>NC_085924.1:3463047-3777870 GCF_035222485.1 Podospora pseudoanserina
GAGCCACCTTCCCAAAGCTGGACAGGTATTGCCCCAACGCAGTTCTTGCTCGTTAAATCAGGACTTGTCCCTGAATTCAATCACCTCGCCCGCTGTCCATCGTTATTATCTAATGTTATAGCAAACGACTTTCAATGAAGACGGTAACTTGCCTCTGCGGGAGCTAACGAAGGAGTCTATTATTAGGTAGATAAGTGCCAATGATTTACAAAAAGAGTTTGGTCCAACTAGGTACCAAGCTCATGTCGAGGATGATATTACGTAGTCTACTCCTTTCTATGTATCGTTTGAGACCCCTGCAATATGCTTACCTCCCTTACAAGAGCCCATATCCATACAATAAGAGAGAAACATTTACGGAGCCCCCTATTTATTTTACCAGCGCCCCCCTCTATACCTATCTACTTACCCTTCCTATAATATAATTAAAGACCTTGAAAGAAAATTAATAGGCCTTTAAATTATCTTTAAGGGCCTTTGAATTATCTTTGAAGACCTTCGAATTATCTTCAAAAGCGTTTCAATCATTTTTAAAGGCCTTGAAAAATAGTTAAGATGCCTTGAAAGATAGTCAAGAGGCTTTAAAAAAATAAGCAAAAGGCCCATATAAAAAACCCACCCAACGCCCCATACGCTACCGATGCAAACAAACGCTAATATCACAGTAACTGCGTCCCAAAACAACACCAAGACCATCATCCAAAACTACTCAATAAATCCCCAATCTTCTGCGACTTCTTCTTCGGCTTTACCCCCGCGCTCTCAGTAGTAGCCTTCCTCTTAGGCTGCGTTACTGCTACCGTAGGCGCTTCCTCAGCCTGCACCTCAACATTCCAATCCCTGGAAAACTCCCATACGCACAAATTCCTCAGTAAACCCTTATTGGTGTTCACCTGTCCCGGCTCCGACGGCGTCACCAAAGTGATGGTAGTATACGGATTATCCAGTCCCAGCTCCTCATACTGCAAAGCCATGTCCATGTCCCAGTACACGTACCGGTAACACTCCACCGGCGCCCAGGCAGGCGCGTCCTTCAGCGGCTGGCCGATGACCGGTGGCGGGTTTGTCATTGGCGAGTTGACGTACACTGCCTTGATCTTGGGGAACTTAGTTGCATAGTGCAGCATGTGTATACTGAGCGAGCCTGGCATGGCAAAGAGAATGAGACTGCGGAGGGAAGGGAAGGGTTCTTTTTTCTCGCTCCAACCTCGGATGAGGTGGTTGTTTAGATTCAAGCTCGGTTTGTTGCACGAGAATCCCGAGTGAGCGGCTGTTTTGATGCCGTGGTCTTCCATGTGCAGGATGACCAGGCTGCGCAATTCAGCGAGGAGGAGGAGGTCGCGGGTATTGAATCTCTCAATATCTTTAATTTTAAGAATGGTGAGGAAGTGAACGTTGCCCGGGTGCGGCTGCATGGTTTGGATGCGTCTGGGTAACTCGTCCGGCTCGACGTCATCTTCCCAGCGGAAAGGCTTAACACCATGTGGGGTGTTTGTCCGTGAGGTGTTGATGTAAATGGCATCGGCGAGGAGTTGCCATTGGGTGTATGTCATTCTAGGTGGTGGTGAGCGGTGTGGAGGGTCTGGATGAGCGAGAGAGACATCGACTTACATTGGATTCAAGAGCCTAAAAAGCTGCCTGAGGCGGGGTTCTGGTAAAAGCACGAGATGGTTTGTTGTGAGGCTGGCCATGTGCTTAGCGACCGCGCGCATACACATAGAGACCAGATCCATCTTACGGACCACATCCTGGGGACCAGTTACCGAAGTCATTATACTGTGGGGGGTCTGTGCCAACAGTTGTTGTTGAGAGACAAGAATTGTCAAGGGAGGCCTAACATGAAGTTACAAGGCTTGACGCGTCCACAATGATGTTCGAAACGTTGGACAGTCCATGATCAAGAAAGAGTAAGTGGTGGAGGTTTGCAGCGACACCAAATGTCCATTGTGTTGGTCTGTGCAAAGGCCTCCCAGAGAAGGTTGCGTGGGAAACTCAATAGGAAGGAAGGCAGGAGCGACTGCAAGAGCACTTCTTCAGCCAGTTCAGAAACTCACAAGACGGAGCTCTGTTGAGGTTGCTCTCGTGTGCGTGTGTGTACAGTCAAATGTTCTATCTAAAAGAGGCATGTCTCTGGCATCATGGTCCCCAGTGGCCGATATAGAGCGACCACCGGAGTGTAAATGCAGAAAGTGTCAATCTATCCCCCGCTTTCCCCTCCAGACCGTCATGGTGTAAGACTTTTACCGGAGTGAATACGAAGGAAAAATGAAGTTTTATGTTGTTGAAGAAGAAAAAGAGAAAACCTTCAAATTTGGGACGAGCAGAAAGACTTTTAAAGGAAACTTTGTCGTCGAGAGCGGGGCCACAAACCATCCAATCAGAAAGCGTCGGCCCCTGAGAGAGCCCGGGCCACATCAGGCACCAGCCACACAGAGCCAACTGAATTGCACAGCCCGGGCCGTGGGGAGCCATACCTAACCATCAAGCCCCACAGCGGGGTTCCAAACCGTTTGTGGTTTATCCTTTTCCTCAGGTTGCTATTATTCCTGGCATTGCTGTAAAGTGAATATTATCTGGCCCAGATAAGAAAAGATTCTCTTGGTTCTTAGACTCTTCAGTTCAAAAAGCACCTCTCACCCTCGCAGCCTACGCCCAAGACCAGCAAAACCACAGCGCCTTAACAAAAGCGCCCAACTTTGCGATACCCCGCCATCAAGCATTTAGATCTACCCATCACCACGACCCCCATCAGTCAAAATGGCAGGCGGCAGCGGCGCAGCTAGCTCTCGCGGCAGAGGAAAGTTCAGAAAGTTCACCCGCGGTGGTATGTCCCTCCCCTTTCTCCCTCCCCCTTCCAACCCCATAATTAAACCCCAATCCAGGCGGCAAACACTTCTCCAAGAACCTCCGCCCCCTCGACGCTGACGGCAACGAAATGGGCATGTGGGGCGACGCCCCAGCCAAAGACGAAGAAGAAGACTCCGACTCTGAGGATGACTCCTCGGAGGAGGAATCCGAAGACGACAACGACGCCGTCAAAATCCCCACGGCGGCGGCGGAGGAGCTAAGCCGCGAGGAGCGCAAGAAGCAAAAGAAGGCCGCCAAGGAAGCCGCCATCAAGGCGAAGAAGGGACCTGTCCAAGTGGGGGATATGCCGTCAGACTCTGACGAGGAGGAGAGCGAGGAGGAGGAGGCCAGCAAAATGCCTGCCAACCCGAACCACTCCCGTGCTGCTCGCAACCAGACCAAGGTCCCCAAGAAGAGCGCGGATGATGACGAGGAACTCGCGGCCGGGACGAAGAAGCTGGCTGTTTCGGCGCCGAATAAGAAGGAGAGGGAGGCCATTGCTGCGCAGGAGGCCAAGGAGAGATATATGAAGCTTCATGAGCAGGGCAAGACGGATCAGGCAAAGGCGGATTTGGCGAGGTTGAGGGAGATTAGGGCGAAGAGAGAGGAGGAGGCGGCGAGGAGATTGGTAAGTTGATCGTATTGTCAGATGAGGTTCTACCCGGAGAAGGTGACTAATATTTCAACCAGGCTGAGAAGCAAGAGCAAGACGAGGCCAACCGTCTCAAGAAGGCCGAGATCGAGGCCAAGGAGGCCAAGAAGCGCGAGGCGGCTCTTGGTCCTGCGGCGAAGAAGAAGGGCAAGAAATGAGCAGACGACGACACTAGGCGTTGTTTTTGATGGACGATTCAGGCCGGCTTTTTTTGGGTTCTCTTATTACATTGTCTCTTATTACATGCGCTTTTGGTATCCTCCTCCCCCTTTGCTCGTTACATATATTTATCTTGGATTAACACCATGCCCATATGTGACCACCGTATATACCTCTATCCACCCTTCTAAATGCTATCTATCACACCTGAACCATGTCGTACACACGCATACCCATTAAACACCATATTCAACCAAACTGATCAACACATACCACCAACCCTTTCAAACATACAACTTGACGCAATAATCAGGGCATACCAGCCAACCCCTCCGTCCCCACGGCCTCCTTCCAAAACTCATCAAAATCCACCCCCTTCTCCTTGAACATATCCCTAATCTTCTGCGCCACCTCCACCTGCCTTTCCTCCGTAAAACCCCCCGGCCTCCCCGTCTCAAACTGCACAACCTCGATCCACCTAAAGAACAAATCCTCCTGCCCAATCGCCGCGAGCGCATCCCTAAACTTGAACACCTGCTTCCTTCTCTCATCCTCCTTCGTCCCCGGCTTAGCCCCCGTGTCAGAAAGATCAATGCTCAACCACCCGAAATTCTCATGGTACACCAGCACCAACGTCCCAAAGACATGTTCGTCAACAACCTTCTTGTCGACCAGCTCCGTGGCGGCGACCATACCCGCCCAGTCCAAATCCCAATTCGCGTCCATAGTCAGGTACCCAGTCTTTTGCTGCAGGAGCATAGGGGACGTGGCGGAACGGATCTGGTTCCAAAACACCTTGCGGAGGTCGTCGTTGGCGAGGAGGTCTTTACCTTTACCTAGGATTTCGACATCCCACTTGCGGGAGCGGCGGAGGTAGATTTCTGAGGGGCGAAACCCGACTTTGTAGCGCCAGTGGCAGGGGGAGCCGGTGAGGGGGGAGCCGATGAGGAATTCGTAGGGCCAGGGCCAGACGAAGATTGCGAGGGTGAAGTCGAGGAGGAAGGTGGAGGCGCGGCGGAGGAGGACCCAAAGATATTGGGAGGTGGTGAGGTCGGTGAAGCGGAGGGTGGTGGGGTTTTCTTGACCGGAGAGGGAGAGGAGGAGTTGGAGGTACCAGGGGAAGATGTGTCGGAGCCGGAGGATGAAGAGAGCGAGGACGAGGAGGTTCATGGCTACGGGGACGAGGAAGATTTTGCGCTTGAAGGGGGAGGGGCGGGGGTCGAGGTGGGAGATGTAGATGTGGGAGGGGTCGAGGGTTTCTGTTAGGGGGTTGAGGGAGGGGGGGGCCACCTGGAAGGGTTTGGGGGGGGTGTCTGGGGAGGAGGTGGTGGATTTGGGGGTGAGGCGGGCTTTGCCTTTGGATGTTTTGGTGGGCGCCATGATGGGCGGGGGTGAGGGGTATTGCAAATCGATATGTAAAGAGAAGTGAAATATGAGAAAGGGGAAAGAAAACAGTGATGAAATTTTGTGGTGGTGATGAGGAAAAGTGAGAGACTGATGGTTGGTGAGTTGTTCACGGTCTCTCTGCAAATGAGATGAGGTTTAGCTATTCAGGGGATAACCCTAACCCTTTTGAGCGTTACATCGGGGCCCCGGTTTTTGGAAAGCGCCCGCTAAATCCCCGTGGACGGATTGCGGATCCCTGTCTCTCGGCTGGGAAAGCTTGAGCCTTGGCTGAATTTTTGAAAGTCCAAGAATTCCACGGATGCTGGGAAGAGAGAGAGAGAGAGAGAGAGATAACGCGCCAACATCGCAACCCCTCCTCTCGTTTCCAGTCCGAAGCGCAATGCTCCAACAGTTTTCTACATCATGAGGGGTGGTCTATGGCAGGTGAGTTTTTTCAATTTCCACGCGCCATTCTCCAGTTCTCCATATCATAATGGCCGGTTAACCCCTCCACCACCACAGAAGCAGAGGCGTCCATCCGCCTGCTTGCTCTGCAGTTACAGCTACAGCTACAATCTCCGACACAGCCTCCGGTCAGGCACTTCCGCGAGAATCTTCTCAGCACTCGTTAGCAATGGCCTAACCGAGCCGACGACCTTGTCGACTTCGAGAAGACCAACAACTTCGGGCCAGGTCCGAATCTCGAACAACACCCGCAACAATGGCTTCATGCCAGCCTGGGCAAAGGCGCCCCCTCCGAAATTAAAGCCCCCAGCACCGAAACCTCCTCCACCACCGCCGCCGCCTCCTCCTCCCCCCCCTCCTCCGCCGCCAAAGGCTTCTACTCCTCCTCCACCACCACCCCCTCCCCCTCGTCAATGGCAGCCCTCCCCAGCACGGGACCAAAAATCAGAACGAAGCAGCACCCCCTTCCAGTTCAGCCGCCACAAGAACTACAACCCCGCCGACAAACCTGTCTTCAACCCATCAGACAGACCTACCTTCAACCCATCCGACAGACCTACCTTCAACCCATCCGACAGACCTACCTTCAACCCTCCCTCGTCTTCACAATCAAAACCGTCAAACCCCTTCCCCGAATGGGCCAACCTGACAAGAAGGCGAAGCAACAATGACACCGGCACTGTCAAAGGTTTTGACTTTTCCCGACCAGCAAGATCAATGCCGTTTGATAAGCCAGCTCCTCCTCCGTCGTCAGAGTATCAGCAGACGCATCGAAGACGGTTGACGGCTTCACAATTGGGGGGTGGTGAGCAGAGCCCCGCGCAACAACCGCACAGCAATAGTCCGAGCGATGAGTGGGCTAAGCTTGTGGCTGCGAATAAGGAGGAGTCGAGGCAGCCAAAGAAGATTATGCTTACGGCCGAGGACAAGGCTGCTTGGGCTTGGGCTGATGAGACGGGTCAGCGGCCGCAGGTGAGGAGGGTGGAGAGTCAAGAGCAGGGGGAAGGGGGGAGGTATGTACATCCGGAGGATAGGGTTGCTGCTTCGTTGCGTGGGACGTGGGGGATGCAAGCGGCCGGGACGGTTGTTCAGGTGGTTGGTGAGGAGGGGGAGACTGTCGGGAGGAGGGAAGGTGGTCGTGGGAGGGAGAGGGAGGTGGTGGTGGAGAAGTCGAAAAGGTCAAAGGGTGGAAGGAGGAGGAATGACGATGAGGATGAGGAGTTTGATGTTGACTATGCCGAGGAAAGGCGCCGACGCAAGGCGGAGAGGAAGGCTGAAAAGGAAAGACAGAGGTTGGCCGAGTTGGATGGGCCGACGCCGATTTTGCTGCCCGAGTTCATCAGCGTTTCCAACCTTGCCAGTGCGCTGGGGGTGAAGGCTAGGGATTTTGTGAGGCAGCTGGAGGAGCTGGGCTTTGAGGAGGTCAGTCAGGAGAGTATCTTGACCGGTGAGACGGCTGCGCTGGTGGCGCAGGAGTATGGGTTTGAGCCGACGGTGGAGACGGGAGAGACGGAGGATTTGAGGCCGAGACCGCCGCCGGAGGACCCCTCTTCTTTGCCGTTGCGACCGCCGGTGGTGACGATTATGGGGCATGTTGATCATGGGAAGACGACGTTGCTGGATTATCTGAGGAAGTCGTCGATTGTGAGTCAGGAGCATGGCGGGATTACGCAGCACATTGGTGCGTTTTCGGTTAAGATGAGTTCAGGGAAGCAGATTACTTTCTTGGATACACCGGGCCACGCAGCGTTCTTGTCGATGAGGCAGCGGGGAGCTACGGTGACGGATATGGTTATTTTGGTGGTGGCTGCGGACGATAGTGTGAAGCCTCAGACTATTGAGGCTATCAAGCACGCGCGCGGGGCTAACGTTCCTATTATTGTTGCCATCAACAAGATGGACAAGCCCGAGGCGAACCCCGACCGTGTCAAGGCTGATCTTGGCGCTCAGGGGGTGGAGTTGGAGGACTTTGGCGGTGATGTTCAGGTTGTCGAGGTCAGTGGCAAGACTGGCTTGGGTATGGACGACCTCGAGGAGAATATTCTGTTGCTTGCCGAGATGCTCGACATCCGCGCGGAACAAGATGGCATGGCAGAGGGCTGGGTGTTGGAGTCCTCCATCAAGCCCATCGGTCGTGTGGCCACCGTTCTGGTCAAGAGGGGTACCCTCCGCCCAGGTGATTTCATCGTCGCCGGAAGAGTCTCCACCAAGATCCGTCTGCTGAGAAACGAAGCGGGTGTTGAAATCCCAGAGGCTCCTCCCGGAACAGCAGTCGAGATCTTGGGGTGGAGGGAACCACCCGCGGCGGGTGATCAAGTCCTCCAGGCACCAGACGAAGACACAGCCAAGGTCGCCGTCCGGTACCGTCAGGAACAGAAGGAGCGCGAAGAGGCGATTGAGCAGATGGCGGAAATGGAAAAGGAGCGCAAGGAGAAGGAAGCTGCCGAACGGGCTGCCAACGGGGAGGAAATTCCTGAAGATGATGAAGCCACCGGCACAAAGTACCTCACTTACCTCATCAAAGGCGACGTCCACGGCTCTGTCGAGGCCGTAACGGCATCCATCCTCGAGCAAGGGAACAATGAAGTCCGCCCCAGGATCTTGAAATCGTCGACCGGGCAAATCAACGAGAGCGATGTCGAGCACGCACAGGTTTCTGGCGGGGCGATCATCAACTTTAATAACCCCATCGCGGGACATATCAAGGCCATGGCTGACGCGGCGGGGGTGCCGATCTTGGATCATAATGTTATTTATCATTTGGTCGAGGATGTCAGGGGACGGTTGTCGGAGCTTTTGGCGCCGACGGTGAGCTTTAGGGTGTTGGCTGAGGCGGAGGTGCTGAAGGTGTTTGCGATTAATACCAAGGGGAGGAGGTATCATAATGTGGCGGGGTGCAGGGTGAGGAATGGGGTCGTGAATACCGGGGGGAGGTGTAAGGTGCTGAGGGGGGAGGAGGTGGTTTACGAGGGTGAGTTTACGCTACTTCTGCTGCTGCTAATGATGATGATGATGATGATGGGGGTGCTAACTCTGTGAAAAATAGGGACGATCGATGAACTCAAGCATGGCAAGAAGGAGGTGACCGAGATCAAAAAGGGTGGTGAATGTGGTATCATGTTCGAGGGGTGGGATGAGTTTCAAGAGGGCGATCGTATCCAGATGGTGGAGGAGATTAGGGAGAAGAGGAAGTTGTAAGATGATTAAGCATATAAATGGGATTGGGGAGCATTTAGATGGGGTGTTTATAGAGACCGAGGCAAAATCACGCTGCATCTCATCTTCATGGTCATGAGGGCATGGTTTTTTGGTAGGCAACAAAAAATGCCCAACCAAAATATTTATGTATAAAATATCTGTACATTCCATCATAAGCAGGGACAAGCTCTTCCTTTTACATTACCACCTATTTGGAGCATTTGCTCCTCCTGACGAGAATGTCCGGCTTGTTGTCTGGACCCTGGCACGCTCCTTCTCCAGTTTTGACAACCCAATGCGATCTGTCATAGGTGTGGCATCGATAATGTCGTCAAAGTCCTCGTTATCCGACCCATTGTCCGAATCTGGTTCTGCATCCGAGTCTGGCTTCATGTTTTGCGAATGTGGTGTTGGCCTAGAGATCACTTCTGGTTTCTTCTCAAGTATGTCCTCCTTCTCGGTGAACGGTTTCGAAGCCAGAATCTTCCTCCGAATAGCCTCCATCTCGGCGTCGTCATCGCTGTCGTCTGATATCGCAAACGGGTCCTTCTCTTCCTCCTCTGGTATTGGTTGAGATTGCTTTTGTTTCCCTTTTTGTGGTGGCGGATTGCTTCCAAGGTATATCCCATCAACCTCATCCTCTTCCTCCTCTTCATCATCATCATCATCATCATCCTCCTCGTCGTCCTCCTCTTCCTCATCCGAATCGTCCGAGTCTATTGGGGCTCGTCTGTTGACATTGCCCCCCGCCCAGATATCATCCCCCTCGGCCTCCTCCCTATTCTCAGCATACTCCCTGTCCAACCTCTCCATCCATTCCTCCTGCGCCCTCTTGACCCCCGCCTCATCCTCACAGGCAGCGTACTTCTTGAGCAACTTCTCGTTGATCTCCAAAAACGCCTTGCCATACGAGAAAGGAGCGAGGATCTCCTCGGCCCATTCTAAATGTCCGCAAATCGCAAAAGCGGCCGCGAGAGCCTCGACGCAGTTTAACCTCCAGGGCTTGCCGTAGTTGACTGTGTTGGCGGCGACGAGGTAGGGGAGGAGACGCTCGTGTTTGCCGCCGACTTTGTTCCATTGGACCTCTTGGGTGCGCGCCCAGGAGCACTCGACCACGGCGGCGCCGTTGGCTTCCAGGATGGGGCGGTCGGCGGGGGAGACTGTCTGTTTGCCGTTGGGGGTGATGATGACGCCGGCGTGGCGCTGGCCGAGGTGGAGGTCGCGCATGAGGCCGAGCTTCATGAGTTTCTTGCCGGAGCAGCGTTTGGGGTCGCAGTGGCCTAGGTCCCAGCAGGCGGCTTTGAAGGCCGGGCGGGAGCGGGTGGTGGTGGAGGAGGAGGGGAGGGTAGGGTCATCGTTGTTGGGGTTGGATTCGGGGCGGTTGGAGTGGCGGGGGGGGCCGCGGTGAGGGTTCTTGCCGCCGCGGGAGAAGTTGTCTTTTTTGTGGCGGACCATGGTGATAGCTAGAGGGGGCTATGTTTTTGTGAAGGGAGGTGAGGGTGGTGAGGGTGGTGAGGGTGGTGAGGGTGGGTGGTGATATCAGGAAGCTGAAAAATGTCAGAATAATAATTTATGGTGGGGTGGGAAACGTCACCCCCACTATTACCAGCTGAGGTTTACCCCGCTTATGCAACGTTCCGGGAGCTTTCACAGGGGTCCTGGATCTACATACCCCCTGGGATTTATTCGAGAAACGGGTCGTTCGGGCTTCTTGCATGCTGCCACCTGCTTGTTTGCTGCCACCGACAGTTGCAGTCCAAGCTTCCTAATCTCAACCCCATCCCAAATTCACGTTGCTGCCTGTCTACTGGTGCTTTAATACTGGCGCTGTAGACGACTTTGTACTCATAGCACTACTTGCTTGATATTCCAGCTTCATAAGCTGTCCTTATCCCCCCCGACACAGACACCACTGACGAGCCGAGCTCCCATCCCCGTCGAACCGCCCCCAGAAAGAACAACACCACCATTAACAATGGAGGCGGCCTCGGCGCGATACGCGGCAAGGGACCGCTGGGGAGACCCGGGTCACCCGGCGCCGTCACAGCTTCTACGATACATTGCTTCGGCCTGCAGTCCCGAGAACTACGAACCCAACCTCGCGCTCAATCTCGAGATCAGCGACCTCATCAACGCCAAGAAGGGCTCAGCCCCGCGCGAGGCGGCCGTGGCCATTGTCAACTACATCAACCACCGCAACCCCAACATTGCCATGCTGGCTCTGAACCTGTTGGATATATGCGTCAAGAACTGCGGCTACCCTTTCCACTTGCAAATCAGCACCAAGGAGTTCCTGAACGAGCTGGTCCGCCGCTTCCCCGAACGCCCGCCTATCCGCCCGACCCGTGTCCAGCTCAAGATCCTCGAGCTGATAGAAGAATGGCGCGGTACGATTTGCGAGACGAGCAGGTACAGGGAGGACTTGGGGTTCATTAGAGATATGCACCGGTTATTGAGTTATAAGGGGTATACGTTCCCGGAGGTCAGGAGGGAGGATGCGGCCGTGTTGAATCCTAGCGATGTAGGTTCTTGACGGGCCCGTCTGTGAGCTATGGGCTGCGATGCTAACCGAATAGAATTTGAAATCGGCAGAGGAGATGGAAAAGGAGGAGAGGGAAGCCCAGTCGGCCAAGCTACAAGAGCTCATTCGCAGGGGCACCCCTGAGGACCTTCGCGAGGCCAACCAACTGATGAAAATTATGACGGGTTACGATACAAGATCGAAGGTCGACTACCGCGCCAAAGCGGCGGAGGAGGTGGCCAAAATTCAGCAGAAGGCGAGGTTGTTGGAGGAGAGGTTAGCGCAGTTTAAGCCCGGTGATAAGATGGCGGACGGTGATGTGTTCTCGGAGCTTGCCTCAGCCCTGTCTAGCGCCCAACCAAAGATCCAGAAGATGTGTGAGGAAGAGTCGGAAGACCACGAAGCTGTCGCGAAGCTGCTGGAAATTAACGATGCCATTCACCGGACTTTCCAGAGATACAGGCTGCTGAAGAAGGGAGACTTTGAGGGTGCTGCCAAGTTGGCCGACCCCAATTTCACCCCATCGGCGAGTGCTGGTGGGAAGGGCGCAGCCGGCGAGCTGTCTTTGATTGACTTTGACGACGCTGCGGCAGACACAAACGGTTCTGGCAGTCAAGGGGCATCTCAAGCTTCCGGATCTGGTCTTGAAAATGACCTCCTAGGCCTGTCCTTAGGGGAAACGAGTAGCTACGGCCAAACGGGCGGTATTGCTTTGGGTTTTGGTGCCAATACTAGTATGCTTTCTTTCCTCCTCACCAACGTTGGACTATGGCTAACAGTCCCAGATATCCCTGGCCCGGCTCTTTTGTCTTCGGTTACACAAAACAACAGCGCTGGAGGGAACTACAGCGCATCAACATCAACCTCACCAGCACCACCCCCTGGCTTCTCAAATTTTTCCGCCTTCAGCTCGGCGCCCTCGTCCAAGACGACCACCCCAAAGCCTGTCAGGTCGGCGTTCTCACCGCCCGCCTCCAAACCAGTTTCCAACGATCCCTTTGCCCAACTGGCCTCTCTTGGCTCCAAGCCAGCGACACCCACGCCAGCGGCACCCCAAAACAACGACGATGACGAGTGGAGTTTCTCCTCGGCCCTCCCACCAGAAGCTCCCGCCCAGCCCAGGGAGCACACGGCCGTTATCAACAACACCAATCTCAAGATTGACTTCAAGGCCTTCCGAGCGGCCGAGGGACAACCACCGGTGGATTTGCTCATGCTGTTCAGCAACAACACTCCCTTCCCAGTAACGGAACTGCACTTTCAACTAGCAGTGACCAAAGTATGTTTTTGCCGTTAGTATTGTGTAGAATACCTCATGCTGACTTTTTCGACAGGGCTATGAGTTACAACTCACGCCACAGTCCGGCCGTAACCTCTTGCCAAAACAAATCAACGGGGTCAAACAGGAGGTCAAGGTGTGGCGCTCGGGGGACAAGTCGCAGAAGGTGGAAAAGATCAAGCTGCGGTGGAGGGTGAGCTACAAGCTGAATGGGGAGGTGAAGAACGAGATGGGGGAGGTGCCGGAGTTTAGTATTCCGTAGACGGTTCCAGCGGTGGTGGAAAGTGAGGGTCTGGCGCGTCGTGGTCTGTGTTGTAATATCCGGGATTGAGCCAGGAACGGAACATGATGCATGTTGATAGTTGAAGCGGAGAGCGCGGAGGCTGAAAAAGCGATTACAGTTGGTGTTTTCGAGACCTGCGGGTGTTGGAATTACAAGACGTCTCTTTTTTTTTCTCTTCTTCTTCTTCTCTTGTTGCCAGATGGACCTGCCCCTATTTATACTACCTGACTGCAGTGACTGCAACGGTAGGGCAGTGTGAGCGGTGTGGTGTAATGGCATGGTCTCAGGGGGGAGGCTCCTTCCTCATTTTTACTCAATGACACCTGAGCACCATCCTCGTCATTCGAGCATGACCTCTTCATACTTGCTCGGAAGCCTTGCCGTTATCCCGCAAGACAATGCTGAATCATCTCAACTCGAATATATTAACTGGACACCGCATAACAATCACGAAAGCGCAGCCCGCCGAGATGCTGTGGTACTTGCTGGGCCCTCCTCACCGCCCTCTTCCTCTCCCACGGCTTTTGCTGGCCCATGGAAGAGGGCTGGGGAGAAGGGGGACGTTTTGTGCAGAGCGGTGTGCGGGGCATGGCTTGGGCTGAAGCACAGGGTGATGGGAAGATTGAGGAGAGGGGAATAATGGAAAGGGGGGATAGGCGGATGGTGATGGTGATGTTGTATATGATTTAGACAACAGCGGGGGCTATCTTGACATCTTGGAAGTGGTTACCTCGGTTTTGAGAACAAAAAGTAATAGGAAAAACACTCATCATTACTTGCATTGTAACTGCCCCAACAACCCCCTCAATAGAACGAGAGAGCCATCGAATCCAACGGCAAATACCTAACTAAATACCCTTTCCCCATCCCCATCCCCATCCCCATCCCCATCCCCATCCCCATCCCCATCCCCATCCCCATCCACATGTACAAATTATACACATCCCATTAAAACACATTAAACCCCCTGCACCCCCCCCGCTGTTCATATCTTCATCCCTTAACCCTTTTCTATATATATATACCCATCTCATCCATCCATTTCCTCTGCAGCATTAACCAACCATCATCATTATTACACCCCCACCATGGTCTACCCCATTCTATCATCCCATCGTCTATATAATAGCACGTCCCCATCCCCCTCACGCAGCAGGCAAGTTAAGCTTGTTATTCCCCTTCTTGGTCATAACCTTGGTAATAGCATGCCTGATCGTCTGCCCCGCCTTCTCGATGTCCTTCTTGCTCAAGCCCGAAGTGACACACACCTTGAGCGCAGGCTGGACAATCCAGCTCCCATCCTTCAGGCTGTTATGAGTAGAAATGCTCATCCCCTTGAGCCTGGTGATCAAAACCCCGTTCGCAAGAGCCTATATTACACCTCGTTAGTTAAACCAAGCTCATGTTCGGTACCAAGACGCAGGGGGAAACAAACATACCTCATCCACACACTCCTGCAGCAACCTCTCCTGGTCCTCCAACCCCAACCTCCTCGCCCTCACCACCTCCTCCCTCAACACCAAAAGCTGCACCGGGTTCTCCGCCGCGCTCGTGCAGACAACCCACTCGCTCCTCCCCTCGGCCAGCTGCCCCCTCAACAACCTGACATTCTCCCTGCACCCCGCCAAAATCTCGGGGTTGCTCTGCAACACATTCAAGCTCTCGCTCGCCGTCATGGCCAACATGGCCGGCAGCGCCGCAGAAAAGGTGTACGCCGCCGCCGCGATCCTCTGGTGCTCAACCACATCCCCATCCCCCGCGCAAAACCCACCCCCCGCGCACAGCGGCCCAGCCAAGCTCCCCACGATCATGTCAATCTGCGTCGGATCAACATTCTGATGCTCCGTCAACCCCCTCCCCGTCCGCCCCAGCACGCCAAACGACCAAGTCTCGTCCAGAATAATCCTAAACTTGTACTTCTCCTTCAGTTCCACCAGCTTGGGCAGATTATTCATATCCCCGCACGTCTCAAACAGTCCCTCGGTGACAATAAACCGTCTGGTCAGCTTGCCCTTCTTCTTCTGCTCCGCCACAACGCCCCTCATGACTTGCTCCAGGTCCTCAAAGTCGTTGTGGTTGTACCACCTGATGTTGCTCCTGCTGATCTCCAACCCTCTCCGAATAGAATAATTGACCGCCCTGTCAGCCACGATAACATCCCCGCGTTTGCAAAACGCGGGAATCACGGACGAAATCGCCGAAAAGGCCTGGGCGTAGACGATGCACTTCTCTGTGCCTAGGTAGCTCGCGATATCGGCCTCGGCCTTCATGTGCACGTCCTGCGTTCCGTAGAACTGGGGAGGACCGCAGGGCCCAACGCCGTACGTCCGAAGAGTGGCGATGGCTTTCTCCTTGATTTGCTCGTTGGCGTTGAGGTTGTAAAAGTTGTACGAGGCGAGGTTGGTGACGGTTTTGCCGGTGGAGAGTTTGGATTTGGGGCCCGAGGGGCCGACGAGGATGGGGAGTTTCTCGAGCGAGGTTTCTTCTAGGGGGGTGAGAGGGGCGACGAGGGGTTCGGGGGTCCATTCTTCGACTAGTTCGTCGATTTCCTTGAGCGGGGGGGGGAGGTTAGTAGAGGTTATTGTGGGGGAAGGGGGGAGAAGGACGTACGTCTTCGGTGAGCTTGACGTAGTTGACCTTGCTGGTCGAGTAACTTGGGCTGAGGAGATAACGGATGAAGAAGATGACCAGCACCAGCTCGATGGCGGATCTGACGGGGTCGTTTTGGTAGCTGGACCTGACATAGCGGATGAGGACTGCGCTGCCAGGGACCTTTTGGAAGGTGGTCGCCGCGTGGTCGAGGAAGAGGTTGAGGCGGGTTTGGAGGTCTTGGAGGTCCATGTTTGCTGTTCCTCCTCCTGCTTGTGCTTGTTGTTGTTTCAAGATCGATCTGGTATGTAGGGGAAGACACAGGATTAACAGGTCAATCGCATTGGTCAAACCCGCTCGCTCGCTGAAAAGAAAAGGAGAGTGTAAACGCCGTTCCGTCAGGTAAACTCTTCAAATGCTTGTCGCGTTTGTGTTGCGGTGTCGGTGTCGCGTGGTAAGTTGCAGCTGGGGAAAATTATTCCAGCAGCAGCAGCAAGCAGCAGTGGTGGTAGCGGTCGCGCGCGCCGCTAGGGTGACAACACAGCACAACGGCAGCCTCGGAAAACAGGGGGTCGGTCCCACACACGTCAGACCAGTGGCTCGGAGCGCTGTAAACCCACCCCACTTTACTTTTTTTCCTCTTGTTCTCAAATCCCGTTCCCGACTCAGGGGCAAGTTCTCTTGGCATCTCAAATCAGTTCAGGGGCAACCAAGATATTTCCATTAGGTACCCTCCTCTCTCTCAATCATACACACATTCAAGAACTCATCAATAATCATGCCCTCTTTGCTCAGTGACTCGTAGCCATCCATCCTTATTGAACCCATTACATTACGCAGTAGCACATCGACGACAACACACACAAGCAATCATCTTGAAAAACACGCAATGCTTCAAAGGTAATTGGACAAATATGCAACAACGCAACCCAACAATGCCATTAATCCGCATTAAGCAACTTTCAGAAGACCACATAACAAAAAGCAGCAGAGACAGGGAAATTGAGCTAAGCGTCTAGAATAATAACAAAAAAGCCCACTTTTGTATATGTGATACCAATGCCTTCCGCCAACCCCAAAATCAAAAAATCAACAAAAAAAAAAGAAAAAAAAAAGACAGAGACCAAAAAATCAAAATGAAATGATGCTCATGCTGCCAGAGGTTTGCTGTCGAGTTCCAAGAATACAACATTTCTTTTCATGACAAAAACTCCCCGGGGACCACTCCCCATCTCCCTATTCTTTTCCTTGACCAAAGAGAGGTCCGACAAAATCCCATATGGCTACTATTAAAAATTGTACAAAGTCGTGGCCTCGCGCGAGGCTGACCAAGCTGGCGCTTTGCTTTGCTTAAAAGAGTCTGTCGTTGGTGCCCGCAGTCTCGGCCGGTCTTTTCGCCGCAACTGTCGTTGGGGTATAGGCACCACTGTAGCTCGGGCGACCGGTACCGGTCATGGTGCTGTTGCGGGTGTTGTCCTGATTCACATCAGGCTGCACCAACACCATGTCGCCAAACTTCAACGTCGTTTCCAGAGTCGGCATGATGAACTTGCCGGCAACGAGCGGGCCGGCGATCAAGGCGGCAAACAAGATGAACATGGTGAAGTAGAGGATCGAGTAACGCAGGACGCGTCTCCTCCTCAACTTGGTCTGCTTCATCGAGTAAATCGGAGGCCGGATTTGACGACTGTCAAACATGTCAGCGTGGTCAGCGATAAAGATGGACGAAGGCGGACATACCTTGGGCGGAGCCAGAAGAGCATCATGGAGTGCAGCTTGTCGACCTGAGGAATGAGAATGACAGGGAGCATGAGGAAGAGGATGACATGACCGAGGACAAAGTCGGCCGCGAACATGCTCAGCTCGGTGATCTTGCACAGGAATTCACGGGCGGGCTGAGAAACGGTGTGCCAGCCGAGAGAGTACCACTTGCCGGTCCAGAAAGCGATGTTGGCGGCATCCGTCTTCATTTCTCTGGTCAAGCACAGAGTGACGATGACCTTCAGGATGAAGCGCTGGAGAGCGAGGACAGCAATCATGCCCAGGAGCGTCCTGGTAAAGTCGGCACGCTGCAGGAAGAACATGACCTCGAAAAACACAAGAAGGCCAATAACAGCGACGGCGTGGGCGATGGCGGCGAGGACCGAGCCAAACTTCTTGCAGCACATGCTCAGAACCGGACCCATGCAGCACGCCATGCCGAACATGGCGGCCAGGACGGCAAGGTTGAGACCGATGGGGGCAAAGGCGACAATGGCGACACGCATGACAACGGCCGCGGGATCGTCCACCTCCTTGGTACCAAACTCACCACCAACACCGGTCAGGGAGTTGATGTAGAGATAGGGGATGAGGGTAACAAGAACCAGGCAGAAAGGTGTGAAGATCTCGGCCCACATCATGTTGGTGAAGGCAGCACGAGGGACATCTCCCGACATCTTGGCAGACGGGTCGCCGATGACCTTGCGCTTGTAACCCGTGGTTCTTGTTCTGGACAGGCGGCAGAACGAAATCCAAGACGAGGCGTGCGAGCGCGAGTTGCCACGAGACAGCCAGCGGAGGTAGTCGCGGTAATCGATGAAGAAATCGGTCCAGGCGAACTGGTGGGGGTTGTACAGGAAGGGGGAGATGACCAAGGCCAGCAGCGAAATCCAGAAGTAAATGATGGCGGGGGTCCAGACGGTGATGGTGGCGAACAACAACATCATCAGCAGACGGGCTCCGAAATAGATCGAAGGACCGGCGAAGCGCGAGTAGAGCACACCGAAGGGGATGCGAGCCGTTGCGAAACCGCGACCAGTACCGATGTAGCGAGCACCTCCGAAAGTGACATCCATCTGCACAGAGTTGGCGTAGATCTGGCAGACAAACACTTCAAAGAAAGGCGAGAGAGAGCCGATGTGCTTGGCGAAGCGCGTGGCGGCGCGCAGCACACCGCGTTCCATCATCTCCTGAACAAACAGGGGCACGAACGAGAGGAAGAAGACGAAGAAAATCGACAGAATACTGCGGTAGACCCAGTCGACCAGCGCGTCCGTGTTGGCACAGCCAGTGGGCAACAGAGGATCCGTGATGGGAACGTCGCGGTTGTAGTCGCAGCGGACAGTCTCCTTTCGAAGGGCACCGATCTGCAGGAGGCAGATCATGAAAAGCTGGACCGAAAGCATGATGAACATGTTGTTGACGTGGAAACCAGGATGGGCGTAGTAGAAGGACAAGAAGCGATCCAACGGCAGCTGGGTTCCGAGGTAGTAGTACTCGCGGGACAAGAACTGCTCACCCATGCCCGTTCCGATCTTGGTCGTGAAGTTGAGAATGGAGCCGAAACCCAAATCACGACCCTTGCCGCACTGGTAGTACTCGCAGTGCTTGATGCGGCCACCACGCAGCAGGGCGTTCATGCCGGCGTAAATGTCTTCGTTCAAGTGCAGGCCCTTTTGAGCCTTGGACACACCGCCGCGAGTCGTCATGAAGATGCCGTTGAGGAAGTCGGGATGACCGTAATGAAGCTTGCCACCGATCTCGGCCAGTGTTCTGGCAAAGAGGGTGCCGAACGTCTGCTCCTTACCGGCAGCAACGTCACCAAGGATCCCAATGTTCTCCGAGAAGATGTATTCACGAGCACCCAAGATGGCAACAGGAGTGTGGACCGCGTTCTTGACACCGGGAGTGTAGGGGGAAACGTTGTCCGTCTTCATCTCCTCGAACTCGGCAAGAACGCTACGGATCTTGAGGCACTCCTCGAGGTAGTTGTCCTGGTTGGCGTCGATGAGCTGGATGTACTCGCCGCGGTAGAAGATGATGGCGTGGTTCTGGTTGTCGGATTTGCCGTCGCCAAGAATGGGGTTGCCAGAGAGCTGAATGCGGAACTTGGGGCGACGCTGACCGTTCTCCATGATCTCAGAGTGGCCATCAATCAGGGCAGAGTAGAGGCGGGGCTCCTCGCCCTCGTTAAGGGGAGGCTCCTCGTCGAGGTAGGCAATCTGCAGGTCGGGGTAGGCACGGAGCAAGAACTCGGCATTTTCCATCTCTTCCTTCTTGAACTTGGCGAATCGCTGCATGGAGATGCAGAGCTTGAACTTGCGACGGGCCATGCGCTCAAGCTCGCGCTCCAGCTTGTCCGAGTTGCCGCCAAACATCTGGACAACCTCGGGGTTCTCGACGCGATAGAGCAGCTTGATGGCGCGGGCGTAGTTCATGAAGCCGGAGACAGTACGGTACAGGGTCTGGAAACGGAGCGAGGCCCAAATACGTGTGCGGAGCGTGTATTCGGGGGCCGACGACTTGAAACCAATGCAGTAGAAGGGAAGATCATCAATCTTGCTCTTGGCCGTGTCCTTGCCTTCCGTCTTCTCATCCTCGCCGTTGAACTGCGAGGTCTCATCGGCCAGAATCTTGGTGTCCTTCACGAAGCAGTCCCACTCGTGAGGGTGAAGCTGCTTGAGGTACTCGAGAAGGGTGACACGAGAGTAAGGCTCGTCTTCACGAATGATTTCTCTCAGGGAGAGGAGAATCTTTTCGCTGTAGTGAGGAATCATGACGGTGAAGGTGGGCATGTTGTCAACGGGCAAGGGCTCAGGGATGGGCGTCGAGAGCGACTGGGCGAAGAAGGAGATTCTGCGCTCGGCCTCGCTGTAGGCGGGGAAGAACTCGGTCTTGAAAGAGTGATCTTCCTGCGAGACGAAGAAGGTGGGAGCACGCAGCGTCCTCTTGCCCTCCTGCTCCGAAGGAACCTGGTGGTAGAGAAGCTTCTGGACATGGTCAATGGCCAGGAGGTGCTCGCGATACATGGAAATGATGATGGCATTCCAAATCTGAGAAATCAGGACCTTGGGCTTGTACTTGATCTCCATGTCGGTGGTTGCCAGGACCTTGGAGTAGATACGCTTCGGGAGACGAGAGAAGATGTTTCTCCAGGGAGTCCAAATGGAAGAACCGAGGTAGAAGGACCGGGCGATCGAGAACACCGTGTTCAAGAGCACATACCACAGGTACGTGTCGAGGAAGAAGAAGATCAAATCCGTGATGAGCAAAAGACCGAGCGTGATCTTGGGCTGATGTTGGCAGATCATGTTGCTCAGGAAAAAGTCACCCATACAGGACGACGTGTCCATGATGTGCAGATACCGAATAGGGTCCTTGATGGAGAGGGTGAGGTAGGCATAAGACTCTCCAAACTTGGCGCCAAACACGATAAGCCAGAGGCCGTAAGACATGGCGATGGCCTTGCCCTTGAGACGCGGCCAGCTGGCAGTAAAAGTCTGACTGGCCACGTACCGCCTCGAGTTCTTGGTCAGGTAGCTTCCAAACAGACCACCGAGCGGCATGATGGAGAAGAAGATGAACGTGATGAGAGCAATGAAGAAGTGGGCGATACCGAGGGCCAGCGCGAGAGTAGTGCGCTGCTTGTCGATATAGGCCTTGTCGTCCTTCTCGGGCATGAAGACGTAAACGCCGGGAGCGACGTTGAGGATGAAGACCAGAATGAGGAACATCAACTTTTTGGTCAAGTGCTGCGCGCCCGCCCACTTCCTTGGAACGTAGGCCCATTCCGTGATGGTGGCGGCCACTTGGATACCGGAAGCGATGGCACCACCGAACCCGACGATGGACCAATGGGCAGCCTTCTCGGGCCACTGGTTGACTTCTTGTTCGTACTTGACGGTGATGAGCGTGGGGGAGTTGTAGGCCGTGTAGAACCAGAACATGGTCAGGTGAATAATCCAGATGCGGTTGAAGTTGACGAGGAGATGGAACCAGGAACGCGTTTCCTTGTAGGTCTTGAAGAAGCACTTCTTCCAGTTGACATCCTTGAGCTTGAGGTAACGTTCCGCGGGAGGAACGTCGACGAGCTTGGTCTTGTCCTCGAGCACGATGCGCTCAATGCCCTCGGGGTACCAGAAGAGCTGGTTGCAATCATCGTAGCCGATGATCTGCTCATGGTCGCGTTCGCGACGGACATAGACACCGTTGGAAATTTCGTAGCCCTGGTCTCTGCAGTACTGATACAGAGGCGTGATCACGTTGTTCAGGAAGGTGAACTCCTCCACCGGCTCAACAAGGTTTTGGCAGGCGGGCGAGTTGAGATAATCGTCGGCGCACTTGAAGATAAAGCAGAGACATTCCGCCATGAAGCGAACCTGGTTGGCCTCGCCCCAGCAGAGCAAGAACAGAGCGAGCTGCCTCACCCGATCGTGCTGCGACATGCGGTTCATTCTCGTCTTCCAGCGGTACTCGGCCGCCTCCAACGAGTCATCGCCCTCGAGATCTTCCAAAGCCTCGGCCTCGTTTTCGGGACCCGGGCCCTTGCCCTTCTTCGCCTTCTTCTTGGCCTTCTTGCCCTTCATGTTGGCGAAACCGACGGCGTCGTCCAGGTCAAGATGGGCAGCAAAGTACCACTTGCGGTAGTTGGCGTTGTCGCCACCAATGTAATCGGCATGGAGAGACAGCAGGGCCTGGTTGGGCGTCATGCGGGACGCGCGCGAATCCAGAAGTGTCATCAAGTGGTCGTACATGTTGCGCATGCTGTCGCGCTGGAAACCGAATTTCGCCGTCAAGTCCAAAAAGATGTCCTCCACCTCCTCCTTGGAGAGGGGAATCTGGGCATCCGAAGTCCAGGCGGGATAGGGTTCCCTGGAGCGCTGACCGGCGGGCAGGACATTGCTGTAGTCCATTCCGTAGTTGGGCGTAGAGGCGCCGGAGGAGCGGTTGCCACCATAGGAGATCTGCGACGATGGTGGGCGGTATCCGCGGTTGCCTCCCTCATCGTTGTAGCCGTTATTGTACTGCTCATCACCGCGTCCATAGTAGTCCATGTCGGCTGCTCTGGCCATGTCGGACCTCATCGTGAAGTCGCTGAAGGTCTCCGAATCGTCTTCGGAGCCCTGCCTTGGACCCTGACCATTGCCACCGTAGCCACCTTGACCGTACCCTTGATCGTAGTAGCCATTGTTGCCTCTCTGGCCGTTGTTGTAGTAATCGTCCTGGTACTGGTCGTTGTTGTCGTAGTAGCCGCCATCTTGCTGGTACGGGTTATTGGGGTCGGCGTTGTAGTAACCACTGGGCCATCAAAGTCAACTCTGCCCGCCTATTCTATCCATTTCGCATCAAGAGCCAGAACTTACGATTCGTCATAGTAGCCATCGCCTTGCTGATTGCCGCGGCCCTGGGCGTGACCGCTATTTGGCTGGTTGTCATAGTACTGTTGGTCGTCTTGATAGTAGGCGTCATTGCCGTGCTGGCCTCCGTGACCGCCTTGACCGTAGCCGTCATCGTACTCATCGCGGCCGTTGTAGCCGCCTTGGCCCTGGCCCTGGCCTCCCTGGCCTTGGGGATATCCCGACATGTTGGGCAACAAAGTCGTCTGCTGGCAATTAGCCAAAACTGTCACGATCGTGTCCGGACTCGGAAAGCCGAAGGGTCCAAATCAACATTTCCACCAGGCGTTGCGGGTGCCAAACTCACCGTATCAGAGGCTCATGGAGCAGTTGCCGGGGAAGTGGGTGTGGCGTTGTCGACCCGAAAAATGGGAGTCTTGTCGTGTCAAAATGTCCAAGAAGTGGCCGGCCACCGCAAGAGGAGCAAAAACTCGACAAGCTATGATTTTTGGGTTTGGGTTGGGCGCTGAAGAGCAGAGAAAGGTGCCGGATAACGTGCGTGTTGTTGATTGTTGATGCACAACAGGAGCAGAATCCGACCAACGAGGGTGAGCGATTGGCGGCGCTGTGGGGCGCAGAGAAGAGGGAGGTTGGCTTGGGGATGGTGGCGGTATGCAAGAAAACAGGCCGCTAACAATTCGTGCGTGGGTCCCCCCCCCTTTCAGCGAAACTGGGTTTTCTTTGATTGATTAATGGAAAGGAATCAAAAAGATTATGGATGGATTGGTTGATTGATTGATTGGATATGCTTCAGCGACCGTAGTGTAATGTGTCGTCCTTGAGGGTCGTTTCGGCGCGACGGATCCAGACGGCGTCGTGTCTCGAATGCCGGCACGCAGCTCAAAAGGCAGGCGACCGCTGGATTGCAACGGTTCCTACACGGGGCGACGGGCGGCGGGCGACGGCGGGCGACGGTGGGCGACTGGCGACTTTCTACTACCTGAACGAGAGACGGTAGAGGTGTCGGAAGCAGCAGGTGAGCGAGCGAGCGTCGAGAGAGAGAAAAGAGAGGAGAGGAAAGAAAGAGAAGAAGAAAAAGAGGAGGCACTGGCCACGGAAGGATGTTTGGCTAGTGTTGGCCTTGCTCTTGGGAAGGGAAAGAAGCAGGGAAATGGGCAGGAAAAAGGAGGCATTCATTCGGCCACTCGCTGAGCAGGGGAGCAGGGATGGGCGGTGCGTTTCGTCTCGGGCTCGGAAAGACACCAGGGGTGGAAGCATCTGCCAGGGGAAGACGGACGAGGGAGGGCACCGTGTCGACCTGCCAGCGGAAGCACTGTGCTGCTCCCATTTGTCAGGCACGCGCTTGCTTTCACGCCGGATGCCTCTCTGCCTCACATTCTGTTTTCCCCGGATTCAGACGAAGCTGCTGATGCTTGTTTCGCTGCCGGATACAAGTCACAGCCTCAGACATAAAACACACTTCTCTCTTTCTCTCATTCTCTCCATCTCCCTCTCTCATTCCGTCCATCTCCCTCTCTCATTCTCTCTATCCCCCTCTCTCCCTCTCCCTCACTCTCACATCAACAGGGAACGCAAGTTGGCAGCTGCAGCAAAGTCGCCGGTGCCGTCTGCAAATTGCAACCCCAACTCCTGAAGACTTGCATTTCGTCGCGCCACCATCTCGATTTACATAAGCAGATTTTGACCAATGGGAGACTCCAGTTCGGGATACCGCCGGCTCGCTGCCGGGCTGGCGCGGGCTGGCGACTCGAAATTGCACCGTATCAGAATCCACGGCTCCGCCACCCAGCTTCCAACTGTCGCCCCACCCCCAAAAATCAATTGGCCCTCCAATCGCTGCCCCTGAGAAAAGATTCCGTTCCCACCAAGGTTTCGACAGGGAACAGCTGGCAGGGCGGGCCAAGGCACATCAACGCCAAAGCTTGGTCTTCGAGAAGCACATCGATGACGACGACCTTCAGAATGGATTCCTCTTTGAGCAAGGAAAAAAACAAGGAATCTATCCCACTATTTGACCCTCTCTCCATACAACAACTCAGCTTATCGGAGACATCCCATTGGCAAACTGTCAAAACCGGTCAAAAGCCAGATGGCCGGACTAGTAGCAACTCGGGCGACAGGACGGCATATGCTGGCCACAGATGCTAGATACTACTGCAAAAGAATCCCCTGATCTCTCGACCACGACATCATGTAGCATCTCGAGGATTCGAGGGAACCGACCACTGGGCTGTGTTTCTTGTCAGTGGTCCAATGCAGCTAGAGCCCTCTGGACACGAGCATAATCGACCCACGACGTGCCGGACTGGGCCAGTGGCAAACACCTTTCGATGACAAGGTCCTCACGCCCTCACTCGCTGTGTCTCACAGTTTTATCTCGCGCAATTCCCGAAGCAGCTGAAATCGCGGTGGAGGCTTCGCTGCAGTTTCTTCCAAGGTCTTCCTTTTTTTGGCGGAGCCGCCATGGATTCGGGCTGGAGCCGCTTCAATATTTTGTACGGCACACCCGACAGGGGCTCTTTGTCAGGCTAGGCCCGGTTTTTCCGAACACAGTGCGCCAGGACTTTTTGACAAGTTTGACGCCGTCGAGGTGCTTTTGCACAAGATCTGTGCCTCTTCCCCTTTCAGAAGCTCTTCCCCCCACCCCCTTTATCAAGGAAAACGGTTCCTGTCTAACGTGATCTATTTCCAGCATCAAAAGAGGGGTGCGGCAATACCCCCCGAAAGAGAAAACAACAAGTCTGACGTTGCGCGGTTCACCTGCCGGATGACCGGTAATTAATCGATATATCCAAACGACCAACACCCACCATATTCTTGTTCAAATCTGCAAGGAACGAGGCAACCAGAATGCGAGATTCACACCTCCAATTGTCCCCCTCACTGCCCCATGACGAAGGTTGCAATGTGATTTCTCCCACCTACACTTACCTGTCTGAAACAGCAAACACACTTCACCAAAAACATTTATTTCTCTCTGTCTGCATACTTCGATCGATCGACTCCTCTGTGGATCATTGGTCTTTTTATCGAATTCCGAGTGGCAGGTCAGTCGTTCTTGGCACACTAGCAACCTCCGAAAGGGACGTTTGCTGTTGTGCTGGCCATGCATGATAAACTTACCAGAAAGATAGATATCAACAAAATCAAGAATTTGCCAAAAAAAAAAAAAAAAAAAAAAGAAATGAGCCAGCTCATCGCATGAGATCCGTTTCTTCCTTTGCCTTTTTTACCCGGACCGAGACCAGGACGGGAGACCACTGGACTGACCGGCCAATATGACCGGCCGCCCGTCATCCCATGTTGAAGACCACCTTCGAGATCAGCAGTGTGACAGAACCGCTTGCGTGGTGTGACTTGGGTGAACGTCGTCAAATACTGTGTACTGCTCGGACATTGCTCAAGACAAGTCTGGCCCCGAGCCGGGCATTCAACCTCTGAACCACTGCGCTGGTAACTGCGTTACTTGTGAGTCTGGTGAGGACGGATCTGGTAAGAAGCCCGATGAGGCGAGGAATGCCCATATCAGTCACGCTGTGCTGCTTTTTTGCTGCAACCGTTCGAATACATCTGTCAGGAGGTTACAAACACCGTAATACAGCCCCAGCACACCACCCAACACGCCAGTCTTCTTCTTTTTCCTCGTGAAGAGAACAAGTGTGAGACAGCGTTAGACCCTAACCTGCACGCCCACGATAACTCCTCATACAGATTTGCAGCGCCTCAGTGCAGTAGTCTGAGTGACAGATAGATAACCATATAGAGCAGATCAGCAGTGTCACACGCCACCTGCTGCTCTTTATACAGCAGGTTTGTTACAACACAGTGTATGTGGTGATGTGGAAACCGCGCGGCCCGCGAGGCGAAAACATTGGAAATAAAAAAAACCACATGGCGATCTTCTTGTGTTGGTGTTGGCCAATGAGCCGAGAAAACGACTCAACTTCTGGAACAACACACCCCCACGGGCTGTTCCCGATCACCTAGCTGGACCGTTATCGGCGATTCGGGTCTGTCTTTGATAACGAAAGGTTTGTTCGGAAAGGAGGGAGTCGTTAGTTTCAAGCCAGCGATTCCATCTTTGGTTTGCTGGGATATTAGATCTGAGAAGTTTTGCATCAAAAGGGCCTGTACAAGCAGTTGTCATTTCCCCCTACCATAGGCAATAAACCTTCAATCCAGGGATTGTAACCCTTCACAAAAATTTGTATTCTTGATAATACAATAAAATGAAACGTTCTACTTCCCCCGAAACGCGGAAAAAAAAAAAATAACAAAATTAAGAAATATTAAAAAAAAAAAAAAAACATACCACCCTAATGCCTAATGAAACAAACTCAAACCTTCCGCAAAAATCCACTTGCGGGGCGGGCGGGCATGATGCACGTCCCATCTTTCATCCCATCCACTCAGTCGGGCAGCAGCGGTTGCTCCTGACAACCAGCTCTCTTTTCTTCCTTCCCCAAATCCCAAAGCGCCGAAACCTGCATCTTTTTTCTTGAACGACTCACACACACACACACACACATGCACACACAAATCAATCTCACCTTCCTTATCTCGAACGGTGCTCCATTGTTTTTATTTTGTTTCCCTTTCTACGTCCCATTTTGAAGCGGGAGATAAGGCAGAAATGGCGCGACTAGCTGGGAGCGGGAGGAGGAGGAGGAGGGTGATGCACTGGAGCGATGATCACGAAGACGACACGGAGCAGGACAAGAGCGACAAGGGAAAGAGCAGTGGCGAGGAGGATAGTGATGATGAGGAGGATGAGGAGGAAGAGGAGGAGGAGTTTCCTTCTCCGAGTGCGTTGGGTACTACTAGGAAGAAGGGTGAGGTTGTTGCTGGGATGAAAAATAGCAAGGAAAAGAAGGAGGTGCCACCACCGGCGACGGTAAGGAGGAGGAGGTTGGCGCCTGTCCGGGGGGTGAGTAGTAGTTTGCTGAGGGTTTGGACGCCGGAGGGGGGTGAGGAGGGACGGGGAAAGGGGAGGGGGAAGGGGAGGAGGATGAAGGCGGTGGTGAATGAGGATGAGGTGCAGCCGAGGAAGGGGGTTGAGGGGGGAAATGGGAAGACTAAGGCGGCAAAGGTGAAGGAGTCGTTTGAGGACGAGCAAGAAGAGGAGGAGGAGCCGAGACGGACGAGGGTTGAACTCAGGACTAGAAAGACCAAGGGGTCTTCATTGAAAGAGTCGCTGGAGTCAAAACCAGAGGAGGAGCAGGAATATGTCTCTGCCAGGGAGGAAGTGAGCATTCTTGAGGACGTTTCCATATTCGACGACACGTTTCATTCGTGTGAGTCAGAGGAGGACCCGCAAGATGACAGCGACAGCGACAACGACGACGAGGGGGGGAGCTACACGGAGCAGGGTTCGGACGACGACAGTGAATTTGACCTTGGTCCCCCGCCGAGGAAAGCTCCAGCTGCGGAGTCCCAAGGAAGAGCAAAGCCAGCGCGAAACTCCAACTCATCAGTTAACTCTTCCCAATCAAAAAAAGCCAAGGCAAAAAACCTAGAAGATAGGTTTTTGCGACTTCGCCTGGACAACATCCCCCTCCCACCACCACAATCAATTCCATTGACAATTTCGACCCCCACCGAGGAACCCGGATCTTCACCGTCATCAACACCACCCAGACCCGCCCCTGCTCCCCGTCCAAAAGGCCTAGTATCACCCACCAAACTCCCTCGCATCCCCAACACCCCCCACCGACCATCAACAGACATGTTCTGGTCCCAAGAATTCGTCGAAGACTGGAACGACCAACACTCCCCAGCAAAACAACTTTTCCCTTCCAAACCACCACCACCCCCTCATCCTCCTCCTCCTCCTCTCCCAACCACAACCAGCAAACCACCCTCCTCCTCCTCCTTCTCCTCCTCCCCCGCCAAAAAAACCGCCTCAGAACGCCAATCCCTCAAAGAATTCGAAACCAACCGTCTCTCCCTCGCAGAGACATTCCTCTCCCTCCTCGACACCCGCATCACCTCCTCCCAACTCTCCACCCTGTCCGCCTCGACAGGCGGCATAAAAATCATCTGGTCCCGCACCCTAGCCACCACGGCCGGGCGGGCAAACTGGAAAAGGGAAACGTTCCGCCCGCCGAATTCCCCTCCTGTATTCCGGCACCATTGCTCTATCGAGTTGTCGACCAAGGTCATCACCACGCCTCACAGGTTGTACAATGTGCTCGCGCACGAGTTTTGCCATCTCTGCAATTTCATGATTAGTGGCATCACCACCAACCCTCACGGGAAGGAGTTCAAGGCTTGGGGGGAGAAGGTGACGGGGGTGTTTGGGAAGGAGTATGGGATCGAGGTTACGACGAAGCATACTTATGAAATTGAATTTAGGTATGTGTGGGAGTGTGGGGGGTGTGGGATGGGGTATAAGAGGCATTCGAAGAGTATCGATGTGGGGAGGCATAGGTGTGGGGTTTGTAAGGGGGTGCTGGTGCAGGTTAAGCCGACGCCAAGGGGAGGGGGTGGGAAGGCTGGTGACAGTGGTGGTGGTGGTGGTGGTGGTGGTGGTGGTCAAGAAAAGAAGCAGAGCGCGTACCAGATTTTTATGAAGGAGGAGATGAAGAGGGTCAAGGCGGAGCAGCCGGGGATGCAACAGAAGGATGTGATGAAGGTTGTGGCGGAGAGGTGGAAGGCTGAGAAGGAGAGGAATGGGGGGGTGGTGGTGATGGTGGCGGGTTCAAAGGAGGGGACGCCAGAGGTGAAGTTGCCGGTGAGAGGGGGGAAGAAGGAGATTGAGGTGGTGGATTTGACGTGATGAGGTGATGGGAATATGTATAAGAAAACTAAGATACCCCTGATAGAACATTGTAGGCTGCATACAAGAAAGCAGATTTAAGAAGCTAAGTGAATCAATCAATTAACAGCATTTCGAACATGTGTACAACCTTGTTCATGACATTGATCAAAGATGGCCTTTCGAACAAGAAAAGCAGACTGCGCTTCATTCATGGTATGCATTCAAAAGGCAATATAAAAACACTTCGTGACTTCGTCAAAGATGTCCCTTTAACAAACACACCCCCATTCCCATTTATCCTTCCAACAGCAAGACCGACCCAACACGTCCAGGTAACCCAACCTATATACCATATCTAAACACTTCCAACCGCCAACACCCGGGTATCACACATCCCCATAAATCTCACTTGACACCAAGCTCCCGTCCCCCTCCTCGCTAAATCTCGTTAAACAACCCCCAATCCTTCACATCAAAACTCTCCCAAATCCTCGCCGCATACTCGACCGCATCCCCAATCAGCTCGCCCTGCTTCCCCATCGCCAGGTCAATCTCCTCCTCGTCATACTCCCCCTTGATGTGCGGCACATTGATCGTCACGAGGATATCCGTCTGCTCCTTCTCCAGCCTGATCAGCGTCAGGATCAATGCGGTAAAGTCGGGAGCGCCCTGTCTCTCTCCCTCTCGCTGCCTGTGTGTTTGCGTCGCGATCAAGGTGTAAGCGGGGATATCTTCCCTGTTACGCCCCCCACGGTCAGTATTTGATGGGAAGGGGGAGGGAGGAGGAAAACATACGAGAGGTGGCTGATCTGAGTCTCGGTTGTATTCCACACCTGAACCGTCTCGGCCGCGTCCTCGACGCCGACGAGCTCCTCGAGGTGGGTGGTCAGGGCTTTGGCGTCCCGCTCGAGGGGGTCGTCGGACGAGGACGAGGAGGAGACGCGCTCGGTGATGTCAACTATGATGGAGGTGAAGCCGTCTTTGTCGATGTAGACTTCTTGGTTGTCGGGGACTTGGCGGAGCTTGGAGACGTCGGCGAAGTTGGTGGGGAGGTCGACTGTGAGGGCGCCGCCGAAGAGAGGGGTTGGTTGGAAGGTGTGGCGGGGCATTTTGGAGAGGGTACTCTGTCGGGCAGTGTAGGAGATGCAGTAGGTTGGTGATGGAGCTGGGGAGAGGAAAGGAGGTTTGCGACACAGGTTGCGACTGGGCAGGTGTAATAAGAAATGTAGATCAGGTATGAGTTTGCGCGGCAAGGCGGCAGTGATGGCTGGATGGCGGGGTCCAAACACAGCTTCGTGATCCGTGGGGCTGCTGAGAGTGGGCAGTTTGCGGGGTAACTGTCTCGTCTTTTGCTGCTGCGCCCGGGTTTTGGGCTGCGCCGCAGAAGATGTGTAACAGGGTCTTGGTCTTTTGGGCCTGACTACCTGTCAAGCAACATGGAAATCAAGGCGTCTTTATGTCTGTAATTCGATATATCTTCCGAAGCGCTACAAGTCTCCCTTTTGCCCTAAACAGCTTAGCTCCTTAGCTCAGCTTCCCGCCAAGCCTCAACTCGAACCTCACCTTAGCCAGGGGAGAAAGCTACGTCACTCTTCCCCCCCGCTCTCTCACTCACACACCCTCACAACTTCGTCTCATCTCACCTGAAACTTCTCAGTTGGCAAATGTCAACCAAAATGTCTGCCGCCTGCATCTTCTGCAAGATCATCAAGGGTGCTGAACCTCCCCTCCTCAATCCCCTTTCTCACAACCCCTCACTAACCCCCGCTCACAGGTGAAATCCCCTGCTTTAAACTCTTCGAATCAGACAAAACCCTCGCCTTCCTCGACATCAACCCCCTATCCAAAGGCCACGCCCTCGTCATCCCCAAGCACCACGGCGAGAAGCTCACCGACATCCCCGACGACCAGCTCGGCGAGATCTTGCCCGTCGTCAAAAGGCTCGCTGCCGCCACCGGCGCCAAGGACTGGAACCTGCTGCAAAACAACGGCAAGCTGGCTCATCAGGAGGTCGGGCATGTGCACTTCCACATGATCCCCAAGCCGAACGAGAAGGAGGGGCTGGGTGTTGGGTGGCCGATGCAGGCGACTGATATGGATAAGCTCAAGGCGTTGTTTGAGGATATCAAGGGGAAGATGTAAATCGGAGATATCAATTCCAAACGGAGCTACTGTTGTATCGTCTGTCTGATATAATTACGAACCTCCTAAGACGTCAACACACTCCTCTTTTAAGATTTGCTCCTGTCGTTGCAAAAACTTCTTTGACACATATACCCTAATCTCACCGCAACTCCCATCGAATCAGGAAGCAGCATCAGTGGTTTAGTGGTAAAATCCATCGTTGCCATCGATGGGCCCCGTGTTCGATTCACGGCTGATGCATCTAATTTTCTTTTAGCTTCTTTTTTTCTTTTCTTCTTTTCTTTTTTTTCTTTTCATTTTTTCTTTTTTTTCTGTTTTTCTTCTTTTTTTTTTCTTCTTTTTTTCTTTTCTTTTTTTTTCATTTTTTTTTTTCACTTTTTTTCTTCCTCTCCCCCCGTCTACTCCACCCCCTTTTTGGTCCATCACCTTCCAGACCAACGGCTTTGAGCTTTGCAGAAGTGCTTCAGTACCTAGGTAGTTCATCCTCACACTCAAAAGTTTACCTCGACTTAACCTTTCGAGGCTTCACTGCCTGGACCGCTCATCAAACCAGATGATGATTACATACTTTGCACCATTTATCATCCATTGTTTATAGAAACAACACCATCACACGCGGCCAAAAATGCTGGACTGGATAGATCTTTTCAAGACTAGAAAAAAAGAAGAAGAAAAGAAAGAGAAAGAAAAACAAAAAGAAAGCGGCTAATAAGTAGCCGAGTAGTGATAAGACGGCTCGGGCCATATCACACCACGTTGTTTATGCCGGCAGTGTGTCATTCTAGGTAGTTCTATTTTTCCGTCCACACACGAGCTTTCCCAAACGGTGGGCTTTCTGCCGAATGGGATAGGGATCGACGACGAACCTTCTGCATCCCTACCTACCTTGCCTACCTTGATTGTTACACGACAGTGACAACGGTGGTTCTTGTGTCGATAGGGTTCATCCGGCTGGCCGGGTAGAATGCAGGTAGGTATGGGATGAGGGGTTAGGATATGGAAGTGACGGGTGAGGAGGTCAAGGCAGTTTTATATCGTCCGTCCGTCCGTCCCCGCAATTTCTGTCTCGCTCTTGTCGGGGATTGTTCTCTGTGATGCGATCAAAAGTCATCCACGGCAGCATCACCAAGCATCATCACGAGCGGAGCAAAAATGGGACGCCCCTGGTCCCGCAAAGTCACCATCAGAGATGACACCATCACTTCCGCCGCCCACCTCACCCTTCGACAATCCCTCCTCCCCAACCTGCTCGTCACGACCCTGTTCTTCCTCTGGGGCTTCGCCTACGGCCTCCTCGACGTCCTAAACTCCCACTTCCAGCACCACCTCTCCATCACGCCCACCCTCTCCGCCCTCCTGTCCACTTCCTACTTCGGAGCCTACTTCCTCCTCCCCCCCACCCTCTCCTCCTTCATCCTCCGCTCCTACGGCTTCCGCGTCACCTTCATGACCGGCCTGGCAATCTTCTCCATCGGCTGCCTCCTCTTCTGGCCCTCGGGTGCCTACTCCTCCTTTGGCGGCTTCTGCGGCAGCATGTTCGTTGTCGGGGCTGGGCTCGCCACCTTGGAGACGGCCGCCGATCCCTTTCTTTCCATCTGCGGTCCCCCGCGATACTCGGAGATACGCCTCAACCTGGCGCAAGCAGTTCAAGGGGTTGGCTCCTTCGTCGCGCCGTTGCTGGCGTCAAGGGTGTTTTTCGGAAAGGGACTCGAAGAGCAGGGGGGGGAGGGGCTGAAGAACGTTCAATGGGTCTATCTCGGGGTGGCGGGGTTCGACGTGTTGTTGGTCGCGTTGTTTTGGGTGGTGCCCATGGTGGAGGTGACGGATGCGGATATGGGGTTGCAGGAGAGTCAGATTGACGGACCGAGAGAGGTGGGACCTTTCAGGAGACAGTACAACCTCTTCCTTGCCGTCTGGAGCCAGTTCTGTTATGTCGGGGCGCAGGTCGCTGTTGCGGTGAGTTTTTCTGACCGCAAGAAAGGGGAAAGTGGCTGACAGAGGACAGAACTACTTTATCAACTTTTGCGAGGAAGCCGGTCGGGATAGGGCTACTTCTTCTGACCTCCTGGCTGTGGGCCAAGGACTGTACGCCTTCAACCGGTTCGTGGCTGGGGGGTTGCTGACTATTCCTGCGTTCAAGCCGAGGTATATGCTTGCTGCTTATCTCGGACTATGCTTCGTCTTTGTCACGGCGGCGATGAACACCGCCGGAGCGACATCAATCGCGATGTTGATGCTCGTTTTGTGTTTCGAGTCTTGCTGTTTTGCAACCATATTCACTCTCGGGCTGAGGGGGTTGGGGAGACACACCAAGATGGGGGGATCGTTGCTTGTGGCCGCCATTTCGGGGGGCATGGTCTTTCCGCCCATGATGGGGGCGGTGGTGAGCGCGAGGGATGCGCATACTGCGATGGCGATCCCAATGATGGGGTATATTTTGGCTTTTGTGTAAGTTCTTCCTGGAAGGAGGGTGTCAAGGAGACTGGCTGATGTTGATGATAGGTATCCGGTGTACGTCAATATCTGGAAGAAGGATGTGATGGATAGCCATCGTGAGACGACGGTCGGTATTGAGAAGCCGGCTGTTGGTGAGAAGGCGTTGCAACTAGAGGAGCAACGTTCAAAGACGGAGAAGGAGCATGCTGAGGAGGGACCGGACATCCGGGTGGTGTCAAAGTAGAAGACGACCTGTTCCATTGTGCTATGTGGCTAGATAACTCCTCCTCTGCTCTTGTACCTCCAGTTTGACCCCGAAACGGCTTTCGTAACCGGCCACTCCACGGCTTGGCCGGTGAGCTTTTTGCTAACCTCTGCGTTATTTTCCTTCATGTCACACTGGCTACCTTCCGGCCTTTTCTTTTTTCTTGTGTCTGCTGTACTCATTTGTTTTTGTTTTGTCTACCGGTGGTACCCAGAAGCCATCTCCCACCGACCTTGTAAGCCTCCCTCCATGGCTACATCAAAATAAGAAACGGGGAGTGGCTTGCACAAGCACAACGCTTCCCCGTCTTTGGCTTGGCCTACCCGCCCGCCCTTTCCCTCCCGGCTTTTGTTCAGGACCACCCCTGACCTGAGAGATCGAGATCGAAAGATCCGGGACAAGGTTTCACAGTCGCATGTCCTGTGGGGCAACACATCGACGAGAAAAACTGGATCACGAAATCAGAAGCTGGCACTTATCAATTCATTCCTACCGCTACTTCCTACTCGCCTGCTTGATCAAGCAAACTTTCGTAGTAGAGGCATATTTTCTCATTTTTCATCAGTATAACTCTTCTCCCACCCTCTCCTTCGCAAACCCCACACCCTCGCTCGATACCGCTAGGTTGAACATCCAGGAGGGTAGGTTTCGTAAATCTCGAGTCTCGATTTGCTGTCCAGAAGCAAGTAGCAAAGAAACAAGCTGGACACGAGGGGGAAAAAGTACACAACTCTACGCCGTGCTTTTCCCCTCCGTCATCCTCATATCCCCGAGACTGGTTCAGCACTAATCTCATCTACTGCTCCCTCTCCAGCGCCTCAAGCTCCTTCATGACAGATGGCTTGGTAGCAATCTTCTTCACCTGCGTATCCTCCAGTTTCTCACCACCAGCATGTCTCATCTCCAGGTCCTCGATGGCCCGGATCTTCTTCTGCAAGCTGCGAATCTTCTTGGCGTTGGCGCTTTGGGCAGGCGTCATAGCACCGTCACCGCCGCCGAGAGGGGAACCTCCTTGAGGCTGCTGCTGCTGCTGCTGCTGCTGCGCCGACTGTCCAAAGTGGCCGGGTCGGCTCTGGGAGCGGGCACGGTGCGTGTTGCTACGGTTGCGACCGTTGAAGTTGTTGCGAGACTGGCTGCGGTGCTGGGAGCTGTGGCCCTGACCCTGGTTACGGCGTTCGGGACTGCGGCCCTCAGCAGGGGAGCCGTTGCCATGTTCTCGGGGTGGAGGCGCAAGGCCACCCTCGGAGCCGGGAGCATCCGTGGCATTGCCCTCGCCCTCCTTGGCCTTCTTGTTCCTCTTCTTCTTGTTCTTGGCCGCCGCTTTGGAAAGATCGCCGCCATCAGCAGCGATGGCACCGGGAATGCCGGCGGGCCTTGTGAATTCGGCACCGGGGATTTGGTTGCGGGGGCGACCAAAACCGTTGGGCCCAATCTGGGGCACACCGTTGCTAACCGTGTGCGCAGCCCCGCCCTCGTCCTCGCGCTTGAAGTGAAGGGGGGTGGACGAGCCACGGGCTCCAGGAGGACGGTAGGCGCCCACGGGCTTGGAAGGCGTCTTCACCGTGCCCAAATATTTCAGAGCAGACGGGTGGGGGGTCGGCACAGGGTGCAGCGGGTCCCCGGCCGGGAGGGCATCCGCAGCCGCGGGACGCCACATGACGTTGTACAGCTCGTTGAAATCCTCGTTGTACACGATGCCACCGCCAACGTGCCAGAGCTTGACGCCGTTGTCCACGCGAAGGCGCGGCGAGGTGGTGGCCGTCATGATGTAGCGACTGTCGGGACTCCATTGGCAGACGCTGGGGTTGCCACTCTCAATCGTCGTGACCTTGCGGTTGTCCTTCTCGAGATCGTACACATCGATCTGACCAGCCAAGTTGCCGAAGCCGGCAACGAGAGCAAAGCGGCCGGTGGGCGAGAAGATGATGGTGTTGCGCGGTCCCAGAGGGAAGGAGTGGGTAGGCACAGCCCGGTGGTTGAAGATGGTGGTCTTGGCGGGCATGTAGCCGTAGACGACACCAAACTCCTTGGAGTTGGGCGACCACGACACATCATGGATGGGGCCTTCCTTGTCCAGGGTGATCCTGGCATCAAAAGAGCCGTTGGCACTCAGGAGATACATGTTGGTCTCTCCGTAGTAGCTCTTGTTGGACTTGTCCACCTCTGTTTGTGCCAGCACAATCAGGTTGGTGCCCAGCGCGTTCCACTTGAGCTGGACCTTGTCGCCCTTGAAAAATGTCTTTTGCGAGATCGGACTGCTGAACTGGGGGACGTTGTAGACCTTGACGGCGGCCGGTTGACCCTGGAGAAGTCAGGGTTAGCAAACTGTTCGAGCGTCAGGAATCGAGCGTTGAAGAACATACCTTGCGCTCGGGGATGAAGACGGCCACGTTTTGGCTCTTCCCAGGCGCGATAGCAAAGTCGGTGACGCCCTCGGCGCGGAGACGGTTCCAAGGCGCCGACAGGTCGTTGCTGTTGTAGAACTGGACCTCATTGGTGACAAGACGAGCGCAGAACTTCTCATCGGCCGTGTACTGCAGGTTCCAGCCCGACATGTTCTTGTAGACAAACCTGCCTAGCGGCTGCTTTTCCTGGCCTTCGGGGACGTCCTCGATGGTGCGCCAGACCTTGACGTTCTTGGTAGCGTCACCATTCTCATCCTTGGCGGGACGCTCCCAGGTGCTCATGTAGGTACCGCCTGGGGAGAAGCTGATCTCGTACACCATGGGGAGTGGGAGGCTGGTCAAGACGTGGCCGACCGAGGCGTCGACAACCGAGATGCCGTCGTTGGTAGCATAGGCAAAGTAGCGGCCGCATGGCGAGTAGACACAACACCGGAGATTCCCTTGGGGCTTGACGAACCCAGGGAGGGCTTCGTAGACAGGCGCAGCGTCAAAGACGCCGATGGCCGTCTGGGTTCGGTAGGCAAACTGCAAAGGACTGGCCATGACTAGTCAAAGTCACAGATGGTCGCGATGTAGGTAGGGGGGGGGGCGTTTTCTTTCGGGTTTTGGGCGTTCCTGATGATGTTCCCGGTGGAGGATTGATGCGCAAGAGAGGGGCCGAGGAGGGTCACGCAAGCGATTGTTTTCTTTGTCACAAAGGCGATCGAGGAGGCTTGGGTTGGACCGTGGAGCGAGCGCAGAGGGTCTGTCTGGCAAGCAGCAAGTAGTTTGGCAGGGCCTTTGGCTGAAGAAAAAAAAAGCGGGACGAGTGGCTCGGACAGGGAGGCGGCACTCGGGATTCAGGTTGAGCGTTGCAGGGCAGCAGCACGAACACGCGACGGCGACAGTGGGTTTGTCGGGTCGAGGCTGGAGCTGAAGCTGAAGCTGGACGCAAAGAAATAAAAAACCGACCGTCGATTGGGGGGGAGGGAAGACTGGAGGGAGACGGCGAAAGAAGAAGAGAAGCACCCTAGGGGAAGGTTGGCGAAGGCGGTGCGTGTGTGTGTGTGTGTGTGTGTGCTGGGACACCGAAGAGGATGGGCTGCGGGAGGAAAAGGGGAGGAGGAGGATGGAGGGTTCCACGATATCGTGATCATTTTTTTACCATTTTTTAGTCGCTGATTCAGGCCTGGCCCGCCCCACCCCCAACCCAACTGCCACCACCCCCAACCCTGGAGTAGGCCATCTCGACTCAGGCGACCGGCATGTTCGCTGTAACGTTCTACTATTTTACCACTCGGCAACAGTTGCCCTTCCACTGTTCATTTTCTCAACAGCGATATCTATGTTACCTATGCTGCCTTTTCATTGAAGAGCCCCCATTCGACCCAACAGTGCTCGGGGTTGCCAACTTATCAGCGGCCCGGGATTTGGGCAATGGAGCAACTGATACGAACTGCTCAGTGCTGTCTTATTGCTTTAGTTTATCCAAATCTATGATTTCTGCCGTTTGATCACAGGCCACTCCGCACAATGGATGCCAATTCTTTATTCTCAACGCCGCACCTTCAACCCTAAAGATTGGGAGGAGGCGAAAGCGCTTGCAAAAGGCTCAGAACAAGGCCCAGAACAAGGCCCACGACTCCACCGTTGACGGGGGTGCACGGGCCGCCCGTCAACAGCCGCTGACACTCCACCCCGCTGACACTCGTAGGGCTGTCAGCTGTTCAGCCGCACTCAACGTCCGCCTCACCACCCCTTGACAGATTCAACACCAAGATGATAGTATTATCCGTTGTTTATTTTCCAAGGTATCTGTTTTTTTTTTTTTGTTTTTTTTGGAAGCATTATCAGACGCGAAGGGGAATTCTGCATACGAGGCAGACTTTTGTCGGAGTTCTTAAATGCTTACTGAGCAATATCTTGTCGTAGTCTATTTTTCCATCTACAACTTGCTACTCTGAGAGCTATCTGGCATTTTATTAGATTAAAAACCAGGCAATAAGATGGGAGGGGGCCACCATCCCCTCGAATGGTCTGTCAACGTGGCCCGTCCCAGTGACCGAATCGAACCCTGCCATGAACCAGACAAGGGGCATGGCGAAAGGACGACTACACATGCGGAAGACGCATAGGATGCCCTGTATTTGTAAATGGGTCTTGCGTGTAGGGAACTGCGGTTCAGAAACATGTCGAATGTGTGTTGCGGGTGGAAGAGCGCGTATAGCTTACCTACCTACCTAGGTGGAAAGAGCTGGGGACAATGGGGCGAAGACCATGAAAAGCTCATCGTCGCCGATGGTTTGTTTGTTGCAGGACGGAAGTTAGAAAGGCCCGGGAGGGTGTTGGGCTGGACAACTAAAGAAACTGGGAGAATATTGAGTGGGGAGGTTTGGTGGACAATACGACTTGTCTTTTGGAAGAGTTGAGAGGGTTCATTGACTGCCTGTCTACCCATGATGCAAGACAAAGTCTCTAAACCAATGAGACATTGTTTGAGAAGGTTGGATTTGTTTCTATCGGGATTGTTCCCAATCATATGTCATCTTTGTTAGGAAGTGCTGCCGAAAGCAAAGATACTTGAAAGAGGAGGACCACTCGACCATGAGCTTTCAGACCAGGACATGTGTACTGGAATATTGTTGAAGATTAGGGATGTATAAGAGCGTGTCGCATTTTTCTTGAAATAGATTTCACAGTATCTGTAACTCCCTCGATTAGCAAGCATGCGTTGAGCAGAATTTAGGGGATGGTACTGCAAGACAGGAAAACGTGGAATAACCATCCCTCTCGTAACATCTTCCAGATATAAATTGACCTTTTAGAAGCCGAGGTAAATTTCCAAAGCCTGTCGAGTATCTAGGTGTCTTTGAAGCCCTGCTGGCTACCATTGAGTGAGACTTTGCCCTCTTGTAACAGGTGATTCAAAGGGTCATCTCATGATGTGTGTTACGACTCTGTAGCGCCGGTCTTTTAAGGTGTCCACAGCGTGATAAGGGCGCCATAGTCCTAGAGCAACAGAGACAAAAACGACAAACCAAGAACATCGTCTCTTCGACAAGTCATCATTTTTCACCCACCTGACAGCACGTTTGTCAGCAACAATTCTTCAAACCCCCGGCCCGCCCACCCGCTTCTAGTCTCACAACGCTCGGCTCGGCAATGCAATGCAATGCAGCTCGCCCCGTCACGTCACCCAACCCTTTTCCAAGCGGAAAAACTATCAAGTTGGCTACCATCAATCTTGGCTGCCTTTATGAGGAGAGATCGAAAGCGTAGGAATAACCAATGCTTACGGCAGAGATTACAAATGATCATGAAGACCTGTTCCTTGGCCAAGCCAACACGCATACCTGGGTAATCTAATGCGAATCCGCGAACTACTACAAATCACAACTAGCTACATTTGCGAGAAAAGTACCTTACATATCCCACCCATCCCTTCAAGATACGCCTTTCCCCTGGCAGGTATTTGTCATGTACCAAGTACAGTTACATCAGCCTCGTGAACTGCATACAAACACCCAACTCACAGCCTCATGATGCTTCCCTTATAGCCATACAGCTTCACCCCAACACACTGAAGACCCATCGCTTACTCCGCGAAGAGTGAACATCATTCCTCTAATAACCCCCTTCCCCCCTCCGCTTCCAAGCGAATCCCCTGCAAAGACCTTACTCACCTTCCTCGCCTCTACCCTCATGAACCCTGTTTCATACTGCCAAGTTCCACCCCCTTTTTGCCCCTATCTCAACCACCAAAAAGACCCTATCACGGCTTTCCCCGTTGGATGTCAAAAAAGTATAAAACACACAAATAGTACATTGCTTTTGTAACTACCTACTAAAGTACATAGAGTACACTATTAATCCAGTTCCAATATCCATGCGTGTACTTAACCCCCCCCCCCCAAGCTTATGTATGTACGTAATTCTCCCCCCTCTGCCTAGCAGTGGCGGTGTTATTTCCATATGTATGTTGTTGCTCACTCAATCCAGTCTCCCGTCCTGACGTATATTCAACGAATCGCCAGCCAGCCAGCGGATCAGACTCCAGGTCTAGAACATCAACATCGTACACCCTCCTCTCGTCTCGTCTCACTCCCACCCCTTTCGCCTCACCGCCCCTTTGACCACTCCCACTCACTCCCTCGTCCCCTAGAGTCTGATATTCAACCCCCATCCCTCCCTCCCCTCGCCCCCAGCCCCGTCCACCCACTCCAATACCCGACCATCTTCCACGCCCCCCTCAGGCAAACCCCCCATTCCCCTCCCCATCAAACTCCCTCCCCAGCTCAAACAACGTCCTCATGACCCTCAGCCAAGGCCCATTCCCCACCTACCCTGGCCCGTCCCCCCCTCGTTGCAAAACACGTCGTAAACCGCCCGCCAATCATGCCCCTCCTGTAGCTCCATCCCCATCAGCAACTCCCCATCCACCACCGGCCTCAACTGCGTAACATAAACCAAAACAAACAACAGCCAAACCCCCCTCGCAACCACAACCCTCTGCGTCCCCTCCTCCAGAATAGAGAGCACAACCCTCAAAGAATTAACGGCCGTGACAAGATGCGCAAGATAAAAATCAAACGCCGGCCTCTCCGGCTTGTGCGTGGCCGTGAGCAGCAAAACAGAAAGCGAAGCCAGCTGGGGGAGAAGCAGCGATAAATTCCGACAGTCCAGCTGCTGGACGTACTCCACCACCGCCGCCCTTGCCGACGGGTTGGACAGGATCTGGCTGATGTTGTGATATCCCGCTCCCCCCTTCATCACGCCGCTGAACCGCCCGTCGTAGGCTACCCTTCTTAGTAGCTCCTCTGGCCCGAGGAGTTCTGATGCCGGGCGGGCGAGCTGGCTGCTTGTTAGGAGGTCATAGATGCCGGGCTGCCAGTCTACGGCTGAGAGGGTGAGGGATTGGGCTACCAGGATTGCGGAGCGGAGCTCTATCCCATCCGACAGAAAGGTGAGGGGGAGGCCGAGGGAGGAGAAGAGGCCGTAGACGAGGGGTACGGGGCCCGAGAAGAGCTGGGAGAGGGCTAGGGCGGTCGAGTTGGAGTTGTATTGGTTGTTGAGGAGGGAGAAGTAGGTCATGAAGGCGCGCTGGAAGCGTTTGTCGCCTAGGAGGGCGGTTTTGGTTGCTTCGTCGGTGACTGTGAGCTTGTTAGTACCCCAAGTGCCTAGGTGGTGAGAGAGAGGGAGAAGGGGGCAGTGGCTTACTGCTGCCCGGGGATGGGGTCCAGGTGTGGAGGCTGTCTTTGCGGCAGCGGTAGGCGTGTTTGAGCATCTCCGGGGAGGCATCAAGGAAGAGGAGGGTGGCGAGGACCTTGGGGGGCCGAGTCAGTCTAGCTGGTCATGGGAAGAATGGAGGAGGCAAAGCATACTGTGGGGATGTCGTTATGGCGCCCATCCTGTTGGATCAGGGCGTGTTCGACATGGCTTTTGATCAGTTTGCTATCAAAGACAGGGCGGGAGTTTTGCTGGCCCATTTTGATAGAGAATAGACAGATATGGGAGGGATATCGATACCGGGATATTCTGAAGACACTGGCTGCAGAGACGAATCCCATCACACTGCTGACTGAGCTGCCCTTTATATCCATTCTCAGAGTAGCAACGCCCAGGTACCGGACCGTCCCGCCCAGGTGCCGGTTACCCAGTTATCCTTCCCAAGCATTGCAAATACCAACACCCCATGATGCAGAGTTCTTGGAATCCTCGGAAGCTTATCGACGTCGGTGACGGATGAACCTGGGTTTGTCGAGCTGGGCGGACGCGGGATGACAGCGGGGGACCGATCCGGTGGCGGTCTTGGAAGCCTATCGATGTCTCGACAGGCCCATCCCATCACCAAGGTTTGGTCAGCCCGGACATAGCTATTGGACAGGTTGCGCTGTCAGAAGTGCTGGGGGAGATCACGACGATCGGCCTTGTGTGTGGGAAGACGGGGAAATTTGATGGAGCGGGCGTCTTGTGAAAGTGACGCGGGTTCTACACGAACGAAGCTGAGTCGCCGAAGCCTCCAAAAGTGCGGCATGGGGGTCACCGTTGACGACACGGAGGGAGGGTACGGGCTTCTGTGAGGTGCGAGGTGTCATTATCGATGTTTGCCGCCGCCGCCGTGGCAGGGCACAGCTGGTCGATATGACTGCATATCCCTAGAGGGCTATCCGTGAGTGAGCGGTGATGGTAGTCTGAGGTGAATGGGAACGGGAGGCTTGGCAGGAACATCAAGGCTGAGGCGACGGTATAGGGCCGAGGAGGAGGTCGAAAGATAGGATGAGGTGAGGTTCAAGGTGACAGCAGCGGGAAGCACGTCAAGTTCTCAAAAGCTCCGCTTGGCCCAACACGAATTGCAGGTCGTTGCAACCTGAGCACACGAGGGACTATTGTCGATATAAGGCTATGATTGGCTGAGGCTGGCCGATCACGACCTCGGTCAGAGATCCCTCCCGGCCAGTTGGGAACGCCTGCAAGGTCCCCAGCAGCCACTTAGAGTTGCAGGTCACAGCCGCAGCCACACCGCAGAGGGCTGTCGTTTTCCCATCCATCGGCGGCCCATTCGCCGACCCTTCCGAACCTCCCCCAAGCACATCAATTATTCATCATCCATAGCCCGCCTGGCAGGTCATCATCGACAACGTCACTTACAAATTACTTACTGCAGGAGGACACCGACTAATGCTGTGCAAGGGAACTTCTGGAATCATCTTGCATAGGCACGCTTGCTGTTGCTGCGACGTTACACATTAGTTACCTCACCTCGATTCTGCACAACCGCCTCATCACCTCTTGGCTCTATCGAAGATAGGTATCCGCCATTCTTATACGTTTATACACACCTCCCGACACCTCGGCATAACTACCTCATGATACCCATCCCTCCAGCTTACACAGCCGTCTCATAATCCTGATCCTCGTGCTCGTTGCCACCCGCTAGCTCGGTTCGAGCAGGAGCAAGCGATGAATTGCAGTCTCAGATCTGTGTGCGACTCTCTCTCCAGTCGTCGCGGCGACGCTCGACGCGATCCGATGTGATGCGATGCGAGATCCCCCTTCTTCGACAGGATCGCCCCCCCAGACGCCTCAAGTGCCCTGCTGTTTCGGGTGCAGCTAGTGTCACGGCCGCATTAGCATGTCTCGCTCATTGCTTGCAGCTTCAGCTCGACCTGCCATCCCATCGTCACCCCTTACCCTTAGCCTCGAACCCGGCACTTGGAGACTGGGATTCCCCAGCAAACAACAAGCTCCCTCTCAGCCAACCCGTGCCTGCGTCTATAGGCAGAGGGATCCAACGCCGATCAGCTTTACCAAGCAGTCTCTGATATTGCCAGGCCTACCTGGCTTTGTTTTGTTTACTGGAAAGGGGTCCAGAGTAATGTCCGACACACGGCTGTCCTACAAGGACACCATCAGGTCGCTTGCTACCTAACCTACTCTCTCTCTCTCTCTCTCTCTCTCTCTCTCTCTCTTTCTCTCCCGGCAACAAACACACATGACCCTTTCCCTAGGACTTGAGACCGTCTCGGGGAGAATGCTCTGACTGTCTGGATACCCTCTCGTTTGGCCGAGAAGCCCCGAGTTATAATGGTTACCTTGACTCTGTCTAATCTTAGCCATTTGTGCCGTGACGATGGTGTTGAAATATGACCTGTTGCCCACTCCAGGGCTTGACTGGACTGTTGGATTTGTTTTTTCAGTACTCTCATTTTATTCTTATCGCAGTCCATCCTTTCAGTCAGTCGTTTAACGGCGCATCCTTCAAGGGATACCCCGATCTTGTCACTCATTACCCCTGAACCAACCCCCTTGAAGCCACCATGCACACCATTCACAGTCTTTTGTTGGCGCTGGCCAGCTTGGCAGTCCTTGTGATGGCCGAGGGAAACGTTCTTTTCCCGTACATGTACGGGCTGAACTATACCGAGTACGACGAGGCAAAGAAGCTCGGTCTAACACGTACGTGGGTTGCTATTCCGGTTGGACGAGACCGTAACTGACAAGTCCGAAAGCGTATGCCTGCAAGTCGGAAGACGAATGGAACAAGATGACCACGGCCGACTTTGCCAAGTACAAGTCTATTATTGTCCCGGACTGCCTTTGCAACACAAGCCTGGGCACGATCAAGTTCCTGGACAATACCAAGAAGGTCTGGTCGCCTGCCGTCACGGGCAACATGGTGCTCATCGGGACGGACCCCTCTTACCATTCCAAGTGGTACAAGCTCGCCGGTGCGTCGGCTATGATCCGGGATTCCATCAGCCTTGCTTCCACGGGCAAGAATGGCACCGGCATGTACTTTTCGCTGTCATGCTACTACCAGAGCAACGCAGCTCCGACCACCATCGAGGCTCTGTCGGAGATAGGCGTCTTTAAAGTCCGGGGCAACTTGACATGTCTGAACAAGGTGCACATTGTCGCCACGGACGATTCGATGACGTCCCTTACCGATGAGATGGCGAGCAACTGGAACTGCAGTGCTCATGAGGTGTTTGCGGAGTACCCTACCGAAGGGAATGGCGCCTTTGAGCCCTTGGCGATCGCGCTCAACACGACTGGCCTGGGGCAGCGGACCTTTGCAGACGGCACGCATGGAACACCGTACATCATTGCTCGCGGCGCAACACCACTTGGCTGCGGCAACAATGTCACCGAGGCAGAGTACAACGAGGAATGTGATTATGGCAAGGCCGTCAACGGGATGCCAGATAGCCTCTGCTCGTCATCTTGCAAATGCCTGTTTGGGATGATATCGCCTGGTTTGTGTCGCGAAAACACCACGTCTAGTTCATCGACGTCGATATCGAGCAGCAGCACCACCTTCCACAACACCAGGTACGTATTTCATCTTTTGCTTGGGCTACTAGCTAACCAAAACATGGTAGCTCCATTGCCCTGAGCACCGGTTCACCCACCAACACCAGCCTCTCCACCAGCATGCTCTACACCAACACCTCCTCCCCGCAAACCAAAACCAGAAAACCACCCGTGACCATCACAGTCTGGCCTTCTAGACCCCCATGGGTTTCTTCCTCAAGCCAAGCCCCAACTCCAAGCACTGCATCATCCAACACCACCAGGAGCGACCCCGATACGCCAACCGTCATCGTTACCGCCTCCTGGCCCCCATCACCAAGCTCGGATGTCGCCACGGACGCGGAGCCGGGCACGGTCATCATCACCGCCTCTAACGATCCCGGCTCAGGGTCGCCGTCATTTACCACCTCGACACCACCCGCCCCATCCAGCTCACCGAGCAACTCTGATGACTCCAGTGGCTCCCCAGAGACAGTTGTCGTCACCGCCTCGAATAATGCCACTGAATCTGAACCTGGGACGGTGACGGTTTTGCCTCCCTCGGAAACACCAACAGGGTCGATGGGAGGCACATCATCTGTCTCTTACCCAACAGTAACAGTAACAGCCGGCGGTCCGGACAGTGGGGGGCAAGTCTCCTCCGCAGCTTCAGGCTCTGATACCCCCCCGGTGACGGTCACGGCTACGGCCGAAGTGCCAGGAGTGCCTGCTGATGGGCAGATTCCGACGCTTTCGGACACGACGTCTTATCCGCCTGGGACTGATGAGCCGAGTTGGTCTTTGACGACGACGACGGGGAGCGAACCGCAGGTTACATTGACTTTGAGGCCTTCTGGGGAATCGGGGTCCGGTGGTGCAAGTGGGTCTGAGACGGGGACTATGGGAGGTTCTTCATCACTGGGATTGGATTCATCCATGACTGGTTCCGGAACAATGTCTGGCTCGGGGAAGCCAACCGTGACTGTGTACCCGAGTGGTCAGACTTCTGGCGGGGGAGATGGGAATGGGCCGGGGGCTAGCTCTGCACCGGGGGTCAGCTCTACACCGGGGCTTAGCTCCGCACCGGGAAGTTCGTCTTCGGGTGGGGATGTATCTGGGACGGCGTCGGGAAAGTCACAGTCGACGGTTACTGTTTATCCCTCTGGTCAGAGTTCTGGCGCTGGGGGTGGTGATAGCCCGGGGGTTAGTCCAGCACCAACAACTGCTTTAAGCTCATCTCGAACAACGGTTACCGTCTATCCTTCTGGTCAGTCTTCGGGTGGTGGAGATCTTGGAAACGGACCAAGTGCCAGTTCGGCATCTGAAAGTGCCTCAGGTTCGTCTCGATCAACAGTAACGGTCTATCCTTCTGGTTCGTCCTCGGGCGGAGGAGATTCTGGCAATGGACCGGGTATCAGCGAGACAAGATCTACCAAGACCATGACGGTTGGTGAAAGCTCCGTGACAGCGCCCGGAGCTCCTGATTCTTCGAGCTCGACGAACAGAGGGTTGGGGAGTACGAGCTACATAAGCGGCAGCCTGACAAACACCGCCACGGGAGGGGGTGGTATGGGGACCGCAAGCGGGACGTCTGCGGTGTCTTCAGAGACGGGTGCTTCCGATCCTTTGAGTGGGAGTTCGACTGGCGGCACTGGGTCGGCAACCGGGTCGGCAACTGGGTCTCCCGGAACTTCTGGCTCTGGTGGTCCTGCCTCATCTGACTCGGCTACAGGCGGTGCCTCTGGCTCTGGCACCCCGGGTTCACCAAGCTCTTCCGGTTCACCAAGCTCCTTCACTCCATCAAACCCCCCCAGTCTAACAGGTTCAATCACGACATCAACACTATCCGCCACACCCAGCACCCAGTCCAGCAGCGTTTCCACCTCTGGAACAGCCTCAGCCCCATCATCAAACCAACCCTCTGGTTCCAGCTCAGAAACCTCATATTCTCCCGGAGACACCTCCGCCACCTCCTCCAACCAAGGGGGCACCACCACCAGCACACAAACAACATCCAACTCCGGCAGCCTATCCGGGTCAAACATACCTCTTCCCACATCAGACTGCGACTCCCTCTCCCCCTCCCCCTCCCCAACATCACAATGCGACACCTGGATCGGAATAGAAATAATCCACATCATCGAAATAGTCGAAATCTGCCCCTCCGGCTCAACAGGTACCCTCCCCTTCCCTTCCCCCTCCCTCCCCTCCCTCCCTTTTTTTTTTTTTTTTTCATTCTTTTTTTTCACCATCATACTAACCCAACCACAGTGACGGAAACAAAAACAGAACACCTCTCCACCCTCACCCGCCCCATCTGCGCCACACCAACCCCCTCCCAACCATGCTACCCCTGCATCTTCGGCACACCCTCCGCTTCAGACGACAACTTCACCGTGACGGTGACGTCCTGCCCGGCGAACCCAAAGACTACGGTCACGGTCACGGCGCAGATGTGTAGCACTTGTACTGTGACTACGTGGGTGGGGACCGTGCCGGGGCATACTCCTGGGGGGGAGTGTCACGGCTGCTTGCCTCATGCTAGTTCGACGGTGACGGAGACGGCTGCTGTCGAGACTGCTACCGAGGTGGTGACGCTGGGGAGTGTGGTGTCTGACCCAGCTGCTACCAGTTCTTCTGCTATCGGTGGTGGTGGTGGTGGTGGTGGTGGTGGTGGTGGTGGTGGAGAGGGTTACGGTCAGCCACCCCCGGCATCAGTCCCTCGCCCGGTGGCCACCGCCAGCTCTGTCCCTGCCGGTGGTTACGGTCCTCCCCCGCTGCCGGATGTTCCTGTTGATGGGGCGACAGCGAGCGATTATGCCCCGTACAAACCCTCGTCGACCAGCTTTGTGGTTACTGCTGCTGGGGTTGGAAGGAGGGGCCACCGTGCTGTTACGGGTGTGCTTGCTGGGCTGTTGGGGGCGGTCATGGTTATGTAATATTTGCACTTTGTTTTGATGGTGTGTGGTGGTGATCTAGGGTGGATGGATGTTGCTGTTTAGCAAGCTGTAATAATATTTCTTCTCGTCAAAAATTCGATGACCAAGGTAGAATCTCGGGTGGCAAATCATCTGGTGGCTCTGAAACGTTGATATCACTGCTTGCATTGGGGACAACATGAAGCAACTGATCATAAAGTGATACCCATTTCATGAACGTGTAGCACCCACAATCTGTCTGTGGGCGACCAAGGTAGGTAGGTAGATAGGTCACAAAGCCAAAGCTAAATCTCAAGGAACGTGGCACCTCCCCTTCAGCCTGCCGTGTGTATATGTGTTCCCATCGAGCATGTCCATGTTTGTCTGCTCAAGGTTGTCGTCATGTGAGCCTCTTAGAGCTCGGCATCGTTCTGGGCCTTGCGCTGGTCAAAGACTCTGAGGGTCTCCTCGGCAGCCTTGAGACCAGAGAGGACCATGGCACCAAAGGTAGGGCCTGTCATCTCATGTTAGCCGCAAATTGTTCGTGTTTATACATAGTCAAGAGGGAAAAGAAGACGCACCCATCCTGTTGGCCCCATCAACCTCACTCAGCTCCATACCACCAACCACCAACCCAGGCACAATCTCCCTCGTCCTCTTCACAATCGCATCCTCAGCCTTGCCCATATCCAACCCCCTCATCCCGCCCAGCTCCTCGATCTGCTTCATGCTGACCAGTCTCTTGACGCTAAAAGCGCCAAACGGCCCGTCGTGACCAGTCATGGAAACGACAACGTTGGTGTTGATCGTGTTGGGGTCCATGCAGGACTGGTCATCGTGATGCATGCTCACCAGCGTCCAGTTGGTCACCACACCCGCGATCCTCACCTCCCCAGTCTCCTTATCCTGCCTGGTGATCAAATCCTCCACCGTCGTCGCGTTGAACAGCTTGACGTTGGGCATCTGAAGGACCTTGCTCATGATGGTGCTGGTGAAGAGCGCGGCGTGCTTGACGACGACATAGTCACCCTCGTCCTCGAACGGAACACCGACCTGCTCGAGGAAAAGGTGGGCAGGCTTGCGCATGACCATGGCGGAGAAGAGCTGGCCGCCGAGCCAGGCACCGCCGCCGGGAGCGACGCCGGCTTCGAGGATGGAGATCTTGAGGTCGGGGCGGAGGGTGCCGAGGACGTAGGCGCACGAGAGACCGGCCGAGCCGGCGCCGACGATGGTGATGTCGGATTCGGTGTAGGTGTCCAGGTCGTTGAAGTAGCGGCGGGTCATGGCGCGGGAGACGGTGGACTCGCGGATGGGAGCGAAGGTGAACGAGTCCCAGTTGTTGAAGAGGGCGGCGAGGTCATCCTTGATGGCGGGGGTGGGCGTGACGTCGGTCTTGTTGTCGAGATTGACTGACTTCAGGGGGTGGGTGGCCAGAACGGCGGGCTTCTGGGGAGGGGTGACGGCGGAGGGGGCCATTTTGATGGGTTGTATGTTATCTAGGGATGTTAGGGGGGAGCTCATCCTCGAAAAACAAAGGGGAGGAGCGAGAAGCATGATCCTTTCGCTGGTATTATCCAGATCAAGTTCCGAGGCCGTATGATCTCAGCCACCTCTCCCTCGTCATAATCCAGAAGATGATGAGAAGAGAAAGGGGCACCGGCTCATGCGTTCAGATAATTACCTGATGACATATTGTCTGACAAGTCTTGATCATGAGAGTGGTTCACACAACACCACCATCACCAGCGCAAAGTGACCCATTGCTTCTTCTCCTTTGAGAAAGAGGCATGATATGTACCGGTTTGTGTTTGACCTAGGCATGTATTAGTACATCCAACCAACAGCCACCTTACTACAACAGGTCAAAAACAGGGAGTGATATTTACGAGAGAAGTTGAACTGGTATCTGTTGGATGTCTGAAGTGGTCTGTCGACAGTCGCTTTGCAGAAGAGAGAAGAAGAAAAAAGAAACCTCAAACGCCCCCGGAGAAGAACCCTCCCTTTATACCCATCCACCTCCCCAAACCTCCCACTTGCAAACTCCCCCGACCAAGGTCCGTTCGAAAAGAAGGTTCCCTAGTGCCCTCTCCACACGACTCATCCAAACCCCCACGAGATAGTCCGAACCCCTCACTACCACCACCACCAAGAGGGGTTCAAAGTTTCGAGTTGAGCATCGCCCTGCAGTCTCCAACCAGTGAACATGCTCAAACCACTTAAGAAGGTGGAGTGGCCCTCGCCCCAAGTCCCAAGATGACCACTCCCCCCCGCCCCCCCTTCCTCATGACAGTCCAATGACGAGGGCCAACTCAAACCGTATTCACCACCACCCTCCTCTATCAATCAGTCATCCCCCCTCTCAATAACCCCTCCTTTTCAAGCCATTGATTGATCCCCAAACCTCAACCACGGTACCGCAAAGATCTAGACCATCAATTGATAAGAAAACATGGCAATCAGCGGATACCCACGGCCACTGGCACACTTCTCGGCTTTAGAATTGGTCAATCAGACACAAATAAATCCCCATTGCTGACTGGAAAACCGCTCACAAGAAAGCCAAAAAATGCAAGTCAATGACATACAATACAACTCTTCCCCACTTTGCTGCTTTCTTGTCAAGACCTCGCCTGCGGCTGTGACACCACCCCCCCGACTGTTTCCGCTTCACTGCGGGATCGGAGAGGCTCTTAACCGATGCGGAGGTTTCTTGTCGACCAAAAACAAAACAAACAAACAAACAAAACCAAAAAAAAAAAGTGTCGAAAACTGCCATAATGCTGCATTGGTCATGTGTTATGGCTAGGTAGATGATGACGATGACGATGACTCTTACCCGTCAAGGGTTTGTCTCAATAGATTATATACAGGTAATGTGTGTTAAGACATGGGGGTTTAGACCAAAAAAAAAAACGACAGACAGACGTGCCAATCCACCATCTCCAACAGCCAAAAAATGACCCAAACAAACGCCCCCCCCCGCCTCCCGATGTGTGTGTGGTGTCCATGTGCCAAACGACAAAAATGAAAAATCCAACGCGCAAGTAGGTATCTGTAGGTCAATAATAATATAAAAACCCCTCTCCCCTTTCCGAGATGCCGTCTCCTGGACAGCCAGCCCAGCCATATATATAATACTTTCGTACACTCTCCCCTCCGTCTTAACCAGCCCTCCTTTTGGTCAAAATGAACAACCCTCCGCCCCCCATCCAACCGCATGCACCCCAACACCACCAACACCACAATCCCCATCCTAATCAAAACAATCCCATAACAAAAAACAACAACCCAAAAAAAATAAAGAAAAAAAAAATTAAAAAAATAAAAAATAAAAAAAAATTAAAAAAATATCACCAACACCTCAACCTCTTCCAAAACCCCGGTCTCCCAATCCCCCCCTCAATATTATTCACCCCCCTCCTCCCCAACTCCTTCTCCCCCCCTTCCTCCTCCCCCCTCCGATCCGGCAACGGCGTCAACGGCTTCGTCATCCCCCTCTTATTATTCCCCATCTCATTCCCCCTCCCACCACCACCAAGCAACTCGTCCGCCTCCATCTCGGCCAACCTCCTCCCCTCCACCACCCTCCTAACAATCAACTCAAACGTCTCCTCAATGTTAACCTCCAACCTCGCACTAGTCTCCATAAACCCGCACCCCCTCCCCCTAGCCCACTCCAGCCCAACCTGCGCCGCCACCCTCCTCCCCTCCTTCAAATCGCACTTGTTCCCCGCCACAATCTTCACCGGCGGCACCATCTTATTCCCTTCCCCACCCAACCCCCCCAGATCCACCACCCCCGCCTTCCTCGCCCTCGCAGCGTTGTCCATTCTTGTTTCCGCTTCCATATCAATCAGATCGTTAAAGTACTCCAGCGCGTGCAGCGAGTCAAGACTGGTGATGTCGTAGACGAGGAGGAAGGCGTCGGAGGAGAGGTTGGAAGAGGCCCACATGCCCCGGTATTCTTCCTGCCCTGCCGTGTCGGTCAGGGAGAGGTGGTAGGTGACGCCGTCGATGCGGCGGGTGATGGAGTACGAGTCTTCGATTGTGGGGTCGTAGTCGTCTGTCCAGCTGCCTGGCTGGCCCGAGCGGACGAGGCGGAGGGTGATGGAGGATTTGCCGCAGCCGCCGTCGCCGCAGATGGTTATCGAGATGGGGATGGGGGGGTCATTTCGGGGGGAGGTGGTTGTTGTTGTTGTTGTTGTCGTTGCTGTTGTTGGAGACGACAGGTGGTGGTTGTTTGGTGGTGAGGTGAGGGAGGTGGTGGGGGTGTGGTTCATGTGGGGGGAGCGCATTCTTTCTTTCTCTTTTTGTTGTTGTTTGTGGTTGTGATTGTGGTTTTTGGTTGTGGCTGTCGGTGGTTGTTGTTGGCTTTCAAGTGTAAGCTAGCTAGCTAGCTATGTGTGGTGTCGATGGTGGGTGTGGTGGTGGTCGGCCTTGAGTAGGATAGGGGCGTCGCCAACGGTTCTTCTTGAGAATATGGGAATTTGGAAAATGCGCAAAAGGTGGTTTTGCTGGTGCGGATGGGGCGGAGGAGGTCTTGATAATAAAGTCGATCCTGGTCTAGACGGAGTGCCCGAGCATAGGCAATTTAACAAAAGTCGTTGGCTCCCCTGTCGTCAAATGTCGGGGGCGCGTGGAGTAAAAAGGGACAACTACCGCGTAGAGCAAAGCTGGTGGGGTAGCTAGCTAACTTTATGTCAACCAAGCAGACAAGCAACCAGTTTGGCCCGGACGCGACGTCACGCGCAGAAGGTGATGGATGGATGAAAACCGTTGGCAAGGGAGGAACAGAGAAAGTGGTGAGACATGTACTGAAGTGTATCCGCCGCGTCGGGTATCGAGGGAGGGGAGTGGGAGAGAGAAAAACCGGGACGAGAACGAGAAGCGAGGGTGGTGATGTTTCTTTTTTTATTTTTGTTTTTATAGTTATTTTCCTTTTTTTCTTCCTTTTTTTTTCCCTTTTTTTCCCTTTTTTTCCCTTTTTTTTTTTTTCAAACTTTCTTTTTTCTTTTCCCAATTCCCAAGATCCCGTCAATCAAAATTGGCCCGTGCCTGATAACACGTTACAAGGTGCGCGTAGGGTTTTTCTCGGGGTCCCCTGGACAAGGTGCTCGTGCGCCAGTGTGACAGTGTGCGCGGTCCTGCAGAAGGGATTGGGAAAAGATAGGTAAGTCTAGATTCTTGTATGGCCTGAGAAATAGAAAGACAATCGCTGAGTGATGGTCCATCAGGAACGCAGCCAATCATCTAAGGCCCCTGTCGCGACTGTTCCTGAATCCACTTCCACCCCACTCTCTTCGACTTCTTGACGGCGGTGTCCATCTCCAAAAGAGGGGCTTTCAGCCTTGAAAATTCGACTGGAAATTCCCCATTGATTCCAACGCTAGATATCGGCGTTCCCTTTCTTCCAAGAAAGATTGGTTCAGAACATCACCATCCAACGGCCCCTAAACGCATAAATGCGTGCGCGCCGATGCTTCGGGCCTTAATTGGACCTTCCCGGCCTATAGCAAGAAACATTTCTCCCCTCCTTTTCCGGACAAGTTCACCACCAACACAGCAATCATCTCCTCCCCCCGCCCCAAAATATGGCCAGCGATGAGGTCATCTTGCGACAGTTCGGCTGTTGAGCCGATGCTGACCCCAGGACCCCCCCGTTGTCTCCGAATCCCGGATCCTCGGCTACCTTACGTACATACGCCGCCGTGCCGGGACCGCTCCAGCATGGCCTGCGGGATGAAAGAACGTGGAATGCGGGTGGGTGGACCTCGGCGTATGCACCCGCAGCAGGCTCTTCCCTGATGACTACAAAAAAATCAAAATCTCTCTCTCACTCTGTATTTTCGATACCTTACTTTGACTTGTCTGACTGAACCCCAACCCTGTACTTTGACATCGAACCATCCAGCAAAACAAAGATGAACGGAACCAACGGGGTCAAGAAGCAGACTCTCAACAGGGCATCCGAGGTGGAACATGTGAGTTGTCCATCTACAATGTAAACGTGTCGATTGCAAAAGCTGATCATGTGCTTGTGCTGTGCAGCTCGTTGATGCTGTGAAATCCTTAATCATCCCCTTCATTCAGGCCGCCGATGATGCTGTGCCATCCAGGGCTGCCGGGGAACTGCTCCCAAACAGGAACGGTGTCGTCTGTAATGCCCTAGTCGAGTCCAAGAGACCGGAAGAGCTGGTCAAGGAATTGGCCTTGTCTCTCCCTCAAGTAGGCCGTGGCGAGGAGGGTCTCTTGCAGACGATCCAAGATGTCCTCAAGCACAGCGTCAACACCTGGGACCAGGGGTTCATGGACAAGCTGTATGCCAGCACCAACCCCGTATGTTGCTGCTATAAAACTTTTATTCGTCAGTCATCTAACTCGGTTACACAGGTCGGCGTCATCTCCGAGCTCGTCCTCGCCGTCCTCAACACAAATGTAAGTTGTCTCCCCCTCATCTCACCCATCATCCATCCATTCCTAACCCCCTCCCAGGTCCACGTCTACCAGGTCTCCCCAGCCCTGGCAGTAATAGAAAAGCACACCGCCAAAACCTTCGCCTCCCTCTTCGGTTTCAACGGTCCCCGCGCCGGCGGCGTAACCTGCCAAGGCGGCTCCTCCTCCAACCTCACCTCCATAGTCATCGCCCGCAACACCCTCTACCCCGAATCCAAACTCAACGGCAACTCCGCCGCCTCCAACGGCCCCTTTGTCTTGTTCACCTCCTCCCACGGTCACTACTCGGTCGAAAAAGCCGCCGTAACCTGCGGCTTCGGCTCCTCCTCAGTCTGGACCGTCCCCGTCGACGCCAGCGGCAGGATAATCCCCTCTGAACTCCGCCGCCTCGTCCAAAAGTCCCTCGACCAAGGCTTCACCCCCTTTTACGTCAACGCCACCGCCGGCACCACCGTCTTGGGGAGCTACGACCCCTTTGAGGAAATCTCGGCCGTCTGCAAGGAGTTCAACCTCTGGATGCACATCGACGCCTCGTGGGGCGGCCCGGCCATCTTTTCCGCCGCTCACAAGCACAAGCTTGCCGGCAGTCACCTTGCCGATTCCCTGACTGTGAACCCGCACAAGATGCTCAACTGTCCGGTCACGTGCTCGTTTCTGCTGGGGCCGGACATGTCGGTTTTCCACAAAGCAAACACCCTTCCGGCGGGGTACCTCTTTCACAGCTCGGCTCCGTCTGACGTGTGGGATTTGGCGGATTTGACGCTCCAGTGCGGGAGGAGGGCTGATTCGCTCAAGCTGGCGCTGGCGTGGATTTACTACGGGGCGGAGGGGTTTGGGAGGCAGATCGAGGCTGCTTTCGAGCTGGCGGCGTATTTTGCCGGGTTGCTGGAACGGAGCGGGAACTTTGTGCTGGTTAGTGAGAACCCGCCGCCGTGCTTGCAGGTTTGTTTTTATTATGCGCCTGGGGGGAGGCTGAGGGGGACGGGGGAGGGGAACACGGAGGTCACGAGGGGGATGGTGGAGAGGTTGGTGAGGAGGGGGTACATGGTTGATTACGCGCCGGATGTGAGCGAGGAGAGCAGGGGGAGCTTCTTTAGGGTGGTGGTCAATGCTCAGACGTTGAGGGGGACGGTGGAGGGGTTGGTGAAGGGGTTGGAGGCGGTGGGGAGGGAGGTGGTGCCTCAGTAGAGGGTGGGATGCGCGATCAGGCGAGGGGTAGATGGGGTGTGGTATGTAGAGGAAAAGATAAGGGGTAGATGGATGTGCTTGACAGGTCTGTTTGAGGGCCTGGTAGATAGATACCTTGCAAGAGGAACCATAGCGGATTCGATATATTGGGAAACAGGGTGGCAGATAGCTGCAAACAGTCATGGAGCAAACGGAGGTATGCCTGAGGGGGAGCCGTAAAGCTCCCCCTCATTGTTCGTTACCCACTCACCAAATCGGTACCTCTTTTGCAGGTAAGTAGGTGCCACTTGTTTACCTTTCAAAATATCGACTCCTCGACTTCCCATCTCTTGCCACTTTCATCACCCAACCTTTCTCCTCCCAACACCACGACCTTCAGCCCTTCCTGACCCAGCAAGCCTTGATCTCAAATCGACTCGCATTGTCTGTCCTCTGCCACGTCAGTGGATGATGGCTTCAACAATTCCCAGTAGGCTCACCAGGGTTGGATGGCCTCTGGTGAGACGTCCAAGCTTCCGACCATCACTGCGAGCGCACATCGTCCCGAAAATCAGCCGCTTGGCTGCCGCGTAAGTGAATGTCTATGTGTAGGGGACGACGAGAAGATGCTGACAAAGCAGAATTAGCAGACCTGGCATACTGGGCAGAACAACAGCAAACACTCTCTTTTCCGCCACTTTTCTCCGGCCGTTTCACTACAGCGTCTCCCACAGCAGTGCCTGTGACTTCAACCGCCCTTGCCGCTGCTCTGGTAGTATGAAGGACAACCGGCAACCCTATTGCGAGATTTGCAAAGTTAACCCTACTGCTCACCAAGACGCAGCATTTGCCCGAGACTGGAAGGGTATTCCCGGCTACAGAGTTTCACTTCCTACTGTGATCAATGCTGGGGGGGAAAAACTAAAACTGGGAAAAGCAGCGACTCGAGAGAGAGTGGAGACAGAAACATGGCGACGACGCAGTGTTGAGCACGAAAGAGGCACAATCATGCGAATGGAACCGGGAGGAGAAACGTCAGTTCTCGACAGTAATAGCAATGACATCTCCTTGATGGCCTTCGGGGGGAACTCTTGATCACAAAGGTCCGCGGGAGGCATGCGTGTGACGAGAAACGGGTTGATACCATCGACTTTTAATCATGGATACAAGATGCGATGATGATCATTGTCGGATTGGCGCGTGTGGGCGTCTTGTGGGGAAATGAACTACACTTCCTTGTTGATGCATAGATGGCAGCTGGTTTGGGAGTGTCGAAGGGGTGTCTTGTAGACGTAAGACGAAGATTCGAGGTATAACCGATGGCCAAGACCTCACAAGCCAGGTTGAATGAAGGGTTCTTGCTTACAGACCAGGAAGAAAATAGCAGGCACACGGATTGGAAGACAATAAGTTCACGACACGGCTTTCACGAGATCAGATGGACATCAAACATGATCCCCCAGATCTCCCGCCAAGCCAAACCGTGATGGACGAGCGGGTCAACTCAGGTGTGTTTGCCAATCTTGGCTGTGGTATGGATATCAAGACACCAAAGTGGTGGCACTCTTTGTCGAGAGAGAAGCGGACACCAGAGCTGGGGATGGAAAAAGGTGGGGAGGAGGTGGGTGTGTGAAAAGCAAAGAGTGGACAAGATGGATATTCAATCTGTGGTTGCTTCTGGTTGGAAGGGCGGGATTTTGCTTCATGAGGACCGGTATCCAAGAGAGTAACAGGTATGGCGACCAGACCAGACAGTTGGGATTCTTCATGATGGAACAAAACAAAAGTTGAGCAGACTTGGACTGTGATCATCCGTCTATTTCGCGAGAAAAGCAGCCGAGAGAATGACCACAACTGCAGTAGAAAAGCCGACGAATGCTGTGTGTTGTCCGATGACTTACAAGCCCCCCACCCCCGCAAACATCATCCCCCAAAACCCCGTGTCACCCTTAACCTTCCCAAATCCCAAACCTAAACCCATTTCCCAGCGCCAAATCCCATGCATGTCACATCATAACCCTGCCGTAGCTGTATTACTTGTATCATCATCCCCCCAAACTCGTCTATTCCCCATCTGGCCATCTATTCCCTCCCCTGCTGCTCCTCAACCCACTCCCTCCACTCCTTGTAACCCTCATACTCCAACTTCTCCTTCCGCCCCTGATACCTCACAACCTTCAAATCCACCCCCTCCCACCCCTCCTCCCTCCCCGACCACCCGGCCTTCCTCATCAAGCTGACCAACGTCTCCTCCTTTGTCCACCCCTGCTCGGTAGCCACGTCGGGCAAATACGTAGCCCCGTACCGTCTCCCCCGCTCATAGAAACTGATCCTGATCCCGTGCTTCCCCAGCTCCCAATCCATCTTATCCTTTGCATCCTCAAAGTCCGTGAGCAAGGTAACAGCAACCTGCAGCTTTGGCAGCTCCGACGGCGAAATCGGATGGAACCTGCTGTCCTGCAGGGCCGAAATCAGCGCGTAAGAGGAGAGCCCTGTGGCGAGGGGTTGGGGTTCGAATGTGCCGATGCAGCCGCGGAGGATGTACCCGTGGCGGGGGTGGTTCGTGTTCCAGGTTATGAAGAGGGGGCTGCTGGAAGCGACCTCTTCTCCTTCTGGGGGCGCAGGGGAGGAGGAGAGGGATGTTGCTGGGGTTGAGGAGGTTAGGGAGAGGGAGCTCGAGGAGGAGGACGTGGACGAGGAAGATGAGGCTGCCAGCCGGCGGAGGGCGGGGGATTGTTTTACTGCTGCCTCGCTGCTGCTGCTGCTGCTGCTTGCCTCGGATGTTGTTGTTGCTGCTGCTGGTGTTGTTGATGAAATGTATTCGGCCCATGATTTCTTGATTTGGTCGAGGGTCATGGGCTTGCGGCCTTGGAGCTCGGCGGCTAGGGTTTCGAAGCAGTAGAGGCAGTGTTCGACTGATGCCATTTTGGGTGGTTATTGCTTTGTTGTCGTTGTTGTTGTTGTTTTTATTTGTTGTTTTTTTGTTTGTTTCTTGTTTGTTCGTTTTTTATTTGTTTTTTGGGTATTTCTGACGGCGGTTAGAAACTGACGACGAAAAAAAAAAGAAAAAAAAAGAGGAAACATATAAGTTTCCGGCCCGCCGTCAGGGCCCAAAATCAAGAAAGCTGCTGGCGAAGGCGGTGGCACATCCGGACGGTTTCCAGGAGAGGCGGGGGAATGGAGGGGGCAATCGATCCGGGGAGTGGTGGATAGAGACTAGACCAGAGAGGGGGGGGGGCGTTGCAGTTCAACGGCTGGGAGACACACACTGCCGTGACAGGGGCGGTACTCGTAGCCGCTGGCCCCACCCATGGAATTTTGTTTCTCGGGACGAGTCGGTCCAGTGTTCCCACGCGCGCGCTGAAGTTGGCCAGCTGCCGGTCGTGATCTGTTGACCTGGGAAAGTTTGGGATGAATCTAGGAACTTCTGGTTGTTTGAGCGCAAATGACGAAGGGAGAACCTTGATGTCCACCAGCGGGTCTTCTGGCAGACTCCACACTCTCTGACGCACCCCCGTCATGCATTTGGCCATGCTCTTTTGCTTGTGTTTGAGTACCTGCAATCGGCAGCTGTCGCCTTTCTGTCCTGTTTATGTCCTGCCTCATCACAAAAACCCTTTGTCTCTCTACAGTCGGGTCCAACAAGAGCCCATCACCTACCTCAATTCCCGAGGCGACCGCAAACAATGGCCCTCGACTGGCCAGCACGTGGTCGATTGGTCGATTCATCCGGCCTCTCAGCTTCTTGATGTTGAGGGGGTTGATAACAGCAGCGCCAAGTCTTGAAACAAGGGGAAAGCCCCGACACCTGTCCACCCGCTGTCTCTTGGAAACACCACGACTGCCAGTTCTCCATCATCTTGCAGGTGCTTGTCATTTTGCTGAGCACCGGCGCACGCACAGGGCAGGGAGCTCTGGCAAAGCTGTGCGATGCTGTGGCTCACAGACACGGAAGCCCACTCCGCCATCTGGAACGTCCCAAGCCCGGCTCGCCGTCTTCCGGCAGCTCTTCCCAGCTTCGGCGTCCCTTTTGCCAATGCAACCCCCCGAAGCGGACACGCTGCCGGTTTCAACCCCTGGATCAGAAAAGCTTCATTCCCCTAGCTCCCTTTTCTACGTCGCTTTGTTTCGTGCCATTCGCAACAAGCTTAACGGCTTGACAACGAGAGGCTAACAACCGGCCCTTCCAAGAAGGTCTAGATTCAGCGCCTGGACCGGCGCTTCTAGATGTCTTGGGAGATGTGGTATCTTCTGTTGACTTGATACTCGCATCCCCAGCAGCACATCCCAAAGAGCAACTCCCGGCTTGCTTACCCCGTGTTTGCCATGAAGCCCTCGTCTCAAGTGTGTACGTGTTTGGATTCGCGGGTGTGGCGCATGCTGATTAGGGGGGAGATCTGCTCACAGATCTCCTTGCGTACCGCTTGCCCCTTCTGAAACACACGGTTCGTCCATCAACCATCGTGGATCCTGATCTGCCACCAAAGAAAATACAAATATCAATGCCGTTGCTCCCCTCCCCGATCCCGTGTCTTGTCCCTTTTCTCTCTCCATCCCGCTAGCTTGTTCAACCTTTTGGCCGTGTTTTATTTTCCGTCTTCTTCTTCTTCTTCTTCTTCAAGTCTGCATATTTTCATCTGCTCGTCGCCGGTCGACATTATCTTACTTCCTTTCGTCTCTCCCGACATCAACATACTCAACAAAACCCAGTCAACATGAAGTTCATCGCCGCCGTCCTTGCTCTGGCCACTGTTGCCTTTGCCTACCCCACCGTCAACATGAATGGTGAGTTAAGAGTCAGGAGGGGTGGTGGCAAAAATCTACAGGCAGACACACTGACCGACTCTTATCTAGCCCCGGTCAAGCGTCAAAACATTGTCACCGCCGACGTCTCGGCCCCGGCCATGACCGATGCCTCTGGCAACGTCGTTCCGTTTGACGCCACCAGAGTTGACCAGGCCCGCCGCAAGCTCTAAGAAGCTTCCACAAGCACACAGTAACAGCACATTGTGGGCCTGCCAAACACCAAACATGACGGCCCAGCACAGCCCATATAATGAACGGCTCTACTTTATGACTCTTTGATTGGGGGAAAACAATGGGAAACGGAACTTTATCGGAAAGGAAGGGGATAGGAGGGGGGGGACAGCCACAACATCTTTATCTTTCAGCGCCGGATAACAGGAACCTCTCTGGGCAGATTTATTTTTTTGGCTTGCTTGCTTTTTGGGGTGGATGTTTTGGGGGAAAATAAAACACATTTTTCCTTGGCCTTTTTTGGCGGGGGCATCACTTCATTATATCCTAACCTGAACTCCTTGCTCCGTGAACCAAAAATCATCGACAAAACTCCTGGTATCCAAAACAAACCTCCTGCCAGCATCACCTCAACAACCCCTCCCTCGTCCTCCCTGCATCCTCCCTCTCCTCAAGCAATCACCTCCGTCCTCCAACTCTGCTGCCTAGAAACATGAATCTCCGGCACAGCCATGTGCACCACCCCCGCGTTGCGCACCACGCTGCCACTTCGCCCGGTCATGCTGCTGCTCGGACTGACATCACTCCCTACTTGCCCGCCAGCAGCCCAACCAAGCTCCCCGCTCGGCGCCCTGTCAATCTCCCTCTCCAACCCGGTCCCACTGGGCGAGATCTCTCTGACTGTGACACCCGTCCTGCCTGACGCCACCGAGCCGTGTTGTTCAGAACTGAGGTGACCGGGTCTGGGATTCACATGACGTGTCCCACTTCCCCTCCCCACTGACACGACGATCCTCACTCTCCACCGTCCTGGCGTAATCATACCTGTAACTGGCACTATCCCGATCATAAGGCTTGACAATCCCCGTGATCCTCCCCGCGGCTCCAGCCATAAAAATCCCCGGTTCCGCACGCTTAACCTCGTCAGTGAGGTGATATTGTTCGTATTTTCTCGACTCCCTGTGCTTGAGGACCGCGTACGCAAACGAAGACAACGAAGCAGCAAGAAGACCACAGTCAAGACTGAGCCCGATGGTGGGGTAATGCCCATCTAGCTGTCGCAAATGGGCTACAACATCGAGACCCAACACGGCAAGCGAGAGCACAAGTTTGACGAGGTTGGTGGAGAGGAGGAGGAAGGGGGTGAGGCGGGAGGTGATGAAGCGCGCCAGTTCGAGGATTGTGAGGAGGAGGGAGAGGAGGTTGAAGAGGATGTTTGTTGCTTCCCATCTACGCGTTGCGAGCAAAATGTTAGAGGGTGATGGGCGGGAGGGGGGCAGACATACACTACTTCGACCATGGGAATGGAACCGTTCTTCTTCTCGGCCGAGTAATGCTCGAATGTTTCTGCGAGTCGGTAGGCGAATATACCCATGAGGCAGAGGAGGATGAGGATCTGGAGGAGCCAGGAGGGGAAAAGGAGTGAGCGGCGCCACCGGGAGCGGTCGTGTTGGAAGGCTTCGAGGTCGAGTTTGTTGACCATTTTTGACTGTTTTAACAGCTACGCGACGACAATATCCAAAGCAATGATATTCGACAAAACTCTCAAGTTCTCCAAAGTCTTGTTATCCCATTCCAATTCATAAATATAAAACCCTCTCAAAATCCCAGCCGCAAGATGGTTGGGGCGGGGGACAGAGACAGAAAAGTCCAACCAAGTATCAGGCTGATGTTACTGATGCTGCTGCTGCTGTGTTTTGCCCGTGGCCGTATGTTTGTTGGCTATCAGGCTTATGTCGTGTCGTCGTCGGGTTCCGACGTTTGGTTTCGCACAATTCTCCCAATAATTCGCAAACAAAAAGCTTCATCCAATATATTCATCAAGAAAGAGAAGAAGTAGAAGAAGAAGAAGAAGAAAATAAAAAAGAGAACCCAAAAAGACGAAGCGACTCACACACCCGAGAGGCTGCCTCAACTTCTGCTCAGCCCTCAATCCGCCCGCCATCTTCTTTAACATCACTCACCACCCCACCACGTCCCCTCGACCGACAGCTGCTGCACGTCTTTCTTTTACTCTTCTCCAATTAAACAGCTCAGCCCCTCCTTCCGAAAGCGCGTCGTCGTCCTCTGCCTACTAGCCTGAGCCTTTTTCCCCTCTCGAGCCCAACGGCTGAGGGGTTGCAGATGTCGGTCACCTCATCATCAGGTGCGTCAAGCTCTGTTGTCAGTCCACAGCGCCCCCAGAAGGCTGTGAAGAAAGCAGCGTCCACCTTGGCTTGGCTGGAGGCCGTTGATTGGGCTGATCGCGGTGGAGTTGGCCGCTTTGGGGTAATGTGGCTTACACTGTGGGCGGATCCGGGGCTGTTGGGTTGGCGCGGGGGTTATTTTGGGGTAGCACTGCGAGGGTTATGCATTGGAAAGGTATTTTGTGTATAATTATTTGAGATTTTCTACTGTTCTTCGCTGGGAGCAATGACCGAGCATTAAGAGATCATCAAGACTGACAGACCATTCCACGGCGCGCTGGAATGGTTCCGAGATCCGGGCCGGCTCTTTGTCCTCCTCTTACTGGGTAGCATCAGCATAATAATTCTCCCACGAAAACCAGTCAAACGTCGCCTCCAACGGCCTCTTGACACCCCTATTCTGCTGCTGCTGCTGCTGCTGCTCCTCCTCCTCCTCCTCCTCCTCTCCCGCCGTCCCATCACCAACACCAAAGTCGATATCTCCTGGAAATCCCATGGGCTGGGGCACCCAACTGAGGAACCTGTCGATATCAACACCCTCTAGTGAGAATAAGTCTTGCTGGTCAGGCATCACCATCTCAGGGGGGTGCTGCGAGAGGTCCGGTTGGTCCTGCGGTTGGGAGAAGCCCGTCGGGTGAGTGACATCCTCCTGCAATGCAGAACTGAACGGTATACTTCCAGTTGTTTCGGCCACGTGCCTTCTCGCCAGCCTCAGGAATATCTCGGCCGTTTTTTGCAGCTTGGCCGTCAAATCTCTGAGGAGAGTGAGCAGCGGCTGCAGAGCAATGATGTACTCCACCACCGTCTCGAGCAGTCTGAGGTCGGAAGGCACTGTTTCCGCTCTGGGGTTGGTGACGATGTGCCCGAATACCACGAAGAAGGGGGTGAACGGGTAGTAGAGGAGATGCCTTGTCTCTGTCAGCTTGGATCCCGACCCAGTTGAAAGACAAATACGCACCATATAACCCCGTTGTAAACCGGATCCCACCCCGAAATCGTCATGGGCAAAATCCCAATCGCCTGCCTCGCGCTCTCCACCCTCAACCCCCGGTCCCCCGGCGAGTCCTTTGTCAGAATAATCAGCACATGCAGATACCGAAACTTGACCGTAAACTCATACAACCTCATCACCTTCTCCCTCTTCACATCAACCCCCGCTCCCGGCACCCCCCCTTGTCGTTCCCTCTCCACCCCCCTCCGAAACGTCTCATCCGTCTCCCTGAACCACTCCGCCAACCTCCCCTTCAAGACCTCCCTCTCCTCTTCTGTCCCCTCCCCCTTCCCCAAATACTCCAACACCCTCCCGCTCAGCTTGGCCAGCTCGACATTCCTCAGAAAGATATACCCCCCAAACTCGGCATCCACCCCCTCAACCCCCTTAGCCCTCCTCTGATCCGTCAAGTGCGGCCTGAAAGCCCCAAACCACTCCCCCCTCGGCATCTCCACCCGCTCAACATCCACCCCCTCCCACAACCCAACCTGCGATCGTCCGAACGTCAAAGCACAACACTTTTCCATGTTGTAAATCGCCCAAAACAGGGCCAAACCCCTCTGTTTTTCCTCTTCCCCTTCCCCTTCCCTTCCCTTCCTCTGCCCCCCCTCCCTCCCATAGTCTTAAGGCTTGCGCCATACGGCATAGGTGACTGCAGAGCATCCAGCTTACGTTTGGGCTCGCCGCGAAATCTTCCCCGTGAAAGCTGAGCATGGTGAAGGCTGCGATGTTTACCTTGCTGGGGTGGAGGTATAAAGACGCGTTTTGGAGGGCTAGGCGGACGTTGTGACGCCAGTGGGGGACGGAGGAGGGGAAGAGGGTGGCGGTTATGGGGGAGGAGAGGAGGAAGTAGTTTGTGTAGATTATCCAGCCGGGGCCACGGTGCCGGGGGAGAAGATGATGGTCGAGAGGAGGCGGGGGGAGGGGGGGTGAAGAAGGGGAGGCGAAGAGGGTTAAGGGGTGAATTCTGTTGGCGTCAGTTGGGGGGATCAGAAAAGGGGGTAAATGGGGGATCATACTGGAGATGATGAGGTTGCCGGTTTCAAGGGAGGGACGATGTACTGTCTGTTGTCGTGGGGGCCGAGGTCGAGGGACATGTCGAGGCGGAAGGAGGTGAGGGTGTTGGATAGGTCGGTGAGGTTTTGGAGGGCGAGGTTGTGGTCGTTGTGATCGTCGTGGTCGTCGTGGCTGGGGATGATGTTTCCCAAATGTGCGTTGGCTTCGTCGAGGGAGGAGATGGCGGGGGGCGTGATAGTGCATGTTGCTTTTGAGCGCGTTGATCTGTCTGTTTCGTCTGGTTGTTTTGCTGCCGGGTTTGACTCGGGCTTTGGCTCTTGGGAGCTCTTGGCCTCGGTGACAGCGAGCAGTTTTGTCACGGCGGCTGTGAGAGTCTGCAGCGTGGCCTCGATTCGGTCAAGTCGGTCAGGGAGAGAAGAGCTAACAAAGATGTTTGCTGGTTCCAGGGTTGCTGACGACGGAGCTGCCACCGGAGCTGCCACCGGGTCGGGAAACTGCCTGGCATAGTTGCATGGTCCAGGCCATGGCTTGCAAGCGGCGCATTTGGGAATTTCGCGGGTGCATCTTTCACTGTTAGCTTCCATCTCTGTGCTTCTAGCCTAGAGAGATGCTGACTTTGTCTTCCTCTTCTTACAGCTCTCGCACTTGATGTTGTCAGTTATGCCAGCCCGAGTCCATCTCTCATCAGAGCATTTCTTACCGCATAGCGAGCCACCTTGGGCCGACCCTCCATCTCTGCACTCGAACTATCCATCAATTTTCCACCTCACACAATACTTCAGCCAACTCGAACATCGAACATGTTGTTGAAGCAGTCTTTGTTATGCCAAGACCGTTGGATGCCTTGTTGTGTAACCAAAGCGATCTGGCCAATCAGATCATCGCAAGCACATGCCGTTGAGAAACAACAGCAGTCGTCCCTTGCTTTGTTGGGGAGTTGTTGGCCATGGTGATTTTCTCACAACGCTTCCTTGATAAGCTGTAAAAGTAAGCATGAGTATCACATACGACCATAGGCAGTTGAATACACGGGATCCCGTCCGCTCTCCCCTAGTTAAGCAATTGACCGCCAGACCAGTACTCAGGTGGGTGACCACTGGGGAATCCCTGGTGTTGTATGTTTTTGACTTTTTATTCCTCTTTCATATCGTTCTGTTTCCTTTAAAATGGTGTTGAAGCATGTTTTTTGGCCTTCTTATGCTCAGAAATGCTCAAAGGTGAGGTGTCGTGATTTGGCATTTTCACTCTAAACCGCTGCGAGCGATTTATCCTGACTGAAAGTGCTCTTCTAATCGGAGGGATGTCTTTGCAACCCAGGCAACTGTATTTTGACTGACCCCACGCAGCCCCTTTTTTACCTCCTGGTCTTGGCATCAGAGACAGTTTCTGTTGATCCCTAACCACCCATATCAAGTCATTTTATATTACCATGTATGCAAGTTCGCAACGGTCATGTTTCTGGCTTGATTCTGCTCCCATTTGAATACTAAGGAGAAGAACGTGATGCTATGGTATGAGATGGAGAGGAACTACAGAGCAGAGCAAAAGGATGACAATGTAAACCTTCACTCAGGCTGGTCAAAGCCCCTAGATGAGGTCGACAGGATCGAGATTCGGTCGACTATTATGTAGACACCCTGCCCCACATAATGACCAGCAAAAGTAAGTTAACCTATATTATATTATATCCCATACCTCAAAAGACAAATTAGGTCATAAGCCTTTTAACCAGAAAGGCCCATTAACTCTCTTTAAAGGCCTATCGGCTGTCTTCAAAGGCCTATTCGCTATCTTCAAAAGCATACGACCATTCTTTCAAAGCATAATTCACAATATGATATGGGTAAACCTACTTGTGTGTGTCAACTATTTTGTGGTGAGGGTGATAGGGTCATCCCCACGCCTTGTCGCTCATAAACTCATCTCCTCAAGAGTGAAATGCATTGGACCTTTTTCCGCTTGGGCTGCATGATCCATCATTCTCAGCCACTGTCCTCCCTAGACGTGAACTCTATCTAACATGATTTATGCTTTCCTCCAGCAACTTCCGGATGTTTTGGAGGACCTCCTGACTGGGATCAAGGACTGGCATCTCCCGCGGGGTCTCTTCCTCTCTGTAACCATATTCGCAGAGTAATTTTATACAATCGGCTTGCTTGTGTTTGTCAAGATAGCTCATTGCACTCTCGCCGTCATTGTTCCGCACGTTGACATCCGCCCCATGCTCCACCAAAAGATGCATAACCGATGACGGGCTTGCTTGCATCGCAGCCAACATGAGAGCAGTGTTGCCTTCTTGATCGCTCCGCGCGTCCAGATCCGCGCCGTTCTCGACCAAGAGACGCACAGTTGACAAGTGACCGCCATCTACAGCCCACATGAGAGCAGTGAAGCCGCCTTCATCTCTCGCATTGATGTCAGCGCCGCGGTCGAGCAGGTCCCTGATCCGGGCATCCTTTCCATGACTCGCCGCACTACGTAGCCCCGTCCTGGTCAGCCACATGTTGTCAATCTTGAGCCTCCCCTTTTCGGGCTCCGCTAGGTACTCGTGATGGAGATCAACGCAGTCCATGACTGACACGCCGTTGACCGTCTTGGCCTGGGCGTCGGCGCCGCTCTCAAGCAGCATCTTGACAAAGCAGGTTCGTTTCCTCAGTATGGAAATGTGCAATGGTGTCCAGCCGTCCGGGCCGCCATGGATCGGAGCCCCGGCCTGCAACAAGGCCTCCCCCGCCTCCACCTGCCCATGGTGCGCAGCTATGTGCAAGGCGGACCACCCCCCTCTGTCCGTCAAAGACACGACGGCGCCGTGCTGAATGAGCAGGTCAACGACGGCTCTGTTTCCTGATTTTACCGCTTTGAAAAGGGCTGTGCGTCCCTCATTGGTCTTTGAGTTCACGTCAATGCCCATCTCCGAGAGCAACCGGACCGTCGACACGTGATGCTGTCCTGCGGTGTGGTCCAACGCTGAATAGTCGCCGAGGTCCCGTGACGTTAGAATGGAAGGGTTGTGTTCGATGAGGATGCGGACGATGGCGTCAAAACCCGCAGGTGCCGCTTCATCTAGCGCCGTCCAGCCGCCCATATCGCGGATCAGACTGTTTGCCCCAAGTTGGAGAAGGCGCTCTACGACGGTTGTTTGCCCTTCTTTTGCTGCATCGATCAAGGCGGTACGGCCGTTGGGTGAGTCGGTAACGTCTATCGTGGCACCTCGCTCGGCCAGCAGCTTCACAACTTTCTCGTATCCATTGAACGCTGCTGCGTGCAGCGCCGTGTGATGCTCTCCGCCTCGAGCATCAACATCCGCTCCGTGGTCAATAAGCAGTGTCGCGCACTCTTCATGGCCGTAGCAGCATGCCCCTTGCAGTGCGTAGCCGTAATCACCCGCATACTGGTTTACCTGGGCTCCTTTAGCAAGCAACACTTTGATGACATCCCGATGTCCTTTGCAGGCTGCTGCCTGCAGAGCTGTCCCGTACCGGCCGCCTACAGCATCAACATCTAGCCCTTGGGCGAGTAGCTGTCTGACTGAATCAGCCAGGCCGGCGTGGGCAGCGTAGTACAGAGCCGATGGTAGCGACTCGACGGACCGGTAGATATCGGGATTGTGAATCCACGGCGTGTCTGGATCAAAATACCTGATGTACTTTTGAGGGGTGGTGAGAAGCTCCACGCAAAGACAGTTTAGGTTGATGTGCACATCATTTTCCCCCAGAAGCTGTTGGGAGATGGTGGGAGATAGACCAAAGACTCTCAGAACCTGAGTGATAAGTTCAATGATCAACAGCGACATAATTATCAGCGTGCCAGATGACTGATCAGTCGCAGCGGCGGTGGTTGCAGCGGTGGTTGCAGCGGTGGTTGTAACATGGACATGATAGGACCAGAACTGCGCAGCATATCGGGCAAGCGGGTAGGTCTTTGGGGAATCCTCTGGGGTGTCGATTTGCTGGAGGTAGACAATACACGCTTCCGCTATGCTCTGGTGTGCTGATAGTTCCGTTATATGGAAAATCTTCGCCGGCGAACCGACAATCTTGCTCCCTGTAAGGTAGTCTCGGACGGACAAGTGGGCTAGCCGCAGCTCTTTGTGCGGCTCGCCTTTTGACTTGACCAGCACCACCGAGACCAGATTGCTATGCTTGTGAATGAATCTCGTTGCATTTACTAACCGTCGCCGGGGATCGTAGTGCGGCCGCGAATTCGTCCCTTGGTCAATCGCAAACACTTCGGCCATTTCGTCGAGCTTCAGCGGCCGCTTTGAGTAACACAACCATTGCAAAATATGGCGAAACCCTTGACTCCTCCTCTCTTCGACTGTCAAGAGCTCCCTTTCGTAGATCTCTTCGAGCGTGGCGGGTAAGGACTTGAGAGCTTCATCTAGTTCTTGGATGGTATGACACCCCCACAGGACCTGAAGCTGGCAAGCAACCCATCTGAAGCTGAGGCAGGCAACAATTATCAGCTATGAAAGATACTTTTTTTTTTTTGTTTTTTTTTTGTTTTGTTTTTGGCTGGCAGCAGACTCACTTTCCGTGCGATGCTTCAATAAGGGATTCTGCAATCTTGTCTCTTTCGGGCGAATTCCAATCGCTGAACATCCCATTTTCATCTGACAGTGTTGCCAGGACATGATGTTTGACGTCCTCGCCGAGACCGCTTTCAATAGATATGGTGCGGCTATCCCAGTCGCGTTTCGGAATCTCCACACCGAGCTCGGTTCGACTCGTAAGCAGAACACGAAGTTGAGGCAGCTTCCATTGGCCGACCATGATGTTGAGGAGTTTGAGAAACTCCACCTTCTCTTTGCTTTCGTCTACGGCATCGATAACAAGATAACACGGCGAGAAAAACTCGATGATGTTACGGAGTGTTTGGCAGAGCTCTTCCACCGTCGGCTGTGTTGTTCCATTCCGGTGTCGCTTGTATAGTGTTTTGAGGGGTTGTGTTACCGAACGATTTTGCATTTGCGCCGATAGTTGCACAATGAGCGACCGGACGAGTGTGTGGTGATCTTGAGATGTCGAGGCATCCGTAAAGTCAAAGTAAAAGTAGGCGATCCCTGAAGTCGCCTGATGCTGGCAGTGATCAATGAGGTGGTTGATTATCGTGGAGCTGGAAAGTTGTCAGTGGCCATGGTTACATTTACCGCCAGGAAATTATTAGCTACATGCCAGAGAACAGTCTTCCCACACCCCGCTGAAAGAAAATCCTAGGTCAGTTGGCCCCCGTTTAATTTGCATATAGACCGCTCCTCCTGTCGGTAAACTTCTTCACTTACCTCTGCCTTGTATCCAGAGCACGGAGCGTAACGATTCCTTCCAGGTCCAAAATTCGTTTTCGTTGTTATCGACGAACCAGGCACCCGTGTCGTCCTTGCGTTTGGACGAGGCAATAAATTGTCTCTGGGACGGATTAGGCGGATCAAGCCAACGCAGTATCTCCTTGGAATCCTCTTTCTCGTAGTATTGGTTCATTGTATCCAAAATCCTATTGTTCTGGCGTCTGTTCCATATTAGCGTGGCTGAGGAGCATCACAGAACTGAGGTGACGTACATCAAAATGGAGGTTGCAGCTTGGTGAAGAATCTCGTTGGCTTTCGATACATTATCGCGCAAGTCCTTCAAGGTTTTTTCCTTGAACGGATACAGTGTCCGCTTAAATCTGGTGAATAACTTGATGTTGTCCACCGGTGGATTGCGCCCGTTATCAGAACCGGTGACATGCTTGAGCTCCTCCTCGAGCGCCGTGATCCTATCACGACAAGCCTTAACTGGCCCCTCGGCCGGGGCCTCCACCTCAAGCCTACTGCCACCATCTTTGATAGCAGCGTCAAGGTTCTATCATACTAGTTAGCGAGAAAGCTCTGTGTCGCCCAGAGTAAGTACCTACCTGAAGAATTCGGGTGAGATTGTCGACCTCCTCACAAAGGAATTGGATGTCCTTCTCAGCACTTTTATAGGTCTTGTAATATTCCGTTAGACCTTTGCAGACTGCCAAGCCCGCCGTTACCAAGCCGGCAAGACTGGCAGCAAGACCGATGGTCTCAGCCATTGGGGTCAAGGCAGAGTAAAGTTACCTACTTGCGGGAAGGAGAAGTTCGATGGTCGGGCTGAGAACACGGCTCAGGTAGGTAGGCGGCGATGCGGGGGACTCTGGGCCCATCAAGGGCAGCAGCGGGTCACCCTCACCACAAAATAATTAGCACTCACAAGCAGGTCAACCCCACATTATATTGTAAATCATACCTCGAACTTGCTTGTTGTGGGCCAGTTATTCGGGGGCAGTGCATTGGGAGGGGAGATCGCTTGTGCGTTTTTCGGGCAGAAATATACCCACATAAAAGTCTGGATTTTGTGTGGGATTTATGCCATTTATTGTGATGGAATTCGGAGACAGAGGTTGAGAGTAAAGGTTCGAGGACAGCGCAAAGAATGATAATTCTAGCTAGGTACATATGAGAAATTTAGACCTTATAGAAACCCACGCCCTTGCTCCAGGTCCCGTTCGCAAACCATGTCCCCGCCTCGGTCCAATCCAATGTATTCCCTCCTTCCCCGACAAAAGAGAATCTGAAGTATTCATCAGCCTTTCTGAACCTTGGCCAAGAAAACACCATATCCTCCAGCTTTGTCTTTGTAAACCACCCTCTAAACCGCTCCACATCATTCACCAGCACACTGATGCCCTCAATCTTCTCTCTCAGTCTTGCAACATCGTCCAACGCCGACCACTTGAAATGGATCGTCTCCTGCTTCACTCCCATCTCCAACGTCTCAATGAACGGTGCCACCACCTCCGGCACCAAACTCCCATACTGCCCATCCCCCCTGATGGAATCATATGTCTGCAACACCGAATCGAAGCCCCATCTTGCTACCCCGTTGATAAACAACCCAACCAACAGTCCCTGAAACAGCAAGCTCGGCCTCGTCTGCATCGCCGTCCCCGGTAGTAGGAGCAAAGCAAGAACATAATGGTGAAGCCTCAGCTCCAACCCCGGCATCACCACCAAAGTCGCAATCACCGCTATCGCCCCCGCATAAAACGCCAAAAACTTCGGCAACCTCCCCTCTTGCCAAAAGTGCCACGCCTGCAACGTCCCCAGGGCAATCAGCACCCCCACAACAACCACCAGTGCCACCACCGCCCCAGGCTGCTGCCTCAGATCATGTCCCTCCAGCCTCGAAATCGGAATCCACGCCTCGAAAGTATTATTCGTCAATCCCCCCAACCACAAGCCTCCCATCCACAGCAACGTCTTCTCCCAATTCGCCCCCTCATCCACGCCCTCCAACGTTCTCCTCCCTATCGCCCAGTACACAACCACCATAACAAACACCGCCGGCAACAGCCTCCCAACCATAATCCCGACCAACTCCTGTACTAGCCTCCCGCTCATCACCTCAATATCAGGCGGATCACTCACCAAACCAACATGTAGAAAGACCCCCGTAAACCCCCCGAAGAACATCACCTTCCCACTCCGTGTCCCCGCCCCAAGCAACAAACTCAGCCCAACACTTACAATCAACTGGCCCCACCTCGCATCCCCCCTCCCACACCCCTCCACTTTCTCAACCTCATAACTCATAGGAAAATAACTCCCAAACTGTACACTCTCCACCCCATTCTGGGTGCTATTCTCAAACCGGTAATACTCCCCCTTCAACTTCACCCTCCCACACCCCCCCTTCTTATCCGTCACCACCCCCGCATGAACCCCAGCCTGACAAACAAACGAATCACCCCTATAAACCCCCTCCCCTCCCCCAATGACATAAGCCCGGTAGTTGATCTGCTGATTCCCCACCCACCGTGGATTGAGCAGCTTCACGCCCGCACAATCCGCCGGACACCGAAAAGCCACACTCGTATTCCCAAACGGTTCACACAGTCGCCCGTCCAACCCACACTCTGCATTCCCCCCCCAAAGCGAGCTCACACAACCGAGATGCTTCACTTCTTGCCCATCGGCCACCACTTTTCCTTTGGTTAACACCACCGGCACGACAACAGTCAACATCCACACGATCCCAAACCCCACTAACAACATCCCCTTTTGCCACTTCTGGGGGAAGAGACAGTCAAGAACATCCACCAACCCCGCCTGCAGTCTCGGCAGCAGCCACGCCCTCGGTTCAATCCTCTGCGTTTTGGAAGGCGCAGGACCACCCCAAAGCCAGTCGCAATACCGGTGTCTTTTCCTCCCTTGCTGCCGCGACTTTGACTTCCTGAAGGGTCGGTTCTCGACATCAGAACCCGGGCTCGTCAGCTCGTCTAGTTCCAACCCGTCATCCTCGCTGTCAGAGTGTAAAAGTTGAGCCTCTTCGTTGCTGTTGTCATCATCATCGTCCAGGTGCCGAACCTCAACACCGGATTTGCCCCCCTTTCTCAGCCCATCGCTCGAACTGCTCGACCCACGTCCGATCCTCCCATTGTCGTTGTTGCTGAAAACAACGTCGCCGTCTTCGTCAGCCGCCACCCCAGTGTTGCGGGTGAGGGTGTTGCCGCTCATCTTCACCCACTAGTAAAGGCTGCCGTTTGTCAAACTAACGTTGCGCAAACCAAAAAGCCATAACGGTGCTCCAAAAAAAAAAGAATAAAACGAAAACGATACGTGAAGAGAAAAGCAAAGGTGATGGATGACAAGACAAGCTGAAAAAAAAAACAAAACAAAATTGAATCACAAATTCCAAGCAGCAGCTGGGGGTGGGTGGTGGCCAGGCACTTCCCCAGAGGTTCAGCTCGCTCACCCACCCCCTGATTGAGACCGAGCAAATCGGACCATACCCATCCCAACCACACTAGGTGAGTGACATGACTAAGCCAAACAGGGGTGTGTAAGTCAAACACCACCATCCCCAGCTCACATCAAACAACTCAACTCAATATTCTTTGCTCTCATATCTGTGAACCAAAAGAATGTCCTTCCCAAATCCATATCTTACAATTCATTCAAGTAGAGTTAGTTTACTTTCATATAATTACATGTCATCACATCCACAGGCTTCCTTTTCCACCCCTCCCAGAAACCTCAAAATGACCCCGCCCCCTACCCCAATCCAATCATAACCTCATCATTTAACTCGAGACTCTCAAATCTATCAAGCCTCAACAAACCCCCTCACATTCTCCAACCAAGCCAAATACTCCTTCTGCTCCTTCATATCCATGTAATCCGGCACAAACAGCGCCAACGCAGGCGTGATGCCCCTCTCCTCTAGATACCTCTCCAGCAAGATCTGAAGGTCCTCATCCAGGCTCCCAAACGCAGGGCCAGGGTAGGCATCCTGCGCAGCATGCACCGCATCAGGGCTGCTGCTGTGTGCAAGCTTGGCGTCCTTGTAATAGTAGACATTCTCAACAACAACGGTGCCATCCTGAGCAATCGCCTCAACATTGAGCGCGCCCTTGCCGGGCTTCTCGACGACAATGTTCAGCCGGCAGGGCATGGCATCAGTATCAGCACCACCCTCCATATCCTCCTCCTCCGCCTCCTCAGCCAAATCAGCAGCACCAGACTTGCCGTTCCCGCGGGAGTCGTTCATCTCCTCAAACTCTTCATCGGCGAGGGCGTCGTCCTCAAAGTTTTGCTCTTGGAACGAGGAGAGGTCGGCGATGGAGAAGGAGACGGTGATCCTTTTAGCAAAATTCAGTAATTAGCTTTGGCGCTCACAAGTTTTGATAGTAAAGAGAGGCATACTTTTCATTCCCAAAGTTCCTCGTCAAAAACACATCCTGCTGACCGGGCACGTCTTTGAGCTCAAACTGGCCATTCTCCAAGAAATCCTTGATGCTCGCCGGCAGCGTCTCGCCCTCCTTGACAGAAGTCTCAAACTCGAGCTCCGAGCTCAGCTTGGCGGCGAGCTCCTCGTCCACCTCGCCGGCGGGCGCCCGTCTCAAGGCGGATGTGGAAAAGGCGGCCGAAGCCTTTTGTGTGATGGAGAAAGAGGGGCGTGCAGCGGTGGCGGCAGCGGTTCTGACGACGGCGGGTCTGAGGGTGGAGGGGCGAGCGAGGACTCTGGGGGCCGCACGGGCGATGGCACGGAGGGACATCATTTTGTTGGAAGGTTTTGGGGGTGAGAAGAAAGAAACGAAGGCGAGGTTGTCGATGGGAAGGGGAAAAAAGTCGAGGTGGGATGGGTTGGGAAAATTTAGGTTTACACGGGTAGGATAAGGAATTGGATAAGCTCAAGCTCTTCTTGAGTTCTCAGAAGCTGGGGAGGGAGCTGGCAGCGCTGGGTGGCCCGTGCTTTTTCGAAGTGGGATGGCACATGGATGGCGAGTTCTAGAGGGCAAAAAAAAAAAACAGAAAAGTCAAAGGGAGCATGGACCCGGGCTGGGATCCGTTGTCCAATCAGGGAAGTTATACGTCATTGATAAGAGATAAGGTGGGACCGAGAACATGCTTGAGCAAGCAATTGGAGCTTAGAATATTGGAAAGGTTCTGTCAATTTCTGGAGAATCAAAAAGATTCAATACCTAAACATCATAACGCCGTTGCTTATAATCTCCCCTTTGGTATCCCGTTTGTGTAATCCATCAACGCCTTTGCCTATCCCTGTCCAGGCCAGCTGGATATTTTATCTTGCCTCCTTCTTCTCATGTCTCTCCGAGCCAGCCTGGTGGAAACACCACAAAGAAAAACAACAAAAACAAACAAAAAAAAACAGCATTTATGATATGAAAGAAAATCAGCTCCATGCCCTCGGCCTCTGACCGCCACTGCTACTAGTAGGCACCACACTCCCTCTCCTCCTGTGCCCGCTCCCGCTCCCATATCTCCCCTGATAGCCATACTGCATCTGCTGCTGCAACTGGGCGTACCCCGGCGGCGGACTGGGAATCACACTCTCCTTGCACTGCCAGCACCAATGCCTCGTCGCATCCCTCTCGCTCAGCACCCCTTCCAAACACGCCCCAAAGATGCCGTTCGCTTTTTGGGCGACCGGGCAGAGCTTTTCTGAGATAAGGACTGTATCCTCGCAGCGGCAGGACCCGCAGACCCGGACGTGGGTTGTGTAAGTGCACATCTCCGCTTTCTAGTCTAGGGTGTGTGAGTTAGTGATACTGCCAAGGGAGGGCGTCAAAAGAGACGACGGGCATACCTTGAACAAGAGAGATACCGGCTTGGCTCGGTGATGATAGGATATAACAAGGATGATTTCTTGACAAGGTAAATCAGGTCAGGTCAGCTAAGGTAGGTATCCAGCCCGCCAGCGTAAAACCTGTCCCCGTCCCTGAGTCTCGTGATACAGAACAGAGCAACTGTAAGACGAAGATCGGCTGCTCACTCGCCGATGATGAGCAGCAAAGAGTCGATGACCGAACTGATCGACAACAACCCGATATGAAATGGTGAATATCCGTCTATGGTGTACCGTCAAATCCTCGCCCGCCCCCCAACGTGGGGTATGGGTAGGTAAGTAAGGTAGGTAGGTATCTTTAAAAGGTGAAAAAAAGTATTGTAGATCAGTTCTATGATCTGACTGAGTACCAATCGTGAAGCCGGTTATGATGTAGCCTAAGTAAAACGTAAGGATAACAAAACACAAAACAGCCATCCATCCCAAACCCTACGTCGATCAACTCCCCCCCCCCCTATTTATATACCCTTTCCCCTCCATCCCCTTTTACAATGGTGTATATAAATAACCTCCCTCACCACCAGGAGGTACCTCAAACCCAAGCAACGCAACCACCCATCATCCGATCCCCATCCCAGCAGCAGTGTGTACAACAGCTACACCACCTTCCTCCCGGCGGAAAATCCTTCCATCATCCCATCCTCCCCCCAATCCCGAAGATCGAAGGGTACCCCTCCCATGTTCCCCCCTTCCCCCTCATCACCACCACCTAGGTCTCGCCTTGAGGGGCGAACAGCCACGGGTACCCGCACCCTAGCCTCATCCTTGTCATCTCTCACACCTGCACCTCTTGTATCATGATCAAATCTCCACCAAACAGCACCGCCCTTTCAATCTATCTCTCATCAACCCTGTGTGTTGTTCGAGAGAGAAAAAAACTGCTATTACACAAAATCGGCCAAAGAATGCAGGGTAAACAACCAAGGTAAGTAGGTGGCATACCCGGCCTAATATTCCAATCATGCCCAGACGATACATCCTTCTGTGGCAGCAGAGAGAAAAGATGTGTAATCCCCCAAGGGGGTCGGAAGTAATAGGTCATCACTATCGTTCGGGAATCGGGTTCAAGCAAAAAAAGGGCAATGGCATATGCCGTTAGATCCTACAAAAAAAAGCAAAGAGAGAGAGGAAGAGAGAGAGAGAGAGACAAGGACAGAACACAAGGAGGTTACCCATTCTTCCATGTGATACACACATATCTTCTCAAAAAACATCATCACATCACTCCGCAGCGGAGAAAAAAAAAAGAAGAAACAAGACACTTCCACTGCACTTTAGTCATAAGACAAACATCTTCCCTCAGTCCCGAGGTGAGGCAGCAGCAGCAGGCAGTCAAAGACAAGCGTAAAAACAAGAAAGCCGAAAAGTTCTTGCCCCAGTACCCGGTTGGTCTCATATTCATGACTCGATTAATAATTCTGCTACTTCCCCCCTCTCCTACCAAAAGCTCTCCCGTTGGGTCCCGGCGGCAAGCAGCCGCGCGTGTGTCACCCTCGCTACCCCCGCTCCCACATCCAATTGCCGTTCCGGAAACCAGAGCAGGAGATGGCCCACAAGTCGTTCGTCTTGTGCCCCCACCGCAGGGGAGAACACCACAGTACCGGGCAGTTTCGTCGTGCTGACGGTCATGGAAAAATGGTGGGTTGTACCGCAGCAGCTAACCATTTGGCAGGCAGACACCCACTTCTTCCCCTCCCGGAGCGACGGAGACGGGTAAGATCTGCTACCCGCGAGTGCTTCACAAAACCACTTTACACAAGGCCGGCCCCAGCTGTTCGAGCGGTAGGCTACAGATTCTTTGCACATTGGCCGCGTTTCGAAAGCATGCCATGCAGGGCGTTGTTGGCATGGCGTGGCGTGGCTTACTCCAACGTGCCTTTCGTGCGTTGCAGCTTGCTTGCTTGCTTGCTTACTTGCGTGCGTGCGTCTGCGTAGTGGCTTTGAAGTGCGGAGTAAATGGGCAGGCCATGTTTCGTTTCCGGAACATGGAAGCTCTGGCGGGTTGCATATTCAAGATAGGACAGGACCGGGAAGTTTTCTCGAGATAGATCGAGGACGAATTGTTGGCTGGGGACTGCTGGGAAGGAGATGGCGAGAGACAACAGAGACAGACACAGCATATCTGAACCACACTATCCGCCGTCGCCGATTTGGTCATAATCCGACGAGAGTGTGCCTTCGGAGTTGTCTTAGACAGCATTCTCCGAGCCGACACGAAAGGATGGAGCAAGTGCAGCCGGTCCGGGTGGTTGAAGGCTGTGTCATGGATGCGGCCTATGTGGTCGAGGTGGGCCAAGATGACAAACTTACTCTCTGCCGCACGGCATGCTTCATAGACCTTGGGGAGGGAAGCTTGACGGTTTAGTCGTGCCATCGGCGGAGATTTTGACCCAGGTCACGTTTGTGAGGAAGGCCCAGTTGGACCCGTCCCAGCGCTCAAGCATCTCGAGGTTCTTCTCCGAAGAGAGATCGGGCAGGTCTGTGGAACAGGTCAGCTCGGCTCATTTGAGTCAAAAAGTCAGGCGGTCATGGTAATAAGGTTCGGCTTACAGAAACCATTCTTGTGCTCCGTCTCAAGAGCCTCAATGGCCATCTTCAGCAGATCCTCTCTTGTGCTGGGTGGGCGTCCGGCACGGCGTGTCTTTTTGATCTCCTCATATTCCTCGTTGTGTTGCCCAACAAACTCTAGGATCTTGGCCTGGATGGCAGCTTCATCAAGAGGCTTCAGCTCATTCTCGCGTGCGGCCTCCAAGAAGAAGCGAGTACGGCGAATCAGAGGCTTGTCTTGCTTCTTGCGGGCAGCAGCAAGAGCCTTCAGACGGTCATCACGAATGACGGCTGTGTGAAGTCGCTTGGCGTTTCTGCTGTTGGCGTGAAGAGCCTCAATCTTGCCGCCCTTCTTCTTCGCGATGCGCTTCCTCTCCTTTTCAAATGTCTTGGCCATTTTGAATGATTGCTGTGTGAGGCGTTGCTGTGTGAGGCGTTGCTGTGTGAGGCGTTGCTGTGTGAGGCGTTGCTGTGTGATTGTGTTTACTGCTGTCGTTGAGAGGTGCAAGTGTCAGGGAATTTTTCGATGGGGCGGAATAGATATTGGTGGGGCTGTCCGCGATAAGGTTTAAGTGGCTGCAGGACCCCTAACCCTGGTCGTGGATGCTGGAGGGTCGCATTGCTCCTTGATGTGGGAAGAGGGGGCGCAAAGTCGAAAAAGCTATCCGTATTGAGAGCAACATCACAGAGTAAACATTGGATTGTTGCTCCTCAGACGAGAGCACACAATGGACCACCCCAACTAGTGCCTGCCAGTGAATAATATTCTCCTGCGATGCCCGTGAATAGCCAATGCCAGTGACGCAATTGGACAGAACCCCCAGGCTTCCAGAAGCCCTACAGACCCCGCATTAAAGTGACAGGCGTGTGGACCGTCGCGGGGAGCAACGTCCCTGCTCAACCGACGCGTCGCGCCTTCCCCCGTTAATAGTTTGATTTTGCAGCGCCCGCGAGGTCCTGGGAAGGAGCATCTCATTGATCAGCCAGTACCAGAGCATTGTTGAAAATCCAGCGACTGTTGTTTGGCTTCTCCAAGGGCTCTGTTTTCTATTCAGCATCGCCTTTTGGTATTGTTCAACTTCAGCAATAGGGCTACAGCACGCGTCACCGCCCTCGGCAACCCACGGGTTTTTCTGCTTTTTCTGCTGCACCTGCTGCAACTGAACGAGGAAGCGCGTCTTTCTTGATCTCGACTCTTTTTATCACCACCAACAGTCTCGACTCGAGATCAACCCTTCAACAGCAATTCTTCATGGACAAGAGATTGTAAAATAACCCACCTGTTTCCTTCACATCACGGAAACAATCTCGACATCTTCGGCCACTGTTCTCAAACTGCCTCGGCCGATCTCTCCACCATGGGTATCCAAGGCCTTTTCCCGCTCCTCAAGTCCATCCACCGCACCACCGAGCTCAAGAAGTATGCTGGCGAGACCTTTGGTGTCGATGGCTACGGCTGGCTCCATCGCGGTGCCATTGCCTGTGCCATTGAACTAGCCCAGGGCAAGCCCACTCGCAAGTAAGTCGTTCATTTTCCCTTTCACTGCCTGCCAGGATCGCTAACATTGTCATGAGATATGTCGACTTCGCCATGCACCGAGTCAGGATGTTCAAGTATTATGGTGTCACTCCCTATTTAGTCTTTGACGGCGACTTTCTTCCCAGCAAGGCCAAGACTGAGTCTTCGCGTGAGCAGCGTCGTGAGCAGAGTCTGAAGACTGGCCTCGAGCTCTTGAAAGCCGGCAAACCCTCGAAAGCCCACCTCGAGCTTCAAAAGGCCATCGACGTCACCCCGGAAATGGCTCGTCATCTCATCGAAGAACTCAAGAAAGCCGGTGTCCCGTACCTTGTCGCCCCCTACGAAGCCGATGCCCAGCTCGTCTACTTGGAGCGTGAGGGTGTTATCAGCGGCATTGTCTCTGAGGATTCGGATATGCTGGTGTTTGGTGCGAAGCGCCTGTTGACCAAGATGGATCAGCACGGTCAGTGTGTTGAGATTCAGAGAAAAGACTTCTGTTTGGTCCGCGAGATCTCCTTGACCGGTTGGACGGATGCCGAGTTCCGGCACATGGCCATTCTCAGCGGCTGTGACTATCTGGGCGCTGTTAACAACATCGGCCTGAAGACAGCTTACCGACTGATCCGCAAGCACAAGACACCTGAGCGCATCATTCAGATGCTCAAGTTCGAGGGCAAGCACAGGGTTCCCGAGAACTACTTGGAAGAGTTCAAGCAGGCCGAACTCACCTTTTTGCATCAGAGAGTCTTTTGCCCCAAGAAGAAGGACATCGTGTTCTTCACCGAGCCCGGACCCGCTCTCAAGGTCGATGAGATGCCATTCATCGGTGCTCCGGTCGAGACTGAATTGGCCCGGGCCATTGCCGCCGGAGACGTCAACCCCATCACCAAGAAGCGGATCGTCCTCCCGTCGTCCTCTCTCACCTCGCCGCCGTCCCCTGGTAAGAGAAGGATCAGTCAGACCATGGCTCCGGTCACTGTGCCGACGAGAAATCCTGGCAAACCGCCCGGCAAACCAATCAACGAGTACTTTGCGAAGCACAAACGGATTCCCTTGGGCGAGATGGACGCCAATTGTTTCACCAACAACAGCCAGAACAATTCGCCCAGCAACTCCCCTCGTCCGATCGTCTTTCCTCTTCCGCGCCCATACATTGCGGGCGTGGAGGAGGCGACCCGCCCATCTCGCCGGTATGTCAATCTCGAGGCTGCCCTGGGCGGAGAACGCCGTCGGAGAAGCGAGCCTGTCTCGAACCTCCTGGCGACGTACGAGACCTCATCGAACCGCCGCAAGACCACTGGCCCGGTTGTCGACATCTTTCAGGACGGCACCCCGTCGACATCGACTACGAGGCCCCCCAAGAAAGCGCGCTTGTGTGATGACGACCTTCCCACTTTTACAGACAACAACACCCCTGTGAAGAGCAAGTTTTTCACATCTACCGAGGGAGCCGACTATATTCGGTCGGACGATTCGGTCGAGGAGGCTTTCCGCAGCATCTGCAACCAAGAAATTATGACTGGCACCCGCATCGTTCACGGCTTGCCTTCGCCCGCGCCCAGCATGCTTTCCGCATCCATGGACACGCCTTCTAGCATCGTGGGTACGCCTTCCACTGTCATGAGCACACCCTCTAGTTCCATGAGCAAGCCCTCGGGTCTCATGAACCGGTCTTGCAACATGATGAACACACCTTCCAGCTCGAAGAGCAGCACATCTAGCAGCTCTCAGACCCCTATTTTGACGCCTCTCCAGCGTTTGGGTTTCCAGGCTTTGCAGCGCGGGAAGCCCCGGGTCGTCTCTTCTTCGGTCCTCCAACCCACCAGGCTCTCGACGTATTCCAAGAGATCGAGCTCGCTTTCGGTCAACCCCGCCTCGATTCCTCTGCCTCGTGCTGATTTGGCCGAGATTGAGGCCCTGAGCCAGCCTGTTGGCAGCGAAGATTTGATTTTGCCCTCTAGTGATGGGGAGCTCGAGCAGGATGAGGAGGAGGGTACCAAGTATTCCAATGTTTCCAACAGCGGTTTGGATTTGTCGCGGTTCAAGTACACCTGAACTGTACGAGTTATGAAGCTATCTGTGCACAGCGCTGGCGTTTGGGGGTTTGGCTCTCCCAGTTTTTATTTTGAAGGGGGGGGGGAGGGCTTTTGGGTCAGGACAAGAAAGTAAGGCTAGGGTTGTCATGACATCGGAACAAAACATGGCCAGGCGTTGAAGGGCACGAATTAAAGTATTTTTTAAACAAGGTTAAAGACTATGGGTAAAAGGGCGTTTGTAGTCAGCATCAGCATACACATGTATGGCGTTCATATAGTTTTAGTTTTTGTTTTTTTCCTTGCGGTTTGGTCTTAGAGAGGCAGCAGGGGAGTGTGGTAAAAGTGTAAGAGATAGGTGAATATCAAAGAAAACATCCAAAAATTATTCTTCAGTCCCATTGTGACTTGTGAGATGGAAGAGTTGAGGCGTGAGATGAGGCTCTCACCCAATGCCAAGACACCAATATTCACCGCCCGGCAGAACATCTGCACGAAATGTGGGGGAAGGGACGGGGGCTCCACATTGACCCAAAAAAATCAACGGCGATAAAAATCTCCCCAGACTGCCCACTTCACCCATTTTTCCCACGAGCCGCCTTGCAACAACGACTGCCCCCCCCCCCCGCCCAGACAATTCATCTACTGGGATTTCCTGACCCCGACTCTCCCGGCGCTATCGCCACTGTCACTGTCAATAAATCAACAGCGCAAAAAAGATGGCGGACGAAGAATTGCAGGTACGCAAAGCACCTACCACGGACCAGTTGGGGCCAAGCCCGCGAATCTATCTCTAACCCCCATCTCTTTCCCTCTCTAGGAGCGTCTCCGCGGCAACTCCCAGGCCTTCAACAGCTTGTTGTCGCTCATCCCCGGAACACTGTACTATGGGGAGGATACCAGTGTACGTGGCCTCCCTTTCTTGTCTTGATCTATTTCCTGCCCTGAGCCGAGCTGACCTGCGTCTTCTCCCGCGCAACAGGATCAGTGGAAGAAGAAGAAGCAGACCAAGGAGGAAGCCCGGGCCGCCAAGCGCAACAAGTTGGACCCCGACAGTGAACGTCACCGGAACGCCAAGGATCTCATGGAGGAGAAGGCGCGCAACAAGCGCAAGCTGAAGGAGCTCGAGGATGAGGACGATAGCCACAACTCCAACGACGAGGACGACGACTTTGAGATTGAGGGTATCGAGAAAGAGAAGCCGCTCGAGGGGTTGAAGAGAAAGGATACACCCGCCGCCAAGGAGGAAGAGGAGGAGTCGCCTGTCAAGAAGCAAAAGGTCGTCGCCGAGGATCCAGCCGTCGGGCAAACCCCTAGCAAAGATGCGGCCACGAAGGAATCCAAGAAGTCTGCGAAGAAGCAAAAGAAGGAGGAGGCCAAGAGGTTAAAGATGGAAGCGGCTGCACCAAGCAAGGCTGCTACCAAGAGGGATGAGGAGCCCGCTGTTCGGGAATCTACCGAAGCCCCCGACAGCGATGGCGAGGATGACGAAATGGTTCCTATTGATGTTTCGGGTCTGGTCACAAAGGAGGACGACAACACGTCAGAAACCACGAGAGATACCCCGGCGTCCGACGCCGCCAGAACCGACTCTTTAGCCGCTAGCAGCACGACTTCCATCTCCTCGGCCGTTCCACCGTCCGAAAGGCCAAAGGGTCTCAAAACTCCAGCTAACCCGGAAAACATTGCGAAACTTAAGGAGAAGCTCAACGCCAAGCTCCTCAGCCTGAAGATCGCGCGCAAGGCGGCCGACTCGGAAGGAAATGTGATCAAGAACAAGGAAGACCTCCTCGAAGCGCGGAGAAAACTCGCGCTCAAGCGTAAGGAGCGCAAGAACGAGATGCGCAAGCAGGCCAAGATTGAGGAGGAAAAGAAGAGGGAAGCTGCCCTCGCCACAGCCCGGGACTCGCCCGCGTTGTCCTCGTTCCTCCAAGAAGACGACAATGTCGAGACAAACTTTGCCTTTGGTCGCCTTCGCTTCTCGGACGGCACTCAGCTCTCTCACGACGCCGCCTACGAAAAGACACCCGGCTCCGCCAAGAAGAAGGGCCCCTCGGACCCGAAGACTGCGCTTTTGAAGCTAGAGAACCAGAAGAAGAGGATCGCCAACTTGCCGGAGGAGAAGCAGAAGCAGGTGATTGAGCAGGAGGCTTGGCTGGCGGCGAGGAAGAGGGCGGAGGGGGAGAAGGTGATTGACAATGAGGCGCTGCTCAAGAAGGCGATCAAGCGGAAGGAGAAGGGAAAGAAGAAGAGCGAGAAGGAGTGGAAGGAGAGGAAGGAGGGGGTGCAGAAGAGTATTCATGACAGGCAGAAGAAGAGGGAGGAGAATTTGCAGAAGAGGAAGGATGAGAAGATGGCGAATAGGAGGGGAAAGGGGAAGGGGAAGAAGGGGAAGGGGGTGCAGACTAAGAAGAAGGGGGGGAGGCCGGGGTTTGAGGGGAAGTAGGAGGGGTTCTGCAGGGCTGGGCGATGTTGGGGTGCAGCAGCAGGGATCAAAACAAGCGGGTTTGTGTGTTTTTTCTTGGGGGGGAATTCGGCTGTTTTTGTTTTTGGTTTGGGCGTCTGGGGGTTGCTTATGTATATATGCTCTTTTTGGTTCTTCTCTGTCCTGTTCCGCTGTTTGGGCTTTTTTGCTTGCATTGTTTGAGTGGCATCAAACATGGGTATAGGTGAAGGGGAAGGAGGTGAAAAGTGGAAAGGGGAGCGAGAAAAACACACTTGTCCGGTCGGCTGGCGTTGTTGATATATATCCTCGGAAACAGGCGTGTAGGCAGGCAAAAAGGAAAAGAATGATATAACTCTCCTTTGGAATTCCCCAGCCAATATCCAGGTCAAGTCCTTTTTTTTTTTTTGTTTTTTGAAAAACGTTAATTAAAAAGAAACTAAACAGACAGACAGACCATACATATCATGACAACCTTTGGAACAAAACAAACAAACATGAAAAACTCCAATTTTTGCTCCCTACCAAAGCCAACTACAACGTACCAACCTACCTTACCTACCTACCAACCTCCACCCAGCCAGACCAGTTACATTTCCCGTCTTGTTTTTCCAGCGCATTGCAAACAACAAGCCAGAAGAAAAAAAAAAGAGCAGCATTCAATAGTATAAAAAAACCATACAAAAACCTAAACTTTAAAGTAAAGAAGAAAAAAAAATAAAAAGGTGGTATAGCCCACGGCAGCAGTCCAAACCAAACAAACAGAATTCTAAAATAAATAAAAAATAAAAAAGCGCTTTCCTGCCTGCCTGCCCCTTTTCTGCTTGTTGTCTGTCTGTCTGCCACCTACCGTCCCACCACCCCTTACATTACGTATCGTTTGACATGGTAATTTGTCCCCCTCCACCCCCCCCCCCTTTCTTCCCCAGCTGAATATCTCCATCCCCCATTCAGACCCAATGTTTTTGTAGCCTGTCCCCCCTTGCTTCCATGCCTGCTTCCAGATTCCAGATTTCTACCCAGCCCCAGCGGTCCAGCTTTGGTAACCGTCATCGTCGACCGCATCGCTGCGTGTTGAATTTCCACATGTCGAATGCTGGATGCTGTTGTCGTTGTTCTCACAGCCCAAGTCTCCCACCAAACCAACAAACTAAAGCAGCGAATCCAACCTCGTAAAAACGCACAAACAAGCCGCCACAACCTCGAGCTGCAGCTCCTTGTCCTTTGCCTTGTTTACTTCCTATTGTAACCCCTGTCAGCATATCATCCCCCCAATCTCCCCCCTCACCCCAGTGTACTCACCTCCGTAATAACCCCCGGCAGATTCTCCCCAATATCATTCCTCACCGCCCCCCTCCCAAACGGCCACTGGCTGTACTCGGCCAGCAGCTCATCCGTCTGGTTAAACGCCTTCTCCCTCGCCTCGTGCCCCAGCGTGCTCAGCGCGTTCTCCAGCACGTTCGCCGCGTACGCCGCGCACACCATCGCCACCGTCCTCAAGTACCTAAACTCTAGCCCCTCCGGCAGCCACTGCGAATTGTTCAACACCACCGTCCGCTGCGTCAACACGTTGCGCACCCGCCTGCGAATCTCCTCCTTGGCGCCCCCGTCCACGACGGGGTGGGTCGCCATGTCAAACAGCAAAAAGTTGCGCTTTTCGGTGCGGAGGATGCCCTTGTCCACGAGGCCCTTGGCGAGCCGCTCGCGGACTTGTTTGAGTTGATAGCCGATTTTCATTAGGTTCCATGTTTCGCCTTTTTGTGGCGGTTGTTGTTAGTATTCGTGACAAAACGGGAGAAAGAAAGAAAAGAAAGAAAGAAAGGGGGATGTAAAATTTACCAGACATGAGGTCAATCCAACTGCTCACGCTCATCTTCTCACTGCTCTTCATCATCTTGAGCGCCTCGTCCAGCAGCACCTCCCCCGTCAACGTGTCATCCACCACCTCAATCACCCTGTCCGGCAGCGGGAGGTTCCTCCTCGAAGCGTTCTTTTGCATCGAGATCCTCCCGCGAAAGGCAAGCTCGAGGACGATGCAGCCGCGGAGGGCGTACGAGATGTTGTCGTTCCAGAAGGAGAGGTAACCCTACCACACCCGACGCCAAATCAGTCAACCACCAACCACCACTGCTTTGTTATTTGGGGGGGGAGGGGGAAAACATACCTGCTTATCCTTCAACCCAAGCAGCAACACCTCCTCCATCAGCGTCAACTTGGGCTGCTTCGACCTCTCGGCGCTCTCCGAGATGTCGCGGGGGTCAAACGCAATCCGGTGACCGTTCTCCCCCGACTCGTAGGAAGTTTCTGGGCCGCCGCCGCCGCCCGACGAGTTGCGGCCGCTGTCTTCTGTCGGGGTGGATGCGCCGCCCGTGGCACCGGCTCCGGCGGGGGGGCCGCCTCTCCGGCGCGTTAGGCCTGATGTGGTTGACATTTTTTTGGGGGAGGGAGGGTGTTTCGGTTTTGTCTGTCTATGCTACGTAGTATTTGTAGAATGTTATGTGGATCGGTGGTTCGTCGGCCGTGAGAGACCGTTGTTGATCTTCTTCTGTGGAAGAAAAAGAAATTCGACCGCTTTGCTTTCGTTGCTCCGGAGGCGGTGGGTGGGTAGTGTAGTGTAGTGTAAATGGGGAGGCCTAGATTGGTCCGAGAGTGAAATTCGCGATTGGTTTACTCGGTTGCTGATTGGGTCTTCGTAGAAAGCTTCCTAGCTATCAGGATTACCGCCCCGTTTTGAGTCTGGAAGAGAATGGAGACCAATGTATCAATGTCGTCGTTGTCGTCGTCGGTGCGGTGGTGGTCGAGCAGATCAATGGAACAAGCGGGCGGTCGTTTCCGCGCGTCTCTCTCTCTCTCTCTCGGTCGGGAAGCTCTGGGACGAGAGAAAGCGGAACGGCTCCTGGTTTGGCTTTCTTGGAATTGCGCAGCGGGCTTGCTTGGCAGGGTTGCGCCAGGCTTGAGGGGAGGGGGGGGAAGGGTCCAATTCGTCTTCTTGGAGAATCAAAATATCTTTGGACCGAGTCGATCTTTTTGTGATCAAGAAACTCGAGCAATACGAATATCCCTTGTGTCTCGAGGGCAATCTTGCCAGATGGCTCCCAGATTTGTGCTCTCCTCCCTTTTTGCTGCAGCTGCCTTTTCCCCTCAGGCTCAGCAACTGGCAAAAGGGGCTTAGGACGCCTGGCCGATAACGATAACAGGTGGCCTGTCAGCCTCACGAGCTCCAATGCGCTCCGTGCGCTGCTGCACTGCATGGTCTTTGTGACCTGGGCTGTGCCGTAAGTTGATGCCTGGCGCCAAGGTGTAAGTAGGGTTAGGGTTCGGGTCTGGCGCGACGACTACGAAGAAAAAAGTATAATTCCAAAGTGCTCTACTGTAGATATTCCCAATGCGCCTCCAAAGTTGTATGCATGTATATGGCCCCTTATATCATCCCCCATCTGTCCTCTGTCTTTCCCATCCCCCATCCCCCATCATGCCCACTGTAGAAACGCCCTGGCCCCGTCCGCCAGTCCCAAAAAGTCAGCTATGCAAGTGAACGAGTGTTGCTCCCTGTGTGGTTACGCTATCATGTATCATTCCATTCCTGCCCCATCATTAAAGAATGCCATCCATGTCCCAGTTGCCAGCTTGGGCCCGCCTCAGCACCTCTCTGCCCTTTTCTGTGAGCGAAGGCTTACCGGCCTTATCAGTAGCCTGCTCAAAGAATACCGGCGTCCAGGTCTCTCCCTTCTTCTCTCGCTCCCGAGCCTTCTCACGTTGGGCCTCCTCAAGCTCCTGTTTGACTGTTGTAGCCTTGCCAAATTGCTTGGCATGAATCGCCTTGGTGACTTCACTCCAAAGCTGAAGAGACTCGTTGGGGAGCTGCTTCTCAACAGGCGGGAGGACCTTTGGCGCCACACTCAATGGAGCAACATCAATGATGGTAATCTGCCGCTCTGGAGGGTGGGATTCCTAGTTGCGTGTTAGTCTCCCAAAAACCCAGTTTGAGCCATGTATGCAAATACTCACCAGAGGCTTGTTTCCAATAGTAAAGACAATCTTTTCTTTCCACGCGCCTCCAAGACGAATGAGGATATCCTCTACCGGTACGTCCTTTATTTGAGTCTTGTTGTCGTTTTCAGGATTATAGCGGAAGATGATGCCCTCCATTTTGTTGGTTGTCCGGCCAAGCCAGCCGTCATTATAGTATCGGAGGATGGCCTTGAGCTTGGTCTCAGGGCATGTGATGTAGCACATATCACCAACACTCACGCTCAAAGCGCCCGTCAGAATACCGCCCAGATGAGCGGCCGGGTGAGTGAGCTGGTATGTCTCATGATCTCGGCGGTCCACCGTGATGAAGATACCCAGATTGTGCTCGCCGGGCATAACCTTGATGGAGGTACCGGTGAACTTGGCTGTAATCTGGTCGAAGCCCTTGGCATGAAGGCCCTTTTCGGGGCAATCAATGTAGAAAGCGCTGACTGGAGGGTGATGAGAGGTTTGCTCTGTCAGGTAGGAAATCCTCACCGGCTTTGTAGGGTTGGCTGCCGACTGAGTGACTGATACGGTGGAGGCTGCTCGAGGGTCGCTGGAGCCAAGCCCTGCCGGGATGGCAGACTTGGCAGACTTCATACTAGAAGAGCTACTCCCTGATGGACTTTTTCTAAGTGCGGAAGTGTCGATTCTCGGAGCATCATCCTCAGTTTCCCAGTTACACTGCCACCTATCAGCAAAAGTCCACGATCTCTCCCAACATCAAAGTCAACCTACCCGAAAGAACTCGCCCAAGCAAGAGTTGTAGGGCTTGCACGGCTTCCCCTTGGCATATTTCAAATCCTTGGTGAACCAGAATCGTAACACCTCGAGCATGCGATCTACAGGCTCATCGGCGGTTCCAATCGCGGCGAAAGCACTCGGGGAATCGAGGTAGTTCCAGTATTCAAGGTTTGGTGTAGGCTCGAGAAGCTGGGAGGGCAGCGAGAATCGAACGGCAGCGAGATCAGACACGCCGATAAACCTGTTGAAGGTGTGTGTGGTGTGAGCCAAATGTCACCGCCGGTCTTGGGACTCTCCAAGTTCCATATCGACATAGCCCATGTTTCATACTCACTTCTTCAAAATGCCAATAAAGGTTTTGAGCTTCGATCCGTCGCTCACATGGTCCTCACCGGCGTTGGCATCGGCAGGTGTCGCCGCCGAAGACGGAGCGGACGAGAACCAGCCAGACATGATGTAGATGCTGTCACTGTTCAGTCCCTAGACCTTCCTCCACACAGCGCGCGCGGTTCGATGAAGGGACGGTAGGTTATCCAGGGACTCTTCGATGATGGGTCGAGCAAGTGTCAACGGTGTTTGGGATATGGTGGAGGGCAAAGCGAGCCAAGTCCGTTCGAAGATTGTTTTAGGGTAGAATTCGAGGTTCAAAGGGCCAGGCTAGTGATGCACCCGGTGGGCGGTGGGCTAGCGTTGCTGGGGGATCCGCCGAGTCAGCCAATGCGGGAGGCCGGGCGCCACTTCGCGGTGATAAGCCGGGGGCCAGGAGCACTGCTGATAAGGAATTTCGATGCGGGGCAAACCCGCCTTCCAGCTTTTTGATGTGTTTTAAAGTTGCGGCCAACGTTTGTCTTTATGCTGTGCCATGCCCGTTCACCAGGCGGTCCTTGCTCGAATCTTTTCAGTTATGGCCCTCCTCAGGACCAGCGGACCAGCGGGCTGGGAAGAGGGGGCAGATAAAGGTCAAGAGGCCACCCAGAAACATGCAAGTTCAATTCCAACCGAACCCCTCGAGTGAAACCCCAAGGCCTCGGTTACCTAGAAATGGGAGCTTTCCAGCCAATCAAAGCCCAGGGTTTGAACCACGGGCGTCACCAAGATGCTAATGACTACCTCGACAGTGTTCAGATAACACGGTGATGCCGCCTTGCGCCATCTATCTAGACTCTTCTGACGCTCTCTTGGCGAGTGGTTGGGGAACGTGGGAGCAAGGAAGAGCTGGTGAATTATTTTGGACATAGCTGAGACTCATCCGACCTTCAATACCAGGGGTCCAGCTGGTAGAACACGACATCACGGTTACACAGATAGGTGCGGGATCCTGCTGCAACGAAGAAAAGGTACCGACTTTTGTATGGCTGTTGGCCTGCGACAATATGAAGATGTACATGAGCTGTGTTCTCTTTCCTCCGGCCGTTGCTACTCAACGCTCAGCTATGCGACCACACTCAAGCCTTCAACACGATGCTCAGCCAGATCCAACGACAATATCTTGACTTCTGAATGGACCATTCAACGATGCAACAACCCGCTGCTTATGGGAGCCATTGCGAGCTACATCAACACCGTCTTCCAAGGAAGGTCGCTTCTCTGATTGCCTAGTCTAGATCCGTCTGACACCACGGTTGACCATTTACGAAGCAGATTCCCTATGAGTCCAAGAACTTCTTCAAGCAAGTAATAAAATGTCTGAAGTAGCGTATCTAGTAACAACTGTCCTCGTTCTCAGAGATGTCTTCCAAAGTCCTCTGAACCACGAGTAAAAGCACCCGAGGTACCTGGAGCCCCTGACCCATCTTCAAAACCTCGATGACCTGGTGCAGACAGTCGAGATCCGCTGAATATCAAATATATTCAGTATAGCGCGGCTTGATTTATTGCTCGGAATGGTCGCCAGCCAGCCCTGTGTAGCCGGAAGAGCCTTGACGCATTACATATGCAGATTCTGTCTTCGGCCACAATATCCTCTTTGACGATCAGACAGGTGTGACTGTCCTGTCCTCTTTTTGATAGAAATACCATTGTCTCTTCCTCTCCAATATCGACCAGACCATAGATGGAAATCTACGGTTGCCAACTCTTATGCCTAGAATAATCTACAGCTCGCTTATACTAAACTGAACTACGGAATTCACTACTCTCTCCCGTGAACTATATAACTGACCGCTTACCTTCAGTAATATACTTTGGAGACTGTAATTCGAAACGCGGTTTTTTTCGGGGCTATGTAGATATCTCATGTAGCCTCCCTACTCCAATCGAGGAGATGGCTTGTAAACGAGTTACAAAGATATTGTTCAGGCCTTTGAGTAGCTGACTACATAAATACCTTACCTTTTCAGGCCTATGGCTTGAAAGATAAGATAAATGTAGCTCTCTGCGGATAACCAGGTAGCTCTGAAATTGTTTTCTTTGTCAATTTTAGGGCCAACCAACAAAATTCCTTCGCTGATTTGCCCTCATGCTGTTATTACTCGAGAATCTTCAAGGACGGAGCTCGGAATTCCCAAACACAGATTTATATACCCAAGGTATATATGGGTAATATACAGGGAGACAAGAGCGAAACTTTCCATCTGGCAAATGTTTGATGTCTTCCTTCAAGATGCCGCTTCCTCGCATCACCGAACAACAAAGTCATTTTAAGATATGTCGAGGTGAAGCCTGTCACGACCACCAAATGCCATCCTCACCTCTATTCCTCTACACCACACCCTCACCTCCCAATATGCGCCATCACGCATACCGACTACAGGCAAAAATGTTGTATCCCCCGCCCACGGCACATGCAATGCCATTCCATGCCGTACTCCCAGAAGACGCTCCCCCATGCGACACCCTTTTGCTGACGGACCCTCCCTGATAAGCTTCCCCTTCCGCACATGCCGGAAGCAAGGGACCAAAACCGACAGATCACTTGCATGACGCCCCTCGGTGCCCTCCTCTCTCAAAGCTCCATCCCGAAATCCCATCCTCTGGTCCCACATCCCATCTCCCGGCTTCCCAACGGCTCCGTTCCGCAGTATCGGCCCGAGTTTAAACCCAGCTCCCACCTGCCGTTCCATGATCAACATACCCGAAGCCCGCCAGATTCGTACCTTACGCAAGCACTTTCAGGTCGGACTCGCTAAAAGACGAAGATCACCTGCAGTCGCCTGCCAACAGGAAACATAAAAATAAAGATTTTCCTCTCTCCTTCGGCTATCGAATACGAGAACGGGTACGCTGTTCTTAACGCCGGTCGACCAGTTCAGTTTATCTGGGGAATGGGGCACTTGAATTGCCGATCATTAACTCTGGGGTGGTCACCGAGTGCCGATGTTGGACTGCCCCTCGGTCGATCATCGCTGTAATACAGACACCACATGGTGTCGGGAGGGCGTATAGAAAGACACCACTTTCCCTCTGGAGTGGCTAGTTTTCGAATCATTCTTGCAATATTCTCAACAACTCTCATCAAAGCACGATATAGGGACAGCAAGAAATTACGAGAGATTACAACTCCAACCGCTGCTCAGCCACTCTCGGAAAAATGAACACTCACAACGAACGCCGCCCATCAGTAACCACGGACTCCATAGTATGAGATTGGAAATATCACCTACCTGCACAGTAGAAGACCCAGTGTCTCTGTTTCCAGAAGAGGATCAAAGCACCAGCAAGCATGTAATATTTAACATAACCGAGCCAGGGCTTCATATCACCCCTCTCTTGTACGAGAAAATGCAAAGGCAAGCCCCCTCCCCTTCTCCTGCAGCATAAACACCCGTTAACTGCAACCCTCAACCACCAGCCACACCCCAGTGTTGAGGCACGGCAGGTGCATGTATCCCCACGCAGGGACGAGGCGGGTATTGATCACCCATCATCGATCAGCTTCCTTTTCCCCCGTTCTGGAAAACCACGACGATAGGCACGCACGTGGGTCCAAAAAAGCAAGTTGACAAAAACAGTTGTGCTTATACTACTTCAAACGGCCATACTATCACCGCTTTAAATATCTGCTGAATGGGATTTAGACAGTACACTCCTCAGTGCTTCAGAGTACTTGCTAAACTTTCGTTGATTTGTTTGGGCCAGAAATAGGTGGTTATCGCGCCGTCAAGTGAGCAGAGTCGGTGTTGGATTTGCACAACTGCTTGTTGGGTCCCGCGTGGCATGCCGGCGGTGATCGGCAGTCCTAGCACCACCACACGGTTTACCACAAAGGCAGTCGTCCCCGAGCAATCCCATCATTGTCATGCCATTTTTCAAACTTTCCCATGTCCCCGGTTGCTCCCATCATCCCATTCTCTCACCAATCTCGGGCTGCATAAGGGGGCGGCTTACCAAACAGGTAGATAAGTAGGTAAGTGCTGGTGATGATCTTTTATAAATAACACTTTCGACGTCGCCTTGGGCTGCATCACCCCTTCTAGTAGATACATGATGACAAAAACACGTTTTGACCTTTTGGAAAGTGTTGATAGCCCGACATCCCCCGGATTTGTGACAGAATGCTTGAACCCAACTAAGAGTCTTGTTTACTGGGATCAGTGTGAAGAGATCGCACTACTTCCCTAGGTAGGTGAAAATCGTACCACCCCACCTAACCCTCCCTGTGTTTAGAAAACTTCACGAGATGTGTTTTTCTCGTGTTTACCTTCTATCGTTGTATCAAACTACAACTTCAAGTCATTGCTCGAGAAGGGCTTTCCCTTAGTTGATGGCAAGGGTAGGGACTTGCAATGTGGAGATGTTGTCACCCGTTTGCTAACCCGACAGGGAAAGCGCTCTCTTCTCAGCGCCGTTGAGAAGGAGAGTGACAAGAGCGTTTCTCGTTTTCTGCCAACAAAATGCACTGGTTGTGTGTTCATCATGTTTGCTGCAAAGGACGTTCGTTAGGCCAACGTGGAAACCACGCCCACCCTGACAACCGTTTTCCACACCACCCAGAGACCACGCAACGAACCCGGGGGTGGAAGCGGCGAGGTAGGGAGGTGATCAGCGTTCAGCCTGCCGCCCGCCGCGGGGTAAAAAAAGCGCTGCAACGGCGACGGTAGGGCAGAGAGAACGTTGACGGTTGACGGCAGCAGCAAACCAAACCCAGACAGGGAAAGGATTGGCCCACCAGAGAAACCATCATTCATCCAACTTTAGAGAACACAGCAGTGTATCCTGGTTGCTGGCACTGTGGTGTGAGACCCCTAAAGTATGGTCTTCTGGAATGGTCATAGTTGCCATCTAATAGAAGACGGCCATGGCCATGTCTCTAGCCTCAAGACTGTGAGGTGAAGCGGTCATTGAAGATAGAGTCATCTCTCTTGTCTACCAATGAAACAACAACCATTCATACCACCCGTACCTACTTAGGTATGACGGGAAGAATGCCTCTAGTGCCCATTCTCTACCTCGCGCAAACCCCCCTCGAGTTTACATCTCTTACACAGGCAAGGTAGCCAGTCAGTATCCGTCATCTCTCTTAGCTCTTGCAACACCTCACTGGAGTAGTGCAGCAGCCCCTGAATCGAATCCGGTCCCCTCAGTCAATATTGTGACCCTCCTCCCCTTCCACAATAACGACCCAGGGCACTCGGGATGGACCCCGACATTTACCCGTTCCTCTACCTCCACCACCCACCTACATATACCATGTACGACATCCGCATTGCAGCCCATCCATCGTCCACCCGCTACCGAGACCGGGGTTCTCAAACAAACAACACCAAAGATGAAATAAAAAACAGACGATGCCACAATCCACGGGGCCCACCCCCCAGACTCCGAATGCTGTCCCTCTCTCGCAAGATTAGCTTCAAAAAATGTCCTCTGTGAATATCGATTATGTCAGCCAAGTCTTTTTCCCGCTTTAACCCCGAAGTCGGTGAGAAAGTGGAAGTAGTATGTATAATCGGTATGTGTGTGTTTTGATATCGCCAGTGGATTAAGCACCACACTGCGGCATGTACTCCGGGTTCTGTAGCACTGTGCATTATCCTCACCACACACACACACACACACACACACACACACGGGCATCCCCCCAGTGCAGGAAGCCAAAGCAAGCAATATCCGCCGCATAAACAACCGTGAGAAAGAAAATGTGGTGTGCAGTAATATCGTAGCACTGCATACTTAGGTAAAAAGCTCGTCTCCAACCACTGGGAACTGCCGGATTTGACTCCGTGGAGCAAAAAAGATCATCAACGGGTTTCCTCGCGATTTCCGGACCCTGCCTGTGTCGGTGAATCCCCCTCCTCGGAGTCAGCCGGCAATTCAGGGTGTTTAGGGTCCCATTGGGAAATATTTTATATACACAAAAAAAAAAAGCCGATCATCTCGTGTTTGTCCGATCTGTTGGAGGTGTGTGTCGTTCAAGCAGCCCCCTTGCTCGCGTCAACTCGAGGCTCCACCGCGCTTGTCAGAAAAGAAACGCACGGACAGGTGGGGAGGGAAGAGAGAAAGGGCCCGTGCCCACCCTTGACAGGTTAAACACTGACGTCATTTTACGTCTGATATGGGGCCTGACCAACGACCTCCCCCAACTAACCGAGAAATAAACGGTGTTCGCTCCGACAAGCGGTTAAGCGGGAATGAAGGGCGGGGGGGGAGGGATGGACGGCTGGAACGGCTGGGGGTTGGGTCGAGACGAAGAAGGACGCCCAGCCTCGTCGCAACCACACACCACCTTCTTCATCAGTGATGGAGACGATGGAAGAGAGAAAGCAATGGGATTTCGGCAACAATCCGATATCGACAAAATGCAGAGGTGACATGCCAGAATGACGTAGCGGCCGCAGGAGGACCGTCTCGGCTGCAGGACTGACTGCTCGTCGGCGAATCACACACAGCGGGTGTTTCTGTGAACACGCGGCAGAGTTGATCGCCCACCCTCTCGATTTTACCCCATGATAGGCAATGATCTGATGGTGGTTATCAATTTGGCCGCCTCTGATTCGGTGCTTGTTGGCTTTACTGCTGATATCATCAATCTAGTGATTTGTTCTGAAGCGGTGAAGTTTGCGACCGTAATGCTTGAAAATTGGGGGCCGATATGCCACGTAGAACCACCACCACTGGGGCGCTGACCACCTGACAGTGAGCAATAGCTCCGGGGACGGCTCCTCTCCCGCGACAAAACCCCCCTCTTTTTTTTCTTTTTTGAAACGCTCCGGACTGGATGGAGCCATGACGTCATGTTAGTCCAGTGTCAAATGCTGGGTCCACCAGGTGCTGGGAATAGCTTCGCACGCTTCGCAACGAGAGGAGGGTATCCCAGGGATGCTAAACAATGGCGTGCCTTTAGCCAAGTCGACAGTGTGTCAAGAAGATATGCAAATACGGTGTAGAGGCTATATCAGCATCAATGTCAGTGAGCACGTGCTTACGATCATATATAGAATAGAACCGTATGCAGCCTGCTGTATTGGGGAACACAGAGGTAGTGTAGTTCACTGCTGCATAGAGATAGTTTTGTAGATGTATGTATGTATGTATGTATGTATGTATGTATGGGTGTATGTATGGGTGTATAATAATAGATCGTATGTAGAGATAGATCTCAGGGTCTTGCGCCCCCTTCACGACCCTTTTTGCAGCAGTGCTGATATTCCGCCGGCTTTGGAAGAGCAATGATACCGAATCGTAGCACTGAATCCCGAGAACCCCTTGCAGATCGGGAGATCGAGCCCGTGAACGCAGCGGGTCGATCGTGATGAGAAAAAAAAGTTTTTGGGACGCTGTGGCTGTGGCTGTGAGTTCATCCATTCCGGCCCTGAGAGCGAGCATTCCACCGCTCTGGTATTTTTCTTCTACACGACCGTTAGATCCTGTATGGAGACTCTGATTCTGGCCAGCTTTCGACCTGGACCCGGGCCTAGCACTGCATGCGATGCAGGTCAAAAGAGCTTGGCCTTGTTGTCACGGCTGCTGCTCCCGCCATCGGTTCACCTGTTGCCGCCGGGGACGGCGAGCCCTTTTCGGCAACATGTAAACACTCATTCAGCCTTATGCGTAAAGGGTTTTCGTGTCTGCTTCTCGCCTTTGTACATACATAGATGCCATCGCAGTTCATGTATGTGGGCATTTCAGACTCGGGACGGATATGGTTCCCCTTCAAGAGCCGGTGACACGGCGTAAGCGAAGGGGGGAAAAGAGATTGTGTTGCTAGCATTCTGCCACCAGAAGACTTCCAGAATGCCGATACTGAAACTTTGGGATTCGGGAGCCCAAAAGAAGTTGAGATCGACGTAATCGTGCCTCGAGCCGACACGGGTGTCCCTGTTCAGATTGGACGAGTTTATGCTGTGGGCCGGGCAGGTCGATACCACCACAAAAGGAACAGAACGAGCCGGCCAAGTGTTGACATGTCATTGTCTGCTGATATTTGCTGCTATAAGGCTCATGTGAAGAGGATCCCTGGTGGTGTTGCTGTCGATGAGGACGAACAAACGTGATTGTGAAAATAATAATATGTGGAACGCTTTCGCACGCTAGATCAATTGGGCAAGCAAGACACAACGGAATAGTGACTGACGTCATAATTGTGAGAATTTAACGTAGCGTTTTTGAGTGCGCATGTGGATGCAGATCCCTGCCAGCCATTGCTGCGCGGCCGAGTCGACCATCACCAGCACCCCCCGGAGGACCCCAGACCCCGAAAAAGAGGGGTCTTGGTTGAGCGCAAAAGATATCGATTGTGAGACTTCTTCAAGAGGTGTCTGTAGTTCTGGAGCCATGATAACCAAAATGTCTTAGAGGACACAACAATCGAAGGTGAGGCCGGACTTTTTCGTTGAACAGTGGACAGGCACCAAAACTTTGAGACGGCCACACGGGATAGAAACGGTGTGGCTAGGATAGCCCTGCCAATTCCTGCGCCCGCTCAAGGGCTAAGACGGAACCCCATACCGCAACGAGTCTCTGCCGCTTCTTCGGGTGGGGTGGAGAGGGGGGGAGTTTTGGCACTCACTCACGCACTCACACAATCCATCAAAATTTCAGAAGGACATGAGTGAGGTGTTCGACCGAAGTTGCCATTTTCGTGGCGAACCTTGGGTGCTGTATGTAAGGCAACGACAGAGCCCGTGAGCCCGTTCCCTCAGCATTGCTCAGCACTGACAAAAGTTCCCTGCGTACGGATGACTGCTTTTCCTCTGCACGGAGTTTTTCCTAGTTTTCTATCTATCAATTGACAACTGTGGCTAGAACATAGTGATCTCCTCTCCTTCTAGACCACACAGATAGATGATGCTTTCGCAGGCTTCGCAAGCTCGAGGCGAGTGGCTGAGCACAGCCACATCTCCTCTCTGGGTGTCTGGGTATGGTCGTCTGTGGTAGTCCTGGATAATGTAGCTGTACTTTACCCGACGCACCACCTTCCCAACGATATTTACCTTAATAGCCGTGCTATATGTATAACGGCGGTGCGAGGCATTGGACAATCGGATTTCCTCTACAACCAGCTCCTAACACTTTCGGAAAAGGTTGCCGTCTTACAACCTCAATTGAGAACGGACGGCCGAACCGCTCCTGCCAGATGTGGACGGAGGCGCGGGCAATCTCCCATTCCGAGGGCCCCGTTACCTCGATCTCGATCTGTTACCTTACTCACCTTGAAACCACGACGAGATTGCGCGTGGGTTTGCGGTCGAGATTCCTGACATGACAGCATGAGGAAGATGAACAGGCAGCGGCACAGAGGATGATGCATGTTTATGGTTTTGTTTGATGATGGGTGAACTTCCCCGCGCCTGCATCGAAATGGTTTAATGGGTGGATGCGACACACCCTGGCGTGGGTCAAGACCGGTATATTCATCCCTCCTTCAATCTTATTATATTCTCTAGCTGCATGCTGTCACCGTTGTCGAGGTCCTGGTCACAATGAGAAATGCGGACAAGGTATGGCGAAGGACTCGACCACCCATCCCTCCGCAGCAGCCTCGTCTCCTCTCCTCTCCTCTCACCAGCAAAATCATGATAATAATTATTGCACCACTATTTTGTGCGGTGAGATACCCATGTATCAAAAGTGTCGACTGAGTAAAGACACACCCTTGCCATTTTTTGCGGGAGAAGCACGGGAAAACCCCGCACCAGGTGTGATGTGCCCGACATGCAATTCGCAATGCCCATATAGAAGTGTTCCATGTGCTTGATGAGAAGTGCCAGACGAGATGGCCGCGTCAAGCTGAGATGGAGGGTACTTTCCATCCGCGCCGCTCTCTCACTCTCTCGTTCTCTCATCAGTTTCTTTAGTTCTTTCTTGATGGCCTGTCGTCTCCCGCTCTCCCACATAAAGATAACCAAAATATTCTTGCAGCCATCGACCGGCTGCAGCTCCAGTGGCAACCACCTGACCCTCCCGAGCGGTACGGTACCCTTCTCGCAAACAATTTCCCGCATCGTCGAGTCTCCTCTCGTTCTCTCGGCCCCGTTGTTGCTCTCTCTCTCGCTCCATGCATGGATGTACCTCGACATCGCCCAGCATTTCCGGCCCCACCCCCCCTTCGACTCTGACACTGGATTACTCTTTCCAGTTAGACCACCCTATAGCGCACCACCTTTTTCACGCATTCCCCCCATCCCCCATCCCCATCTCCATTAATCCATAACTAAGGTAACAAGGTACCTCTTGCCCTGGCCACACCTCCACCTCGGCCTGTCAGTCAAAACTCTGAACTCAGGCCTATCCCTCATCAGTCCTCAGTTCCCTCGGTTTCAATCTTTTTTTTTCTCTGGTCCACAGACGAGCCTGTGCTTTCGCGCTTATTAGCTGAGCTTGTACCAGCCGGTATATACAAGGCCGGCCGCACCTCTCGTCCAGTCCATGCACCCATAAGACCTACTGGACCTTCCGAATACCAGACGATAATAACCTTACCCTCCTCTGCCTGGCAACTTTGCCGTTTTCCCTCGCTTGCTGGCTTTTTTTTTTCCTTTTTTTCCCACAGCTCGTTCCGTTTGTCGAGCGAGCATACACATCCTCGAAACATCTGATCTCGTCGATAAGGTAGCTTGTTCCCTACCTGCCAGAGCTCTACCCACCTCCCCCACCATCCCACCGTCGCTTCCCGCCCACTCACCGAACGGTACACACACGTTCAAGCTGTCTTTGCAACGACCCACGATATATCTCACAACACAGTGCGCTTGACCGAGATAAAAGAGCGCTCCACCAAAGAGCTGTTGCCCGCAGTCGCTACCACCGGTGCAGTGTCTCCTCGTCGCAGACATGTTCCGACAAAGGTGAGTCGTCGAAGCCCTGTTCGAAAAAATAAAATGAAAAAAGATCGGACTGCCCAAAGGAGGTCCGCGCAACTCGCGCTCGACTATGACCTCGGCCCGTGAACTTTTGCTGACACGAGAATTTCCACTCATTAGGACGAGCTCGCAGAAGCCTGGGGATGATCTGCTGGCCAATTTTAGACAACAGTTTCCTGAGGTTGCCGCTGTAACTTCATCAGCCGGTGCAGCCCAGCCAGCCAGCACCACCACTGCTGGCCACCCCGCAGTTGCTGTTTCGGCGCAAGAAACGTATGTTCTTTTTCTCCTGTTAACCCACGTGTGTGTGTGTGTGAAGAAGTCTACCAAAAAGCCAAACTCGGCGCGGGGTCAACGTCTGATTCCAGAGAGTCAGGGCTTGGCGCCTCACCGTTAGCAATCGTTTGACTAACACGGCCGTGGCAGATCTCAAACTCTAAGCCATGAGGCTTTTCGCGACCAGGACCCGACTCCTCGGGCAGCAGCGGCCAACGAGCCGTGGAGATTCACGCCGTCCTTGCTAGACCCGGGCTCGTTTTCTTTTGCCAATTTTCCCCACCAAACCGGCGGCTACTATACCCCTACCCCAGGAGGCACGAATACACTTTACCATCCTACCGCTGGCGACCTCCACACACCCACCCTCGGTCTGGGAATGGGGCTTGGGACACCGTTGTCCCTGCCGACCTCAGATGGAGCTATTCACTCCGGGACTACCGCAATGGACGTGGGTGGCTTTCACCATGGATTTGGCCATCCTCAGCAGTTTCATCAGTTCCACCCTTTCATGCAGCATCAGCCTCCGCAACCGTCGTTTGCCCCATCATCGATATTCCGCCAAGATACCGGGTACGAGACCATGGACCAAGATGACTCTCCCATGAATTCCGACCCTGCAGATGAGCATATGGTGTCTATCGACAGCAAATTCCACGGCCAGTCTCCCATGGTTGCCTTCCAGACAAGACAGTTTGGAATGTCCATGTCGGTCCCTCTCCCGGCGTCTGCGGAAAAGTTCCGCTTCCACACTGCTTTGAATGCCCCAACAGCCATGATCAAGCATGCCGACGAGATTCCCGTGACATATCTCAACAAGGGTCAGGCCTATTCGCTCTCGATTGTCGATACCAACCCGCCGATGCCCATGGCGCCTGGTACCCGTTTCCGCACCTTTGTCAGAATCTCCTTTGAGGATGAGCAGCAGAGACAAAAGCCGGGCGTGTGCTGGAGCTTGTGGAAAGAGGGACGCGGAACGAACGAGGCCCATCAGAGAGGAGGAAAGCTGCAGGCTGTCGAGTACGTTGAGGCTGGACAGCCTTCCGAAGGCGACGATAAACGGGCCCGTATCGAGCTGGAGACTGCTTCATTTGACGGCTTTTCCGTGGTTTGGACTCCGGGCATCAACGGCGCCGTCGAGTGCAACATTGCTGTCCGCTTCAACTTCCTCTCCACCGACTTTAGCCATTCCAAGGGTGTCAAGGGCATTCCTGTGAGGCTCTGTGCCAAGACACACATCCTCCCATCGGATCCTTCCCAGTCACCACCGCCTTCGTCCCCTGAGGCTGAGATCTGCTACTGCAAAGTCAAGCTGTTCCGTGACCACGGAGCGGAGCGCAAACTCTCCAATGATGTTGCGCACGTCAGGAAAACCATTGATAAGCTCAAGCAGCAGATCGCCCAGGCCGAGAGTGGGATGAAGGACTTTGGCAAGCGCAAGAGACCCAGCGCAGCGCAGTCCAAGAGCAGCTCGGCAGTCCAGAGACCCGGCAAGGTGCAGAAGCACAAGCGTACCTGGTCCATGTCCTCAGCCAGCTCTGCTGGAGGCGGTGGCAGACCGAATCTTGAGGAAGATTTGCACTTCAAGCTTCAGACTCTCCAGGACATGTTTACTAGCACCCGTCCTGTGAGTGTCCTGTACCTTCGGGGTGACGATATTGACGACCCTGATCTTCATCCGGTGTCGCTTCCCGGAGAGCCCGTCGATCTCACCAGGGTGGACACGGACCCGGCCGCTTGGAGAAGCGAACGTAGCTCCATGGCTGGATCTTCGCTGGTCTCGCCATCACCGAGCTCACTTTCTCTTCATTCACAGGCCTCTGTAGCCGGTAAGCCGAACTGGCAAGACTATCAGATTGGTTCCGATGGTTCCGCACAGGGTGGCAACCAGCCCACCAAGGTCAGGAAGGTGGACGAAGCTGGTCACCTCACGGGGTGGATTGAGGCCTTGGGCGTTGACTCTTCTTACCGACCACCACAGGAGCGCCCTCCCAAACCTGTCGCGTGTTTCTATGTGGCGCGACGAAACTTCTCGGAGCCCTCTGGCCAGGAACTGCACCGTGCCGTCTACTTGATGCAAAGGACGCTCTCCGATTTTGTCGGAAGACTCTCTGTGAAGTACAACTTTGACGTTGGCAGGGTGATCCGAACAGTACACGTCTTGCCTCGTGGCATCGAAGTGGAGATGGACGACGACGTCATCCGCGAAATTCCCGAGGGCCAGGACATGACACTGGAGGTCATCGAGACGGGCGGCTCTGGTGTCAAGCGCGAATGGGAAATGGCGGTCGACGCCCCTGGGGAGTCTGACATGCCTTCCCCATCCAACAACACGGCGCCACAGAGGGGTTATGAGCTTCGATTGCGGTATTAAGCGCCATTTTTGCCTACGACACACACACGCTTACGGTAACGAAACACGCAAGGAGAGCAATATGGATTTGGCTGTTTTAACGAGGCAACAAGAAACAAACATCGAATTGGGCTGGTTCTAGAAGGCGGGGGAGTTGTAGGTTCGCGGCTTTTTTTTCGAACCGGGCACAATCTGTTTTTTGAACATCAAAATTGCAGGCATGATATGGGCAAGGGGAAAGATGGGAACCATCGTGCTTTGCTTTGGCGTTTGTGAAACGAGTTTTGTTTTCCTTCTGAGATACCAAGTCCCTCGATGGGGTCAACTTTTTTTTTGTGTGTTTTTTTCTTCTTGTGTATTTGATTGGAGGAGATATATAGGGGCCCGAGATCAATGGCCATCTGTTTTTTCTTTTTGTTTTTTGTGGGTTTTGGTTTGGGATTTTGTTGAGTGGTTTAAACTTCTTGGGGTGAGTGATGGATGTGGTGCGTCACAATACATGCCATATTTGAGTATTTTTCACTTGCGGCTATACTATTTACCTACTTTGTGTACCACATGTACTGGTCTATAGTTTTTTTTTGGGCCGGGGGGGGGGGAGGGGAAAGATTTTGCGGGATGTAAAGACAGTGGACGGTTTGAAATGAGACTACTTTGGGAGTTCGACATCAACATTACCTAGGGATGTGTTTGCTCTCTCTCTCTCACACACACGTCAAATTGAGGAAGCAGATCTTTTTTGTTTTTTGGGATGATATTACATGATGTTCTATTGGTTGTTTTGTGATTTGCTTGATCTGAGGTACTGATGTTGACATTAGACGGTGACATTGTCTGCCGCCCGCGCTCTGCGCTCACCGAGGTCAGTGGTAGTGGATGGGATAGCAAACGCGCTTCGATATGCGGCCTGTGGTCCAATGGAAGGAGGACAACCCGTTTTGATAATGGGACCGTTTCAGACTGACATATATTGGGCTTTGGCAGACAGGGATTCAGGGAGGTGTTCCTGAATGAGCGAGAGAGAGAAGACGTTTTCGTCCGACATGAGCCAGGGGGGGGGGCGGAAAGGGGAGAATCTCTTACCTAGGCGCGCGGAAAATGGGCTGACACCACCCTGGGAGATTACAGAACCACCTTACCGCGACTGCCGGTTGTAAGGAACGCTAGGAATAGGTAAGGTTCAATGTTTTTTCACCACGAAACGGACAGATATGGAAACAAAACGATGAAGCCACCCCCCACCCCCTGGTAAGGAAGGAACAAACTCTCCGGATGACTGGCTGAGGGGGGGGGGGAGGATGAAGAGGTTGAAACAAAACGAGCATAACAAATGTTGATGCGGCTGAGGAATGATCTGACTGACGGTGGATGTACTGTTGGCTCCATTGGGAATCGACTGACAACGTGGCCTGCTTGTGCTGGCGAAAAGAGAACGGACGGGATGGGGGAAAGAAGTCGGTGTCAGGGGTTGCTGTTGTTGAGAGAGGCTGATTGGGGGGGAAGGGAAGGGAAGGGGGTCAAGATCTCGATGATGGATGGGGTGGAGGCTCAATTGGGTTGGTTGGGATGAACACACTGGCGTGTGATGGTTCTCTCGGAAACAGCCTGAGCCGGTGTGTGGTATGATACCGTGTGTGGAGAAATGGAGATTGACAAGAGGGGACTTTTTGTGTGGCGATGGGAAGGGAGAGGTGGGAGAGGTGAGAGTGGTTTGAGTGATTGAGTGGTTGACAGCGAATGGACGGGACATGCGGCTCCTCAGGGGCATGGGGCTATTTTGGTGGATGGGGGTTGTGGTGGTGTTGTTGCCGGACCGAGCTAGACCTACCTACCCAGAGGAAGGATTATACGGGGGGAGCCAATGGTGGTGAGTAAACTTGGTGGTGGAGGTTTAAGGGGGCTGATCGGGAGGTTGTTACACAGGCGCGGTAGTTGAGGGCTTGGTTTTTTCTTCCTGGAAATTTATTACTATCTCAATGTTGACTAACACCATCACCACTTGCACACTTGACCGCAGCCAACCTGCAGGACATCGATCGACGAGAGGAAGCACAATCACAGTAAATCTTTTGTTTTTTTTAATTTATTTTTAGAATTTCGTCTTTGTCTAGATTTACACACAAAACTAACATTCCTGGTTCGCAGATCAGTGTCGTCGTTGTTTTTGCCGATCTTTTTCCTGTTGTTCTCTACCTACTTCCCCGAATCCGATCCAAAATGTCACGACAGCCACAGATGATCGACAGTTATGCACCCACATTTGCAGAGATTTTTTGAGAGTTCTAGAATTGTGGCTGTGCGGTTTCGGCCCTCCGTGGAGGGGGAAGAAAAAAATCACAAGCATCTCCTTCCCTATTCTCGCTCCGTTCTCATATCATCTACCAGATTGAAGGGATGGGACGCGCAAATCGCCTCAAGTTCCGTGCATGATTTTCTCGCAGCGGGAGGAAAGGGAAGGCCGAATTAGTTGCGACAAGCACAGCCGATTTACTTCATACCTACCTCGATGGCATAGGAAGAACGATGATGGGGTTTGAGACAGACTGAGGCCGGTGGTACAGATATCGACCCAGGTTTCGGATCATGCCGGTCGCCTTTGTCCGTCGCAGGTTCGAAGTGTGATTGATGATGCCGAATAAATGGAGGAACACACAGACCGGAGAAGCTGAGATGTGTCTTTCGGACATGGAACATCATGATGTGGACCTTGGCGTCTAGCTTTCACCATCGCTTGTTCGTCTTGACTTACCCCCTTTTATTTTTATTTTTTATTTTTTTCCTGTCTTGGCGCTCACCAAACAGCTATCACCCAGTCTTCAGGACGATTGACGGATGCTTGAGACAATGTCATGATCAGCTTGTGCAACGACCCCTAATCGCAAAGAGCTGGGGGCCATGGTTCATGATCCTCAAGCGGTAAGCTTTCGACAGATGGGACCCTGAAAACTGACACGAACTCTTTTTTTCCTTAGGTCCTCAACAACATATCACGAGCCACCACCACCACCACCGGAGGAAAAACATCACATCGTGCAGCAACGCACAGTTCGAAGCAACGTAACGTTATGCACACAACGCAGCACGCATTGCGTACCCGTGAGCTGCATGTATGTATGTACAGGCCCGGGGTTGAGGAGGGGGAGGGGGGAGGGATATATACACACTCTCCCCTCAATATATCTTTCCCCTCCTCTCCTTATCGATTCGGGGTCACTCGCCACATCTTGCAGGATGGGGTGTGTGTGCCACGGGTTCTGGTGTCAATTGCTTGCTGCCCAGTGTTGGTTCTCCCCCAAATGTTTCACCTTATATCTCACATGGCACTACCTAACCCTCCCTACACACCACCCACCCATCCCACTGCCGCGGAGGGACGGGAAAAGAATATATGGGGGTTTGACCAGTCAGGTGGGAGAAAGGGACCATGGGGTTCAGCTCCCGCGGGTATTGTGCGACGGGAGATCTGCGTGATAACGAGGGGTGTGCACGCATGGTCGGATACCATCTGTACTCTTGTGGCTTGTAGGGGGATGTGGCGAGTAAGTGTTGTAGATGACAGGGGGTGAATTAAGGGGGTGTTGGGTCCGACCAACCATCATCAGAACTAATAATCTGGGATGAACATCACCTCCATCTCAACTTTGCACGAGAAGGAAGATCATTTTCTAACAATAGTTCGTTCGTTCCCCCCTTCAACCGCGACAAAAGTGAACGAAACGGAACCTCCCGACTTTTTTTTTGGTTTTTTTTTATTTTATTTTTATTTTTTTTTCAGCATAGGCGAACTGTCACCATTCGCCACCCCCTCACCAGCCACGTCTTCCTTCCGCAGCAACACAAAGATTGTGGCTTTGCGTCATCTGGACATCACACAGACAATTGCACAGTTGAGCCACATTTCTGGCCCAAAAGTTCCCGGGTTTTCGGCACTGGGGGGGTGAAATGAAATGGTGGTAGTAAATGCAGAGATCTCAGATAAACCTCATTGTTTTCGCCACAGCGTCTGTTCGGGGCAGCTCACAGCCACTCTTTTGGGCGCTCCTGAGCAGTGCAGGAGCCTCAAATTTAAGGTTGGAGAAGAGAAGAGGACGAATCAGAGGGGGGAAGATGGGTGTGGCGAGTGAGGTTCGTCCCTTATGGGGCTTGACTTGACTGGGGGGGAACGTGACGGGAAAGGATAAATGAAACCAGAGATAAATGGATAGATGCATTTGCCTCCTCTTTGGGCAACTCTTTTACAGTGATGGGAGAGAGGGTTGTGGCGAGTGAGGGAGGTACTGGTACTTATTTGTTCTCCGAAGGGATCGGCGAGGGGATGTACGGCTTTTGGGTAGGTATGGGGTGGTGCCGCACCGGACCGGCATGGGAAACCCGTGTGATTGGACAGAGGGGCTTTTCGGAGAGGTGGCCGGTGGGAGGTTTTGGATTGATGTTTGGCCGGCGAGGAGGAAGGATTCGTTTGGGGAGTAATTAATCCTCTGTTTACATACTTGGGAGACTGATCGTTCAGTAACTTCAAGAGAACCCTCTACATGAGTCAGGTAGAAGTCAGGTTTAGGTAAAAAAATAAAATAAAGATCCCTAAATTTGTGCTCTCCCAGCAGCAACAAAAGGTACAAGTAGTCTGAACCAGATCGGCGATCGTCCGCCCTTCCTGAAAAGCCTCAACAGACTGTTTTGACACGTGGAGAGCCCGTGGCGAATACGTGAAGCACATCCCAGGAAAAAGAAACAACAGATAAAAATCTCTCTCGAGCGAGCAAAGAGTTTTCCCAGCCATGGGATTGTTCAAAGTCTAAAAATAACAAGATGGGAAAGTTGAGGGGCAAGAACATCTGGGTGGTGGGTGATCGGCAGGTTCTGCATGAAGACGTCACCACTTTGGAATATCAATCGTGAGGCGTGAATTGGAAGAAAACACCATGAAAGTATCCTCGAATATGAAATTCAACAAGATTTTCTTTAATTTGAGATCCGTGACTGTCACGGATAGTCTGAGACGGTGTGACTGGCGATGGTTCTGATGCATAGGTTCATGGTCGAGCTTCGTAGTGGTTGTATAAACCACGAAGGCGTCTCTGTTCTCTTGTCCACGGCGTGCCGTAGTTACCAAGTTGGTATGTATACAATCGCTCATTAACGCTGCGAAATCCACCCCACCTCAGAACCACCTCAGAACCACCTCAGATCGTAACCCCTTTCCTCACCTCCCTATTCCTCTTCTCCTTACGCTCCTCCGGACTCCCACCATCTCTGTACTGCCACAATCGACTCAACTCCCTGACCCTCATCTTCACCACCCCCTCCCGCCTAAACGTTGCCCTCTTCCTCAAGATCGTAGGACTGACACTATGAATCTGCACCTGTTCCCCCTCCAGATCCCCCTCAATATCAGCCCCCTCGTCATTCCCAATGATGACCTCACTCTCCATGAACTCATTATCCCCTTCTTCTACACACCCAACCAATTTCCCGTCGCTGTCGCGTAGGAGCTTCCCGTTGGCGTCGCGCTGGAGGGGGAACATCCCATCGAGATAGTGCTGCACAAACTGGTGACCGCCGCGGGGGCTAGACCGGGCAAAGACTCTTCCTATGAATCTGGGCATGGTGGGTGAGTCGAGTGTGGAGGTGGTGAAGTGGAGGACGCCCCATAAGGCGACAAAGTCGGTTGTGTGGGCGTAGTGCTCGATGTGGCCGATGGCGCGGTCCGAGAGCTGGGATGGGCGGGCCGAGCATGTTGAGGAGGCAAGGGAGGTCAAAGAGGGGATCTTTTCCTCTTGTTGTTCGGGAGTGAGATTGGCTTTGGCATTGGCATTTGGAGCTGTGTCGTCGGTGACGTTGGTGATTGTCCCGTCATTCTCCTCCAGAGTGGAATCTGTCTTGGCAGCCAGGGGGTTTCTCAGGGCGGCTCTCTGGGACCGGACGTGCCGGTGGGGGTTGTTGAAGTGGTTGGCTGCGTTACCGAAAGTGTAGACTTCCAGCTTGGAGAGAATGTCTTGGGGAAGTTCTTGAAGCAGCCAGTCGATAATCAAGCTGCCCTGGATTCCACCCTGAGAGTGGAGGATGAAGACGACTTTGGTGTTTTGAGGATCGTAGAGCTTTTCTTTGATGATGCGGTAGCAGACTCGGACGTCTTTAGTGGCATCTGAAGAAGAAGTTAGCAACACGGACCCGGGCCGGCAACGGGATATGACACTTGCACTGCCAGTTTCGCTGGATACAGCATTCTACAACATCGAAAAGTATACCCGCTCTGTGTTGTTATCAGCCCTCGGTTCGTCTGTTGCGATTTGATATTGAGAAGACAAACGTTTTGTTATGGATACCCAAGATGGGCCGCTTGAAGGTGACAGCTAGACGATTCAAGTTACTCTTCATCCAGTGTTCCCTATTCCATGTCAGTAAAACGCCCCCACAGCACCTCGAGAGGCATACCCAGCAGCAACACCATTGATAAATATCCACACCTCTCCCTCATGCTCCTTTCTCGCCTCGGCATATTCTGGATCACTGTGATACTCGACCTGGCCTCCTCTGCCATTCAATATCACACACAGCAGTTTGTTGACCCCCATGAAGCCAGCAATCGACCCTACCGCCGTCCACACTGGCAAGATGATCATAAACGGCAACGCAACAACGAAGGCCAGCTGTAAAACGACCAGAACCAAATGGACCGCCAAACTTAGCACGTTGCCATAGGTAAAAGACAGCTCAGACAGCTCGGCCGAGTCGGTTGGCGTCACAGGCCAAACAACATAGAATATGGCCCAGAGATAATGAAAGAAATAATAAACATCCCACATCATCAACGTCCACGGGAGATCCGTGTAGGAATAGTTGATGACCGACTCTCCTCCCGTCTGCGAGCCGATAAACGCCGTCGATGATAGCATCTTGGTGATGGGCTCCAGAGCCGACGCATCTTTGCGCCGGAAGAAGGCCATGATGGCGACGCCCAGGAGAAGAGTAGCAAAGGTGAGAAACGAAAGGGAGATCAACCCCATGATGAGAGAAGAAGAAGAAGAAGAAGAAGAAGAAGAAGAAGAAAAGAATAAGAAGTATGTACGACGAAACCAAGAAATTAAAAATACCCAGATCCACGAGGGATGCTCACATGCCCAATGACTTTGATCAGAATGGGTGCACAGTTAAGGCTGAGAGGGAGGCTTGGCCGGTGACTTGGGGTGCCTTTTGTTGGTGTCAGACGCATAGTGACGAGTGACGAGGGCTCGGAGAATTGATGCCAAGCTGAAGCACTGCAGCGGCGGGGGTCAATGTCACTTCTCTCTGCCACCTGAGAGGAGCTAACTGCTTGGCTGTGGATTCCTCTACAGCTATCTTTCAGACGTAAGAATGGAGGAGAAAAGAGACTTGATACACTGGTATCATGGTGTGCCTGAACTGTGCCTCCCTTACCCGCGCCGGCCCTTGAACCTAAGATCTGACCAAGATATCAACCAGGGGCAACGGCGCAACGGCTCAACGGCAAACGGAGATGACGTTGGATCTGGATCAAAGGTCCAGATTTCTTTTGGGTGAAGATGGTTGCATAGCAAGGGTTAGGGTTGGTGCGGGCTGGTTAAGGCGGGCGCATCTTGGGCTTGGCACAAAAAAGTTCTTATCTTATCGGAGCTCACCAGCATCTTTTTTCGCAAAGGTTTCTGTCCCAGGTCAACATCATCAACCAGGTACATCACCTCCCACACCGACACAATGGGCAAAAACAGAAAGTCCAAGCGCCAATTGATTCGTGACGAAAAACGTGCCAAGAAGCGCGGCCACGAGAACGCCGAAGAGGAAGTCCGTGATGCGAAACGCCAGCGCCGCACCGACGGCGACGAAGAGCACAACGCCGATTTCATCCCCCTCGACGGCGGCAATGGAGATATCCCCGGGTTCGTGATTGACACCGTCGGAGACAAGCACAGGGCTCATAAACATGAAGGGGGAGAGGTAGAGGCAGAGATCAACGGCCATGGCGGTGACGGTGGCGGTGGCGGTGGTCCGGGAAGCTTCGAAAGGGAATTCTTTGGCATGCTCGCCGAGGAGGAGCAGGAATATTTCCGACACGCCGACGAATTACTCGAGTTGAACGATTTCCCATCCGAGGAGGAGAAGACCATCTTCTTGGCGAATGTCTACAAGGAGGCCAAGGGCAAGGAGTTGAAGCTGGCCAGCTCGCAGTCTTGCTCGAGGCTGATGGAGAGGTTGATTCTGCTGTCGAATACGAAGCAGAAGAAGAGCATGTTTGATGCGTTTTCGGGGCACTTCATCAGTCTAGTCACGCACAGATTTGCGAGCCATTGCTGTGAGAAGCTGTTTTTGCAGAGCGCGCCGGTGGTGACGCAAGAGTTGGCTGGGGAGGTGCCTGAGGAGGTGCCGGTGGAGGGTCAGGAAGAGGAGGAGTTGACCGAGAACCAGAAGATGAGCATGGAGGATCTGTTTCTATTGACACTGGATGAGTTTGAGGAGCACCTTTCGTTCTTGCTGTCGGATCGATATGGGTCGCACGCCCTGCGTGTGCTGCTATTGGTTTTGGCCGGGAGACCTCTGAATCAGGCTGGTGTCAAGTCATTGCTGCAGGGCAAGAGCAAGGAGTATGTTACAGTCGAAGGTGCTGCGGCTAACGCGAGCGAGCTCATTTCACAGACAAGGACTGTTCCGTCCTCATTTACTGCCGCTATCCAGAAGATTATCGTCGATTCGACAGCAAACCTGGATGGAGCCGCCCTGAGAGTCCTGGCCAAGCACCCTACTGGAAATCCGACTTTGCAACTTTTGTTGGACTTGGAGCTCTCCATGGCGCCAAAGGGCAAGAAGAAGGCGAAGAAGGGCGAAGAGGAGGAGAGGCAGGAAGAGCCAGTCAAGGAGACACTACTCGAGAAGCTTGTGCCCGGCGCGCCGGCATCGTTCGCCGAGGAGACCTCGCCGGCATGCGAATTCGTCAACAGCATGGTCTACGACCCAATCGGATCCAGACTTCTCGAGACGCTCATCACCCACTGCCCAGGCAAAGTCTTCAAGGGCCTGCACGCTCACATCTTTGGGCCACGGATCCAGAGTTTCCTCAGAAACGACATTGCCTCGTACCCAGCCATCAAGGTCCTCAACCGTCTCAGCAAGGAAGATTTGGCCGATGCTGTTGAGAAGTCCCTCCCCGAGTTCGGGGCTCTTCTTGAGAAGGGGCGCCTCAATGTGGTCAAGACGTACTTTGAGCGCTGCCATGTTCGTAACGCGACTCCACAACTCGACCAGCTTCTTCAAGCGCTGACCAAGGCCTGCAACAACAACTGGAAGCACATCGTACCCAAGCTGTGCCCTCTTGAGGAAGAGAACGAGGAGGACAAGTCCAAAGAGAAGAAATTCCAGCCTGCCGAGGTCAAGAACAAGACTGCTCTCCTGTCGCATGGTTGCCAGATCGTCAGCACTCTGCTTTCCATCCCAGGGAACCCTGCCAAGGCGATGCAAACCTCTCTCTTGGCACTCCCAGCTGACAAGATTCTGCGCATGGCAACCTTGAATGCTCACACTGCCAGCGTCGTCACCAAGGCTCTCAGCACGCCACCTCAGCTCCCTCACTTCCACAAGTTGTTTGTCGCCGCCATGCTGCCCAACATCATCGATATGGCCCTGACTCATCACGGCAACCCCATCGTCTGCTCCATCATCACAATGGCCTCCAAGGGTGACAAGGACGTGCCGGTGGTGCCTTTCCACCTGAAGGAGAATGTTATGGCTAAGCTCGAGCAGCGTGAGTCACAGCTGAGGGAGAGCTGGCTGGGGCGAAATGTGTGGAGGTCGTGGAAGGGTGATCTGTGGTCTAATCGCCGGCATGATTGGGTGAGGTGGGCAAAGGAGACGAATCCGGAGGAGTTGCGGCTGGCTGCCGCTGCTGGGGGCGCCAAGACTCTGGAGAAGCAGGAGGAGGCGCTCAAGAAGAGGACTGAAGCGCTACAAGAGGAGGCTTTCCCTGAGGAAATGGAAGAGGACCAACCAGAAGAGTCGGAGCCGGTGAAGGTGAAAAAGGAAAAGAAAGAAAAGAAGGAGAAGAAGGAAAAGAAGGAGAAGAAGGAAAAGAAGGAGAAGAAGGAAAAGAAGGAGAAGAAGCCAAAAGTAGAGGAGGACGCGATGGAGATTGATGGTTGAGCGTTGTAAAATGATACCCGGGTAGCGTACCCGTACCCTGAATATTACTTGGTAGAAGAGCACACCACGTAAGCTTGGTCTGACTGAGACAAGTCCAGAATATAGGCAGCCTTTCTCATAAACCCATCCTTTTTGGGGCCATCCGCCTTGCTTACATTGACTGCATTCGGCATATTTTCTCCTCGGGGTCGTGTTGGGAGTCTTAGCGGCGATCATATGACGCGGGGTAGGCAGACGTTAGCCGGATATCACCCCCAGCTTCTTCTGATCTCGCTCACGTTCTGACATCAACTCACGATAAATACCCCAGCGTTTCCGCCCCCATTCTTTTCCTACCCCATTTTCACCTACCACGTTTTTGTTTCCGTCAAAATGCCCCCCAAAACCGTCATCGCCTTCGACCTCTACGGCACCGTCCTCTCCACCGCGTCCATTTCTTCCTCTCTCTCGTCAGTGTTATCCCTCCCGGCAGAAAAAGCAGGAGAGCTGGCTGGGTTGTGGCGGCGGTATCAACTGGAGTACACCTGGCGGTGTAATTCGATGGGGAGGTACACCGACTTCGAGACCATCACCCGCTCCTCCCTCAAACACGTCATCCCTGAGATCACGGCTGCCCAGACCGACACTGTCATGGCAAGTTACAATAACCTGTCGGTGTTTCCTGAGGTTCCGGACGCGCTGGCGACGATGGCGGAGAATGGGAGGCTTGTTGAGGGGTATGTCTTTTCCAACGGGACAGAGCAAATGATGGGTGCGAGCGTGAATAGGAGTTCGGATTTGTGGAGTTTTGGGCCGGTGTTTAAGGGGTTGGTTAGCGTGGAGGGGGTGCGGAGGTATAAGCCTGATGCAGGGGTTTATGAGTATCTGGTTGGGCAGGTTGGGCGGACAGAGAAAAAGGGGGTTTGGTTGGTGAGTGGAAATCCGTTTGATGTGCTTGGGGCGAAGGCTGCGGGGTTGAGGGCTTGTTGGGTTGATCGGGAGGGTGGGGGGGTGGAGGGATCAGCTTGGGGAAGGGTTGGGGGTGGAGGGGCCGGATTTGGTTGTTAGGGGGTTGATGAGGGGGTTGAGCGGATTTTGGAACGGATCAGATTAGGGGGGGAGGGGGGCGAAGTGTGACGATGTAGACAGTCACATGGGTATGAAGATGTACATTTCGACTTCATTACATGTACGTGATACATTGATTGCTACAAGTACATCGATTGCTTCATGGTCGCCTGGGATATCCACCACCCGACACCACCCATTACCCCTCCTTATTAGCCCTCCACTCTCTAAGCATACCCCTTCCTCTCCAACTCCCTAGCAGTGACAGCATCAAAGTCCTTCCGCCCCCTCGCAATCTCCCGTCTCCGTTCCCCCTCGAGCCTCTTCTCTTCTTCTACCCGCTCCCGCTCTTGCTGCTCCCTGAGCTCTCTTTTCGCAACCTCGGGGTGATGATGCTTCCTCGCCCAATCCTCACCACTAGCCTTTCTAGTCAGTTGTTCCCGCTCGTAGGCATCCTCCCGGCGCTGCTCATACTTCTTCAGCGGCCTCTGAACCTCCTTTTTCTGAGAAGGAAACAGGGTCACTTTGGCGAGCTGCTCTTCCCTCTGCTGCTGGAGTTTCTCAAGGGCTCTCTGTCTAACCCTCTCTCCACGCTTGACTGCCCCGTCCGGGTCCTCCGGCTCTGCTCCAGTGAAAGGGATGATGGGGGATGGAGACTCTTTGCTGGAGAGGCTGGGCGGGTTTTCGGGGACGAGGTCAAGGTAGGGGTTGACCGTTGTCTTTGGGCCAACGTGTTTGTATTGTGTGGTTCCGGCCTGGAAGAGGAGAGCTTGCGCCTTAGTAACACCGGGGGCAAGTCGACGGGCGGTTTCAATGGGGAGGAAGCAATGTTCTGGGAGTTGTGCTGGGTGGGCTGTGACTGATGGCGGAAAGACTGTGAGGTTCTCGCGGGCGAGGGTGCCGGGGGAGAGCGAGCGGTCGCTGGTGGAGCGGACTATCTTGGTTGGCCTTGAGTTGGGTAAGGATACCGGGTGAGGGTTGATGCCGTTGTCGCTATAGGAGGGTGACATTGCTACTGTCGATAGTGATGTCTATTTAGGTGGTATGTTTGTTTTGTTTTGTTGTCTTTCTCAGGGGTAAAAGTGGAGTCGCTGATGCGTCAAGACAAAAGAGGTCGACTTTGGTAACAAAAGGCCAACTTGAAAGGTGAACAAAGGTGGCGGAATGTTACATGAAGGTTGAAGAGCTCGGTGGTGCTTTTATTATTACTGTGAGGACGGTGAGCAAACGTCAGGTGAAATCGAAGCTGGTGATGGTGACGGTCGAGTGGCTGTCAACAGCAACAAAGTTAGCGACTACCAGACCAAAACTCTGCAAGATATAGCTAGACTGTTTGGTGTTTGACCAAGTTAGAAGATCAGGAAACCTACTTTTCACCTTCCAGAACCCCCTTGTTGATTCAATCTGCAATATGTACGCGATGCTTTCATCTAAAACCCCCTCTGCAGGTGAGACGCTCCGTCAAAGGACAGAGTTACGAATTTCTCACTGATTCTCAAGGTAAATACCCAACAATCTAGGTGTCTTGCTCCTTCATATTTATTTCCACAGAAGTGTCTGCGTACCCTAGAACGCGTCACCGGTCATCCCAACTAGTTCCAACATCGGCCCCTTATCACCGACTTCCCTGGTGATAGTTCTCTAGATAAGCTATTGAGGAAAGAACGAAAAAGCCATCCGGGTACTGTACGCGCGCACTGGGCTAGGCAGTACCTGCCTTCCACTTGATATTATCTCGATCAACTTTGGCCTCGCCCTCTCTCTCTCTTCTTCTTCTCTCCTCACGGCATCAAACAAAAACTGCTCGCCCTGCCCACGCCACAAGTAAGTTGTCATTTCCTGTTCGTTTTGGTTGTTTTCTTGGCTTCATCGTTCGATATTTTACGGCTGCTTCTTTTGTTTACCTCAAAAGGGGTGATCAAGTCTTGGGGTCGGTCGCCATGGCGATTCGGGACTGACAGACGACTACTTTGGGTCTGGGAATGCCTTCGACTCCAGGTTTGGCCGTCAACAACTTCTGTCGACACCAGATTCCGCCATCTACAACTTCCATCGACTTCACACTCGCTCGTCTTCAAGTTTGTTTGGCCTTGGATATGGCCGTTGGCGAGCGCCCTTGACAACAGTACAGGCACCGCCATGTCGCCAGTTTAGATATACTCTAGCTGGGCAAATCGACACAACACCGATAGGAGCTCCCACTGGGTCCGAAAATAACCTGCTGGAGGACGGCGTCTACTCCGATGTGGATTACAAGAGAGCTTCAGCCATGACAATCTGCAGAATACCCTCGACCCACACACTTTGTCCGCTTCTGAGCGCGCCTTGGGGTACATCAAACCGCAAGAGACCACACCATCACCTCTCCTTACGAGACAAGCGGCTGGGGTTAAAATCTCAGCCACAGCAGCATCTCAGAGTTGGGAATGGTTATCAACATGCCATATACTAACACCTTGTTCTCTAGCAATAACACAAACACACACTCCCCCTCTGTTTTTTTATTTTTGTTTTTTTTTTTTTGGAAAAAAAAAAAAAAAAAAAGAGGCAAGAAAGATGGGGCGGTCGGGGTATGTCAACGATCTACATCTAATGCCAATCCGAAAAGCAAATAAATGCTGATGTTCTACTAGATATGACACGACCAACCTGGGGCCGTTCGGCGTCCCTGGCTCTTCGCCCCCCTCCTCCTGTATGTTTTCACCAAGTGCCGGTTTTGCCTACTCGCGAGCAAACAATATCCTGGCAGTTGGGAGTATACCATTTTTTTTCCGTTCACGTTTGCTAACAATCTTTTTTTCCACAGCCTCGCGGAGGATCTGGGGTGGGTGGCGGTCCCGGCGGCGGCGGCCGGAAGCGCGCGGCCCCCGGTCAGGGGGGGTCCAGGAAGAGGGCCAAGAAGGCCGTAAGTACATTTTTTCTTTTTTTTTTCTTGGTGTGCAGATTCTTTTTTTGCTTTTGGGCAGCCAGTTGGCTTAGTGGCCTTGCTGGAGTTGAGTCGTTGACTTGCTTTCTTGTCGAGTTGAGGGGGATGCTTGTGTACGTCCGAGATGGACGGAACATGTCTGGTTCTATCTTGGGGCTTGGTGGCGTCAGTCTGAGGACTGTCACTTTCTCCCGTTTATTTTGGATCGGTCGAGTTGACTTGCGGCTGTTTTTGACGGTTGCATAGTTTGGGTGACTGGTCTCGGATGTCGAGGGATTGTATATGTCTTTGGGCTGCTCTGCTTTTCTTTGCAGTTGTTTCCAACTCTTCTTTATCCGGCTTTAGACTGTCATTAGGTTTGGCTTGGCTTGCTTCAGACATTCGACTACTCGGACTTTTCTGTCTCATCAACACTTGCCTTGTTTATCCTGCCCATTTGAGTCCTCGCGCCCCGTCACACCACCACTCCATCGCTCCAGCAGAGATGCTGGTATTCCGCTTCTCGAGACTCTCATCATCGGCGCAATGCCAGCAGGACCACCTACAACAACAGCAGCGTTCGCAAGAGACCTCTCAAGGCGTCTGAACACAACCATGACACTGGGCTTCTCTTCTCCTTCGGGAGTATTACTGATGGTGTGGTGAAGGAATGGTAGTCAATATGTTGTCGAGGTTGAGTTTGACAGTGCCGAAAGCTTCGGCCAACCTTCTTTGCTCTGTTACTTATTCTTCCCAGAATAAAACGCCAAGGCAGCTGTGAATAAATATCTTGCTACCTTGAACATAAAGCTAACATCACTCTCTCCTTCCCAGAAAAAAAACAACGCCGGCGAAGAGGAGGAGGAAGAGGAGGAGGAGGAGAACCCCGCGGTGGCGGCGGTGGGCGGTGGTGGTGGAGAGGCCGGTGCTGGTGCTGGTGGTGCTGGCAACGGCGAAAGGAGCGGCGGCTTCGCGGCTGCTGCCCCCGAGCCCGAGCCTGCTCAAGAGCAAGCTTTTGGTGGCTGTGGTGAGGGTGGAGGTGAGGAGATGACGGAGGAGGAGATGGCGGCGGTGATGGAGGCGTGGCGGAGGGAGAATGGGCTGCAGGAGTGAGCTCCTTGCTTGCTTGCTTACTGGCTGGGTGTGAGCCTCTCCTGGGATTGTGGTGGTGGACCTTTTTTGTCTCCCTGCTGGGTCTTGGGCCTGGCGTTTTCTCTGCTGTGTGGCTGGCTGGCTGGTTTTTTTCGTTTTTTAAAAAAAAACAGGAACGATAGGACTGGGAAGGGGTCTGGGAGGCGCTGGGGCGCTGGGTTTGGCTGGGGTCTGGTTTGGGGCTCTGTGTTGGCTTGGGCTTTTTCCTCTGGTATTCTCGGTTCTGGTGTTTTCTATGGGGAAATTCTCTCTAGTCTGGGTTATTTGGGCGGGGGAGTGGCTTTTGTGATACAGTTTTTTTGGCCTGAGAGAAAAAAGTGAATAAACCAGGAGGTGGTGGGGGGTTCGTCTTGAGTTATGGTGTTATCTTTGTTGTGAAATGTGTGATAATACGTGTGATTATGTTTTGATGTTCTGTTCCTTGCTATGTCGATTTTTTTATTTTATTTTTTTATTTTTTTTGGGGGGGGAGGGGGAGGGGGGGCGTTTGTGAGCGCTGCTGAACTTCAACGTCTCCCAAACACGGGAAATAGCCAGGATGACCATATTAACTCGCCTCAAGGCATTACGAAGAGTGGCGCCCCTTTTTTTTTCGTTTTCGAGTACTTCCAGCGAGAGGTTTTAGGACACTTTGGTCCCCATATCAACCTAAGAAGACTCGGCCCTCTCAGAGAGCTGGCTCCCTACACTGGGAAACCTATCTGCCAGTTCTCTTGCGGGTTGCTGTATAGCTTGTTGGGCGCTTGTGGACGTATAAGCGCGGTCTTGAAGTTGTTGCTTCCATGGTCAAGTAGTTTGGTGGTCGTTTACAAACATGAAAGAAAATCTATTCCCGAGTTCTTCCTTCACGAGTATTGTATCCTCTTCCACATTATGTCGAGGCTGGAATTCTGGACGCCCCTTGAGCGAGATACATGTTGAAGTGACGACGTGCTCGGAAGGCTAAAGTAGAGTACCTCAGCTCTGTCAAAAGTCACACAACCACATCACATCACAGGCCCCATAACCAACGTTTTACACCAGATTTTGTCATTTTATTACTCCAACACCCCACCCTTCAGCAAGGTCTCGAGACTCTTTTTGCTCAAAATACATCGGCTCTGAGCTCTGTTCATTTTCTTTTTGTCTTCTTATTTCATAATTGTATCTCAGCCCCCCAACGACACAACTCAACCCAGACACTGAAGCAACAACCAGTCCTGGTCTCCATCTCTCTGACAAGAGGTACATCACACCACCGTAGACCTCTCTAAGAAAACAATAAAAGCCAGAGAAATACACCCTCACCCCACCTCCAGCAACCCCCAACCCCCCAACCCCTCATCCCCTGTGTCGTATGCTTCATGTGTTGGGTATCAAAATCATCCCACCATGCACAATTCGTAAACCGTAAATGTCGTTGGATGTAAATCTCCTTCCTCGGGAGGGAGCAGCCTTCGGCTCTCAACCTGCACCAGTGCCCCAATCCGCAACGCCATTTCATCCGCATCCCAAACTCCGCGACACCGTCGCTTGCCCCTTGCTGTTGTTGTTATCTCTCTTGGAGTGTGCGTGACCATGGTCGCGGGTGACCCTCCGAAGGTGTCTGAAACCCCTCAGTCCTGTCCCATCAGCCACCATCCTCACCCCTCTACCATTAAGTAGTACCAATACGTTGAAAAGAATCCCTTTGCCAAAATGCAGACCTGTTCCAAAACCTCACCCAATCCCTTGTTTATTCTTTTGCCCTTTTCCCATGTTTTTTTCGCCTCGTTTATCATGTGTATCCCAATCGCAAACAAAAATACCACATCAAGCGGCAAAAAGAAAAAGCCAACAAACACGAGCAAAAAAAAAACTCGGGATAACCTCGCCCTATTGGCAAAATTGACGAAAAAAACTAATTCGATCGCGTACAAATACAGATTTGAACAGAACGCTCGACTCAGCTGCATCACCCTTGGCGTTCCCAGCCTTGGAATCATTGGGAAGCAGTACCGACGTCCTCAAACTCGGAAGGATTGAGAAGATCGTCCCAGTTGTCCACCGAAGCAACGGGCGATGTATCAGAAGCGACAAATGTCTCCTTGTTTGGTCCGTCACCGGCGATGTGTGACTGCTCCCGAAAGTCATATCCGGTGACGAAATCCGTATAACCGGAGCCCATGTCTTCAAAACTCATGTTGGCAAAGTAGGCCGTAGGAGAACCATGAAGCTCAGGATCGATTGCCTGGGCCAAGGTGTCGGGACTGCTGTTGGGCGCAGCAGTCATAAAGTTCTGGAACGACAACTCCTGGGACAGCATAGGTGAGTTGGATGCGCTGAAGTGACCAAACGAGTTGTGCCTCGAGGCAGAGGCCATGATCTCGGCGGCGCTGCTGTCGATTTCACTCTCGGGTGAGGTAGGGTTGCTCGACGTACCCATCGAGACCGGTGAGACCGATGCAGCTGGCTCCCGGCTGGTTGCTGACGAGTTTGATGCTGGGCTGATTGAGCGACGGGTGCGCCGCTGCCGAGGAGGGTACTCATGCGGCCCATACGGGTACTGCATGTTGTCGAGTCCGAAGCTCTGCTGTGAAGCAAAGGACGGAGACTGCGAGAGTGGCTTGGACACACCCGAGTAAACGGGCATCTGAAGCTGCATTGGCATAGAAGACATGTGTGACGGTGGATACGGCGAGTATGTTGGCGTGAACTGAACTGGGTATGCCTGGACCCGGGGCATTACACTCCCAAAGACTTGGTTGAATTGTTCGTCGACTTCCTGATAGCGGGCTCGAGTTTGGTAGTCCATTGTATGTTCGGCCAGACGGTGTCTTGGCAGGTCATCAATCTCGTCATACCACAGTCCTTTCTCGACATTTTCTTTGGTGATTTTGAAGCGCTTGCCAGTGCGCTGAAAGTGAACCTCGGATGCTTGATGTGCGGATTTGAGGCGGTCCTCGAGACTTCGGTCCATGCGACGAGAAGCAGCCACATAAGCTCTTTCCTTGTTCTCCAAGTTGGATTTGACAGACTTGTCCATGGTTGTGTCGCTCTTGGCTGGCTGAGATGTTGAGGAGGTTCGTCGCTTGTGGGAAGCGGTTGGCTTTTGCTGAGGAAGCTGTTAGCCATTGCAAAAAGAGTCGGCAAGCGCTGGAAACCTGTTGGCAAGCGTGGAGTCACTTGTGACTTACCTCTCTGACGGCTGTGTTGTCCTGCGGCGTCTCGGACGGTCGTGTTGATGGTGCACGTTTACCCATGAGGACGGCTGTTGATGGTACACGGATCACGGATCACAGTTTGCAGGATGGGTGTTAAGGACAGCCGGGCGAAGAGAGAGAGTTTCGATTTGATAGTAGTGGTTGATGGGCTCTTATGTTTAAACTCGAGAGAATTTGGAAAAGCCAAGAGACGAGAGTGGAAGAATATAAAAGGAGACAGAGTTTGGCTAGCCAGAGGAAACTAGTGGAAGTCGCGGGTGTTACGAACACCGGGCCAGAGAACTGGAGCCATGCTACTGCTTTGAGGTGGGAAGTGGCGGTGCCTTTCGGGCGCTTCGCTGTCAACGAAACTCTGTTTGTTTCTTCGATCGATTGTTGAAGCTTCGATCTCCGATCTATGGCTGGTACCTTTTGGGCGCGACGTTAGCGACCGAGGTACCTCTTGGGTGGTCCGCCAACCCCGCTTTTTCTTCTCGTGTACACTGCGTCGACAGGACTGGAGGAGCCCCCAACAAAAGCCGGACATGGTCGAGATGTGGCAGGGTCTCCAAACTCTAGGATAGCAGCCCCTCCGCTCAGGGGAAGACTCCTCGTGTCTGAGGGGACTCGATCCGAGACAGAGCCCGTCTACACCGGCCCCGTCATACTACGCATCCGGAGATGCTTCCAGCATGGTAGCATCAACATGTGACCTTAGCGAACTCCCAACTAAATCGCATTCAAGACACGATCCCAAAACCTGACAATTGATGAAGATGAACCAGTGGCTCTGTCTACATCCTGCGAGTTGCAAAACAAAAAAACTACGTCAGTTTATCAGATGAATGAACAGTGCATCGCAGTCTCTCTCGGCCGCCGGTAGCTCTCTCTGATAAATGTTGCCCGAGCAGGTGTTTGCAACCAATTGCTCTTGGCAGACATGGGCGGAAGTTTTCGTCCGGCCATAGGTGAACAACGGCTGATACCTCACCTGTTAACAGTTGGCGCAACCAATCAAGGCACGGCAGTTGCTGTGAAGTGCCCCTCCATGCCGTTGGTTTCCTGGATCTGTGACATGCGGTGCCCAGACAGCAAGACAGCCCAGCAAGATTCCTGCCGCGCATCAGGCTCCTGGTTCCATCGTTCTCTCAAAACCACGTGCGACCACAGTGTGAGCGTTTGGGCTAGGATCTGCAATCGTGGCTGGCAGGATGAAGCTTCCAAGAGCTGGGAGCTCATTTGATCAAAGTGAGGGGAAATTGTTAGCACGACATGCGATTTTCCCGCTTCCACATCAAATTCCAATCTTCCAAGGGATGGCATTTAGGCTTGGCACGTCAGTGCTTCACTCTGCGCTAGCCTCTTTGGGTCGCCTCTTTCTCTGCCACTAGCTTGACGTCATTATGATGTTTCTTTGGAGCAATCTCTCAAGGCGAATTCCATATTGCGACCGCCGGGCATAGTGTCTGTATCGACCTATTCCCACTCGCCCCATTCGTGGCTTGAAGGGGATTTTCCATCCATTGCAAAGCACCAGTCACGCTCTCGCTCTCGCTCTCGCTCTTGGTTTCTCCTTCCGCTTCCGGTCGCAATTGGCAAGCAGATGTGTGCAGTTGTGCCTGGCGTCGGGCAGGTCTGGCGTGCTGGCCCATGTAGACCCGTCTGTCCGGATCCGGGATGGGGTGCTTCATGATTGAATGGGAAATGGCAATTCTTCTCGAACCCGCAAAACCTCCTCGGACCACCCCCCGGCCTTCCGCTGCTTGTGATTCGTCAATTGTTTCTCGGAATATGTTGGGAGAATGACATGAGATGACGGGAAATATTGTTAGCGACCTTGGCATCCTCGGCCGGCGGATGCAAGTGATGCAGGTCTGAATTGATGTCTTGTTGATGACCAGCTCTCCACTTGGGGTGATCCCCCTCCCGTCCACGTCTATCAATCAAGATCTGGAGCGACGGGGATACGGTGTGTTATCGTTGATCCAGCAAACTCTGACTGCCGTCAAGCCCAGGTGGGATGATCTTGAAAATACGTCACAAAGTCCCATCCGATTGAAATCGGCGCGGGACATGTTGGACCCGGGCAAATTCCCGATCTTCGGCTGAGGACTGGTTCCGACTTGATTAGCAATGCGCCGCCGCTTTGTCAGAGAATTTTCACTTACATTGGACGATCCCCACATAATAGGTCTGTTCATTTTGTCGCCGATAAAGTCAACCGGCTCTGATATGCTAGCCACTCCCTCACTTCGCCGCCTGCATGTCCGTCTGTAGCCGAATCCTCTTGGACCCTGTATACCGGCCTAAACTTTGACATAAGCTTCTGTCATGTTGAACACAAGGGTCTGCCCCCGTCGAAAGTGCCCGGCAAAGCACGCACTGGTGCACATGCAGAAGGGTTGTCTGTCAACATGAGATGAAATACTAATCAAGTTAAATACATTTGATCAATTTGAGATGTCTGGAGCAAGTCGACGGCAACTCATCGTCATCTGCCGGCACTCAGATCAGACAAGCTACCTCTGAGGTATCAGTTCGCAGTGGTACTGCCCATTTCCGAACTGAACAAAGTTGCCCCCCAGATTCTGACTGAGCCAATCCGCCATCAAAGTTTTCTGGACCAAGGTAGAATCCCAAGAAGACATGTGAATGATTTGGTGGTATTGCAACGGGTAAGGGAGTCCTGTGACTGAAAATGACAGCAAAAAGGCATGCAAAAAAAAAAAGAAAAAGAAAGAAGAAAAAATAAAGAGAAAAAAGAACAAAAAAAGAAAAAAAAGAAAACAGAAAACTAGGAATTTAGAAATAGAAATAAAAAGTAACCATAAATGAGGGACGAAGTACTGATCTCACCGATACAACGTACGATATAAAGCACTTGCTCCCATTCAACAAGATAAAACAAGAAACGCGAATCAAACGGAGCATGCCCAAGCCATGTTGTTTTCCTGAAGTTTGAGTGTTGAAAGGAAAATAAAATCGAAAAAGACTCCAAATATGGTGCGAAGAAACCGTTGTGAGAGACTATGGTATCGATAGACGAAAAATAATGCCATGAACTTGCGAGACGAGCTGAGTTCAGAAATGAGCCCAGAGTTTGCTCGGCAGCTCTCTCCCGACGGGACAGTATTCCCACTGCAGCCAGGCCAGGAATCCAGGAATGTTCTTTCCTCGGGAAAATTTTGATTGTCAAGAACCCTGGCTTTCGAGTAGTTCCTTCCCCCAAACACAAATTCGGTCCTTCCAGGAGACCAGCCATCGTGGATACCTAGTATCAGTCGTTCCTTCCTTCATCCAAAGGCGGGATGGGCCAAAAGCTCGCCAGGGTCAATGAGTCGATCCAATGGCTCCTTCCCAAACGGCGTGACTTTTGATCAAATCAGATCTTTGAGATATTCATTGACTCATTGAGCAATCCTCAGGCCTCAAGCCACGCCCACATGCCCCGGGTCGATGGATCATGATCTTTCCGGGTTTCCAGAAGACAGCAAGGGCAACACTGCCAGAGTCACTTTCACATAGCGACCATGGCGTAATCCCACCCGAGACGTTTGGTGAGCCCTAATCTTTCAACAGATTAGCATTTCAAATTCGAGATCTCGGCACGTGGCGGCCATGAGCTAGAATCAGATGTCGTTTTAACACCTAATCAGCTCACGGTCCAAGACCTTGACATCAGAACACTCCCCTGTTGAATTCGAGGATTAACCTGGGTCATTGACCGCAGATCTTGGACGTCTGTTGCTGCAGGATTAATTCATTAGCTTGATATGACTCCCACAGAATTGAGAGATGTTGGCCGTAGCATACTCACCTGTTTTTGGGGAAAGACCTGAGCTCTTGGACATTCCCGCCGTCATTGAGCTCACAGAAGAGGTCCTCGAAGTTTAGGCCTTGGTGAAGGAAATGTTGGAAGCGTGTCCAGTGAGGAAATAACCAACGCCAGGGAAGAGGGCTCAGATCTTATACTCTTGAGATTTGAAGCTTGCTTGTAACCTTTGGCAGGCGCAAAGCCCATTCCACACTCCAACCCCATACAAGATTTGGCTTGTGGCACCAACATGAACTTTAATGGTGTCGTATCCTGGCTGCGCTTGGTACTTTACTGGCGTTCAGGTTATTCAAAGTTTCTTTTGGAGCGAAGCTCCATAAAGTCACGGAGTAAAATGAACATGAAGCAGTGGCTGGAGCTTTGCTCTACTTACTATAACTGAAAGCTGGTAACTTTTGGCGACCAAGAGTTCTCTGGATGCTTACCTGGTACATTTCCTCCTTTTTCGGAGATACAGGTCTACGAGGACCACAAGGACGAGAGGCAGGAGGCAGGAGACAGGAGCAAAGCCCCCGACTTCTGTGGGTAACTACAGCCAAGGTATCTTGTGCGCGAGGTGCTGCTCCCGGTGGATATCAGTCAGGTTGCTACTAGGGCTTCTGCCCTGTGGGCCACGGGTCACTTGTTGATATAGATAGATTTCTGCTCTTTGGAGCCGATCTTCCAGTGCGGTACAATACTATCATTTTTCTCGCAATTCTGCTGGCACGCCTCACATTTTGTAATATGGAAAATTCTTACTTAGATACCAGCCGTCTATTCTTGGCCTCATCAAGGCCGAAATCATGGTGCAGATGATGAACCAAGTCCAACAACAGCAAGACATGAAAAGAACATTGCTCTTACAGCCAGCAGCTGCCGGCTTCATCACCAGAGATATGATATTCACCATGGTATTTTACCATGTGGCTCAAACGGCACCGAAACTTCTAAGCCCGTCGAACGTTTGCGGTGGAAACAATTCAACTTTCATGGTTGTGGCGCTTTTTGAACGTTAAACGCCTAGCTATCGATAGGGAAGCACACCCCCCGGCCGGAATCGGCATGACACCTTTGCCGTTGGTGAGCCTTCCATTCACCAGCCATCTTCTCCCCGTCAGAGTCTGAGGCATTAGCTTTGAGCCTCATGGCAAGGCGGGCGGTCTCTCAACTCCCGCGTCCAATCCCCCCACTCAACCCCATCTAAATCCTGCTGAGCATTTTGTCGGCTCCTCTGGAGCACCTGGATATGACAATATTCTCACACAAATTTCCAAATCTCAGTCAAGGACCGAGATGCTAGCACAACAAGGCTACATATCTTGGCTTACGAGGCTATCGTCAAACACGAGAGCATCTCCGAACACGAGACCAAAACCTCTAGCGGTTGGCGCCCACAAAATTGTGTTGAGGCTCCACCTGGCTTCGTCTCTATTGTCCGAAACGGTCATGCCGTAGTTGTCTCTCTATCCCGTGGACATCTGTCCCCGAGTTCGGCAAGTCCGAAAGGCTCGGTTCCTAAATTTCGGCATGCATGGGACTAAGGGGGTGCTACCGAGCCGTGACAACTAATTAAGCCACCAAAAGTCAATTCAGCTCCGGGATTCTTGCACAGGCACAAGTGACAACATTGGCGACACGCAGGACGGGGGCCGACGACCTCGGAAGATAATGAGAAAGTTTTGGTGTGGTGGTTGGCGCAGAACCTTTCGCAAACACTGGTGAGCTCCTCAATAGGTATTCCCCCATGGATACCCAGGATGGTCAATGAGATGAGCCAAGCCAAGCCGAAGGTAATCTCATCTCGGCTTGCCGCCCAGGGCCTCCGCTTGGCTTGAAGCCATCACAGCTTATCTCATCTCACGGGCTTGCAAACCTTCCGGTAGCTTTTCCCGCCCCGTATTTCGGCGTGAATGCCTACCCAGTTGTTGTTCGGTATCCGGGATACCGAACAACTAAAACTCTGCACGACAAACGACTTATTCCATCCTTTGCATCAGACCAGACGTCCGTCCAAGGTACCTTTAGTCACCGCGCACACCGAATATCCATTATCTGTATTGCAACCGCACCCACCTGCCGCCTCAAAAAAAGACCACCATCCATCATGCCCGCCCTCGCAGACCCAATCCTCATCATTACGGCCGCCCTCCTAGCAGATCGGTGGACCGGCGGCCGAAACACTTCCCCTGGCATTCCCATCATCTGGAAATTCATCAGTTGCGTCCCAACACCCCTCGCAACCAACCAGCCGCCCATCCACCTGTCCCTGAGGATGAGGCTTTTCATCACTTGGCCAGATTGCAGACAGGGTATAAGAAGCCGAGAAATCCGAAGGAATATTTTGACATTTTGCATTCCGCCACACAGTATGGAGGGTGGTGGTGTTTCTGTTTTGGTCCTCTAGCGGTGCACTGGAGATCAGCCGGAGATGCAAAACAAAATCAGGGGGAGAAAAGGGGCTGCCACAGCAACGGAGCCCCACCGTACCTTTCTATTCAACCCCGATGCAAGAAACCGCATCACATAGCAGTAAAGCAAGCTGTTGCAAAAATGAAAACTTGACTCTCTCTCAAGGGCAAATTCCAAAAATAAAAAATAAAATAAAAAGGGAAATGGTGCTGATGAATTGTGCAAAAATAAACAAAAAAAAATAGCGATCGTGTCGCCGGGAATTGAGCCCGACGTGGGGGTCGAACCCACAACCTTGAGATTTCGGAGTACTCCTTAAGAGTCTCACGCTCTACCGATTGAGCTAGCCGGGCAGGCCAACCAAGTGTTTGATGCCTGACTGAGTCAGATCTTGATACTTTATAGCAAGCGCCAGAAATAGCTGCCATTCAACAAACATTTTGTTCGCAGGTGCTGATTAGCCCAAATGCAATGAAATAGTGGTGTGCCTGGCTAATCGAGCAGGAACGGTTGGGAAAGGAAAGTGAGGCGAACAAAAAAGACCAGTCAGAGAAGGCCCGATAAGGCATCACATAATTGCATTGAGGGGCATCATCACACCCGTTGACTGGGCAAGTTAAAGAGGTAGGTCTTTGTTACCCTGAGACTTAAAAGACGGGATAGGAAACTTTGGGGTGCTGTAGATGGGCTGATGAAGCAAATGTTCTAGACCCTGCAGAAATCAGGTGTTCGTCTGTTTGTTGCTGCGCCCCCCGGTCCCTGCCCCCCCACCCCCCGCGCCGAAAGGCGCCGGGTTCCGGGTGCGTGGTGGTCATAGCTTTATGGGGCCGCCGGTGGAATTTAGGGGAGAGCTTGGGATGTTTATCTTGACTTCATCTCGGTGAATTCACTGATTGGGAGAGGTTGAGGATATGTGAGGGGGTGATTTGGGATGATTGAAGACTTGATGAGATTGTTCTTCGGAGCCATCCGCCGGGACTGACTGTTTTTCAGCGATAGGAGCTTCGCGGCAGCAGCACCCTTATTCGCCTACAACCATCAGACCACCTTTTTTTCCTGCCCCGGCGGGATGCTCACCTCGCCACCAGCAGCACCACCACTGCGTATACACGAAAAAGAAGATGGCCAGCGTTTGTCTCCCGATACGGAGCGTGCAGAGCCCCTGCCATAGCATTGGCAAGCCTGGATGGTCCAGATCGTGATCGTCACTCGCTTCAGAATGTAGGTCAATGTATAAAACAGACCGGGTCTGTATCTCGTTGCTGCTATTTCCTTCCTTCTTCAGCTTTCCTAGAAGCTTCAAATCCTAGCTACTACTACTACTACTACTACTACTACTACTACTACTACTACTACTACTACAATTTACAACATCAATTTGGTTTGCAATCATGGGCGAACAACAAAGCACAAGCTCAGAACAACCACCACCACCACCACCGCCACAACCCAAGTCCATCAGCCCCTATGGCCCCGCCAGGTCAACAGTCCAGGGCGCTCCCCTCACAAAAGAGGAGGTTGAGCAATGCAATGACTTCTTCAAGGCGTCACTGTACCTCTCCCTGGGGATGATCTACCTCCGCTCCAACCCGCTCCTCACCACCCCCCTCGACAAGTCACACTTCAAGGCCCGCTTGCTGGGTCACTTTGGCTCCGCCCCAGGCCAGATCTTCACCTACATGCACTTCAACCGTCTCATCAAGAAGTACGACCTTGACGCGATCTTCATTTCCGGCCCAGGCCACGGTGCGCCTGCTGTTTTGTCACAGGCGTACCTCGAGGGGACGTACAGCGAGGTTTATCCCGAGTGTTCAGAAGACGAGGAGGGCCTCCGCAAGTTCTTCAAGCAGTTCTCTTTTCCCGGCGGGATTGGATCGCATGCCACGCCAGAGACACCGGGTAGTCTGCACGAGGGTGGTGAACTGGGGTACAGCATCAGCCATGCGTTCGGCGCCGTGTTTGACAACCCTGATTTGATTGCTGTGACGATGGTGGGGGATGGCGAGGCGGAGACCGGGCCGTTGGCGACGAGTTGGCACTCGACCAAGTTCCTCAACCCGATTACCGACGGTGCTGTGCTGCCGATTCTGCACCTGAACGGGTACAAGATCAACAACCCCACCATTCTCGCTCGGATCAGCCACGATGAGCTGGAGAACTTGTTTAGAGGGTATGGCTACCAGCCTTACTTTGTCGAGGGCGACGATGTGGAAAGTATGCACCAAGCCATGGCCGCCACGCTCGAGCACTGCGTGCTCGAGATCAGAAAGTTTCAGCAACAGGCGAGGACGACGGGGAAGGCGTTCAGGCCGATGTGGCCGGTGGTGATTCTGAGAAGTCCAAAGGGTTGGACTGGGCCGAGGAAGATCAATGGCGGGCTGGACTACCTTGAGGGATACTGGCGCTCGCACCAGGTCCCTTTGACGGATGTGCACAAGAACCCGGAGCAGTTCGCCCTGCTGGAGAGCTGGATGAGGAGCTACGAGCCTGAACGGCTGTTTATCGCCAACGGGGGCAGGATTTCTTCCTCGCTTCGACAGGCGGTCTGTCCCACTGGCAACAGGCGCATGTCGGCCAATCCGGTCGCGAACGGGGGGATGCTTCAGAAACCGTTGAGGATGCCTGATTTTAGGGATTATGCTTTGGGGGTCGACCACCCGGCCGAGACGCTTTCCGCCTCCATGTCGAACATGGCGCGGTTCATGAGGGATATCATCTTGCTCAACCCGAACAACTTTCGGCTCTTTGGCCCTGACGAGACGGAATCCAACAAGCTCGGCACCGTCTATGAAGCGGCCCAAAAAGTCTGGATGGGGGAGTATTTCCCCGAAGACCTCAACGGGGGCAATCTCGCGACAGAAGGGAGGGTGATGGAGATGTTGTCCGAGCACACGTGTGAGGGTTGGCTAGAGGGTTACCTCTTGTCCGGGAGACACGGCCTGCTGAATTCCTACGAGCCGTTCATCCACGTCATTGACAGCATGGTCAACCAGCACTGCAAATGGCTCGAGAAGTCGCTCGAAGTGTCGTGGAGACACCCCATCCCGTCCCTCAACATTCTCCTCACCGCTGTTGTCTGGCGGCAGGACCACAACGGGTTCACGCATCAGGACCCAGGGTTCTTGGACGTGGTGGCGAACAAGAGCCCGGAGGTGGTGAGGATTTACTTGCCGCCTGATGGGAACTGTTTGCTGTCGGTGACGGATCACTGTCTCCGGTCGAGGAACTACGTCAATGTTATTGTGGCCGACAAGCAGCCGCATCTGCAGTTTTTGTCCATGGCTGATGCGATTGTTCATTGCACCAAGGGGATCGGGATCTGGCCTGGTTTCTCGTCCTGCCCGGCTGGCTCGGCACCGGATGTCGTCATGGCTTCCTGCGGCGACATCTCGACTCAGGAATCCCTCGCCGCTATCTCACTCCTCCTTGACCATTTCCCCACCCTCAAGATCCGCTGCGTCAACGTCGTCGACCTCTTCAAACTGATCAGCCATGAGGAACACCCCCACGGTTTGACCAACGCCGAGTACGAGGCGATTTTCACGGGGGACAAACCGGTGGTGTTCAACTTTCATAGCTATCCTTGGTTGGTCTACCGGCTGATTCACGGACGGAAGAATGCAGGGGGGGTGGTGGTGAGGGGTTACAAGGAGAAGGGGAACATCGACACGCCGTTGGAGTTGGCGATCAGGAATGGGACCGATAGGTTTTCTTTGGCGATGGAGGCTATTGATCGGTTGAGCGAGGCTGGGGGGGTGTTGGAGGGGAGGGGAGGCGAGGCGAGGGAGTTGTTGAGGAACGAGCAGGTGAGGTGTCAGATGAGGGCTTTTGAGGAGGGGGTTGATCCGGTGGAGGTGACGGGGTGGGTGTGGCCTAGCGAGAGGCGAGGGCTCTGGAGTGAGCGGAAGCATTGATGATGGTAATGATGATGGTGATGATGATGATGATGATTTTTGGATAGGAATTTGCGAGAGATCGGATAGGGTTTTGGAGTTTTTTCCTCTTTTTCTTCTTTTTTTTTCCGGGTTATTGTTTCGGTTACCTTTTATAGAGAATGTTATAATTCTTACTTTTTTCCTGATTATTGTGATCTACCGCGCGATGAAAACCTAACGAGATATGAACATGTAGTGATAACCAAGCACGTTCTATCGTCTATGTACGGATGGCTAAACTGCCACCATCAACCACTGTCGGCAACAATAAGGTATCAACCTCCTCCCCTCTCCAGCATCATCAAATCGGGCTTCATCAACCACAAACAGTAAGACAACCCCCAATCCCCCAATGTCTCACCCCTTATCGCCGTCCACACCTCCCCCTGTTCGTACGAGAGTACCTTACACCTCGGGCTTCACCTCATAATTCACCGTCTTCTTTCACCGAAGGGTTGGTATATAACCTATTCGGGCCATCGGCCGACAATTCTTTGTTGCAATTGCTCACAACAACGTCAGGTGACACCTCGTCACACACCAATTCTTTCTTCGGCATTCTCCGAATTGTTTGTTTCTTATCACATCGTTCCATGCTTGTGACGCTGACGGTGGTATGGACAGTAGGCTGTGGTGACTACCTAGGTACGTTACGGACGGTGAGGAGTGATGGATGGATTGGGCCCGTTTTTTCCCCAGATAATAATCATGTACGAGAGAGATTTTGACGGGTTTGTGGTTGGGGTACTTAGTACAACACAGGGTACCTATGTATTGTGTTTGTGTGTGCCCCCCTAAAATTTACAACAGGGGCATTGGTGGGGGGATCAGAGGTTCCCGAAGGTAGGTATCATGAAAAGAAAAGATAGAAGAAAAAGAGTGTGGTTGCACCACCGCCGACAGTCATATCCTTAATTTTCTCAGCCAAGTGCCCCGGATGTTCATCTTTGGATGTGAGTTTTTGTCTTTGTGTCACTGGTATCAAATCCAGACCGAGGGACAGAAACGGGGGTGTGTGTGTCTGTGTTTGTTTTGACAGCTGCTGTGTACAAGTCAGTCCGACGAGAGATCTAGATCAAATGTTGTAGATTTATCCTTCTCTCGGGTCCCGGCCGAGGGAGGGTGGTGGTTTGTGAAAGGGTATGCCGGACGGCCGTAACATGGAGGAGGGGAGAGAGAGAGAGGGGGGGAAAAAGAGATCGGGATATTTATTGATTGGGGATTCCAGATGTGGAGGTGTGGCGTTGAGATTGTTGGTGTTGCTTCCCTGATCCTTGGTAGGCAGCAGTTCCAGGCTGTTGGGACGGGCGGGTATGTTTAGCTGAGAGGTTTAGATTTAGATACATGTTTCATGTTTGGCAACTCTGTCTGCATTTATTGGCAATGCACATCATCAATAAAAAGCCCGAGCGGGTGTCTGAGCGAGAGGCAAGAGATGAGAAGGGAGACAGGGCAAGTTCGGTCGCGGATCGTTTCCGCAGATAGATTGAAGACCACCCCGCTATGAAGGTGACGAGAAAAAAATGGCCATCACCGCCTTTTGTAAGGCAACGTGGAGGAGGGGCACCACGAGAGAGGGGCACGGTTGTGTTGAACAGGGCAGGGCCAAGAACACCATGGCAGGTCACCAGCCAATCGTGTGGTCCCGGGCCCTGGTGCCTCTCGGCATTGCGACAACAAGATTCGCTGACCCCCCTGGGGCCCGAAACACCACCACCACCACTTACAAGTCATTCCCATGGTTGGCCTCCTCTGGCCGCGAGGATCATGTTCCCTCTTTGTCCGTTATCCATCCATGTCTTCCTTCCACTAGTCTTGGGCGGGGATGAGGGGTGTTGAAGAGATATCGATATCATAGCTCATAGCTACACTACAGAGAAATGCGGCCTTTTCCCTGCGGTTCCAAGGGGCCCCGGTTTGATGCTACCATGCTTGCGCAACCATCATCCGAACCCTTTTCCTCTTCTACATATCTGATATATCACAGCCTGGAGAAGTGGAGGAGGGCCCGGGACAGCAGCCAAAACCGTTGGAGGAGCAAGGCGCGCACGGACACGATAAACCCATATCTGCTCAGTTATAATTTCCAAAAGAGAGCAGTTGCATTCCCACTGCCACTGCCCCCTTTTCCATCACTTGATCCTCTGTCCAGGTTTTTTATTTTGTTTTTCACATTTGATTTTTTATTTTCTGCTCAATTCTTGCGCACCGCACTCGGCGGCCGGCAATTCACTGGTCCAGCTGCCCGCCCCCACCCCCCCGTGATCCCCAATCTGGAAGTGCCCACACCCCTCCCCAGTTGCCCCGTCCTATCAACAGGGGAGTTCGGTCGACGCTGTGGAATCAGCAAGGCCCCCCTCCAAACACCAACCGGAGGTTTAGTTTTGCACAGGGGACTCCACTGGTGCCCCCGACGCGTTTCCGCATTCAACCCCCAAGTTTCCTCTCTCTCCATCCCCAGTTCCAGTTCCAGTGCCAGTGCCAGTGCCAGTGCCAGTTCCAATTCCAGTTCCAGTTCCAGTTCCATCTCCTCGTTCGCTTCGCCTCGTCTCGCCGCCAACATCCATCCATCATCGGCCATCCATTCATCCATCCATCATCGCATCCAACTGCCAGCGGCACGACACACACACACACACACACACACACACACACACACACACACACACCCGAACTCTCGCGCACACAAAGCCACCCAAAAACAGGCACCGGGCTACCACCCATCTATCCAATTTCCCTTTCATTGAACAAGTTGGTCAGGGTCTTTCAACAGCAACTCCTCCGTAGCGCGCATCTCTTTTTCGCTGCCACCCGCCCCACCGCCCCCGACCGACCCCCCGTTTTCCAGGTCTCTCTCCCTCCCTCTCTGACCACGAGCGAACACGAGCGACGGATTGAAACTGGCGATTGGAAAAACACACACATCCGGCCCCCCTTTGGTCTTTCTGTATACAACTCTCACCGTCTCCCTACTCCGTATATTCGTTTCAAACTCATACCGACCGCCACACTGTCCCCTGTTATCATCTCCAGTGCACGGTCACTTCGCCGACTGCCGGAATCCCAAAACACAGCGACAGCCCAGCACCCGCCCGCAGCGCTATCCTCGTCGGCCTTTTTCCCAGCGCGCGAGGGTCCCATTCCCTACTGCTACATCATCACCTTCCAACACTCAAATAATCAACTCGGCGCTCCTCTTCAATTGTCCTCGGCGCGGTTGCGCCAACAATGTCTGTCATGTTACAGACACCTTCCAGAGCTTCCACCGCCTCCTCCTCCTCCTTCCAGCCCATATCCCGCCAGAACACAATGTCCTCCTACGACGGCTCGCGGTCCGCCCGCCAGTCCAAGCGGTACTCCATGTCCGCCCTGTACATGTCCATGTCAGCAAACGAGTCGGACCTCGTGATTGAAGATGACCTTGCCAAAGGTTTGTGGTTCGTTGATTGAAGAGTGGGCGGGGTGCTGACCTTTTCCAATAGCGCAAAAGACATTGCGAGACCTGAAGGCCAAGATCTCGTCGCAGTCAAAGAAGAACTTTGTGCTCGAAAAAGATGTTCGGTACCTCGACTCGCGCATCGCCCTGCTGATTCAGAATCGCATGGCGTTGGAGGAGGTATGTTCGCTCTGCTTCGAGGCAACATTGGTTGCAATCACTGACAAGATCAACCACAGCAAAACGAAGTCGCTAGCCACCTCGAAGATGCCGCCGAAATGCAGGAGGGAGTCTTCCCCAACGACGACAAGACCCAGAGATACGGAAACCTGCTGTTCCTCCTGCAGTCCGAACCCAGACACATTGCGCACCTCTGTCGACTCGTCTCCATGTCCGAGATCGACTCTCTGCTGCAGACAGTCATGTTCACCATCTACGGAAACCAGTACGAAAGTCGCGAAGAGCACCTGCTGCTAACCATGTTTCAGGTATGTCTTAGCCCGAAAGAGCAAGCCGAACCATGCTAATAGCCAGAAAGTCTGTCCTCACGTATCAGTTCGACAACACGCCCGAGTACTCGTCGCTCTTGCGCGCCAACACCCCTGTTTCACGAATGATGACGACTTACACCAGAAGAGGTCCCGGCCAGAGCTTTCTCAAGGCAGTGCTTGCTGACAGGATCAATGGCCTGATTGAGTTGAAGGACTTGGATTTGGAAATTAACCCGCTCAAGGTTTACGAACGCATGATTGAACAGATTGAAGAAGACACGGGCAGTCTTCCGGCTTCGCTGCCAAAGGGCATCACGGCCGAACAGGCCGCCGAGAACCCTCAGGTTCAAGCCATCATCGAGCCGCGCCTGACCATGCTGACCGAGATCGCCAACGGATTCTTGACCACCATCATCGACGGCCTCGAGGAAGCGCCCTACGGAATCCGCTGGATCTGCAAGCAGATTCGCAGCTTGACCAAGAGAAAATACCCAGACGCCAACGACCAGGTCATTTGCACCTTGATTGGTGGCTTCTTCTTTTTGCGCTTCATCAACCCCGCCATCGTCACGCCCAAGTCGTACATGCTGATCGACGGCACCCCGGCCGACCGCCCCAGGAGGACGCTCACCTACATCGCCAAGATGCTGCAAAACCTGGCCAACAAGCCATCGTACGCAAAAGAACCCTACATGGCCAAGTTGCAGCCGTTTGTTCTGCAAAACAAGGACCGGATCAACAAGTTTATGCTGGACCTGTGCGAAGTGCAAGATTTCTACGAGAGCCTCGAGATGGATAATTATGTCGCCTTGTCCAAGAAAGACCTGGAGCTGTCGATTACCCTGAACGAGATCTACGCCATGCACTCGCTGATTGACAAGCACAAGGGGGAGATTTGCAAGGACGCGAATTCTCACTTGTCCATCATCGTGAATGAGCTGGGCCCCGCGCCGCCGCAGGTGCCGAGGAAGGAGAACAGGGTGATCAACCTGCCGCTGTTCAGCAGGTGGGAGACGGCGATTGATGATCTGACGGCCGCGTTGGACATCACTCAAGAGGAGGTGTTTTTCATGGAGGCCAAGTCGATCTTTGTGCAGATTTTGAGGACGATCCCGGCCGGATCCTCGGTGGCTAAGAGGCCGTTGAGGCTGGAGAGGATTGCGGATGCGGCAGCAACAAGCAAGAACGATGCGGTCATGGTGCGTAAGGGCATCAGGGCAATGGAGCTGTTGAGTCAGCTGCAGGAGCTGAAGGTGGTGGACAAGAGCGACGGGTTCATGCTGTTGCGCGATGAAGTCGAACAGGAGCTGCAGCATCTGGGGAGCCTGAAGGAGGGTGTTGATCTCGAAACCAAGAAGCTGGAGGAGGTGTACAAGACGATTAGGGATCACAACTCGTACCTCGTCGGCCAGCTCGAAACATACAAGAACTACCTGCACAACGTCAGGAGTCAGAGCGAAGGCACGCGACGAAAACAGCAGAAGCAGCAGGTTCTCGGACCCTACAAGTTCACACACCAACAGCTCGAAAAGGAGGGTGTCATCCAGAAGAGCAACGTTCCGGACAATAGGAGGGCGAACATCTACTTTAACTTTACGAGCCCGCTGCCAGGAACCTTTGTCATCTCGCTTCACTACAAGGGGCGGAATAGAGGTCTGCTGGAGCTTGATTTGAAGCTGGATGACTTGCTGGAGATGCAAAAGGATAACCAGGACGATTTGGATCTCGAGTATGTCCAGTTTAATGTGCCAAAGGTGCTGGCCTTGTTGAACAAGAGGTTTGCGAGGAAGAAGGGGTGGTAGTTGAGTAGGGGGGGGGGAAAGGCGTTTTTTTTTTTTTTTTTTTGAGGTTGACCGTTGATACCACTGTCGCTCTGTTTTCTTTTCCCTTTTTTTTTTTTTTTTTTTTTTTTTTCGTTGCGTTTTGGTTTTGGTTTTCTGGTGACGATTGCTTCAGCTGCACATTTGGTCTTTTTTTGCTTTTCCACTCTCGCGCGGTTCTTAGCCTGCGCCCACGGCGATGTCTTTGTTTTTCTTTCCTTGTCTTCTGCTTTTAACGATGTGATACCTTAGCCATGGGACCTACTTGCGTATTATACAGTCTTTGTGGTCAGCTGGCTGATATCTAATCTAATTTATGGAGGGGTGGTTCAGATTGGGGGTTGTTGGGGGTGGTGATGGTGGTGGGTAATGAGGACGATACACACTTGAGGGCTGAATGATATAAAACACACACACACACACACACACACACACACACACACACACAAACACACAAACACACATAAACACACAACACACAACACACAACACCAACGATTGAATTGATTGCATGGAATCATATCGGGGCTGGGGAAGGGGGGGGGAATGCATACGCGAGGATTGGGGACGGAGGCGGGGAAGGGGGGAAGGGATGAAGGATGATGATACCTTTTTTTTGTTTTGGTTTATTTTGTTACTTGCTCTAGGAGGGGGGATTGGAGTTGCCGTGTGAGATGGAGGCGTGGGAGAAGCTGCAACTTAGGTTTGGTACGATAGTTTTTTCTTGTCTTGTGTTTACTCTTGTAAGGGAGGAGGAGGTGATAAAGTTGCGGCTGGCTGGTCCGGAAGTTGAAGTTGGATTGTTGTACACGGCAAAAATGGAATGATTGAAGTTGGGGGTTGGACAGGTTCGAATTATGTGTTGTTATTAGGCCATATTTTTTGTTTATTCTTCTTTTGTTTGTGCTTTTTGATGTTTTATGAAAGGGATTCGCTTTGTTGTTGTTGTTGTTGTTGTTGTTGTTGAGTTGATGAATACTTTTGGTTTGCGTGTGCGGTTGGCTGTGTGATGATTTTGGGGAGAGGTGAGTGTGTGATGGGTGAAGAGATGGTGGTGATGGAGGTGAGATACCCCAGCAATTTTTGAATGGATAGCCTTTGACGGCAGAGAGTTCAATATGAGGATGTGTTTCCTGTTCATGAATACTTCTCTTCCTTGCCCAGATATCCAAGTACGTCTTTGCGATTATATACACAGGCATAAATCCCCCTCCTACGTGCATTACCTCCTACCCTTTTCTTATACCCCTAAACCCCCATCTCCCTTCCCCGTCCTTTCCCCTCCTCCACTTCTGTCTTTTCCCCCTCCCCCTCCTCCCCTTCAACATCCCTCCCACCCTTCGCCGCCCTCCGCGCCGCCCTCTTCCGCCTCCTCTCGGCCGTTTTCTCCTCTCTATCCCTCTCCTCCCTCATCAGCCTGATCACCCTCGACTTCCCCCTAATCCTCTCCCCCCCACTTATAAAACAAGAACGGAATCGGCACCAGCATCACCTCCAACCCCCCCAGAAACGTCCCCGCCCACTGCGGACTCATGGCTTTGTACATCGCCGGCCCCGCCAGCGGCAGCGCAGCCCCAAACACTGACCTCATCACCGCGTTCCCTGCCAGCGCGGAAGCGGCGTATATCCCGTACGCTCCCGCGAGGTAGTTGCTCCCGTAGATGAACGAAAGCGTGTTACCCATGCCGAAGGGGACAGAGCCGAACAGGAGGGAGATGGAAGGGTGGATTGAGGCTGGGAGACTGGTCCAGCTGAAGACGAGCTGGCCGATGGGGGTGAGGACAGCACCGACGCACATGATCAACGCTGTGGCTTCTGGTGCCGGGCGGGACGGGTTGAGGGGGTCGCGTTTAGGGGAGGAGTTTATCATTTTCCGCCACAAGGGTTCCAGGAAGATGGAGAGGAGGGTGCCGAGGCCGATGCCGAGGAAGGAGAGGCCGGTGAGGGAGGGTGACCAGCCGCGGTGCTGGGTGAAGATGATGGGGTAGGCGATGAAGCAGAGGTAGAGGATGCCGTAGATCACGGATATCCTAGGGGCCATTGTTAGCCGGGGATGTTCCCGAGACAAACAGGAAGGGGGACAGGCAGGCACCAGATATTAAAACACCACAGAATCGGCTCCGTCACCGCGAGCACAAACGGCCGGGACAGATTCAGCTTCAACAACCCCCATGTTGAAACAGACCGCTGGTCGTATTTACACCACCAGTTCTCATCCCCCGTCTCCTTCCTCCTCCGCGCGGCTTTCTGCTTTATCAGCGTGGGCAGGTAGGATTCCCGGACGAAAAAGGTGAGGACAAAAGCGATGCCGGAGAGGATGATGGCCAACCAGTTTCCCCACCGCCAGCCGAGGTAGTCGTTGACGAAGCCGCCGATCAGGGGGCCGGTGACCGGACCGTTGAGGGGGGCGATGGACCATAGTGACATGCAGAGGGCGAGGTACTTGTCTGAGGAGATGTCGACTACTGTTCCGGGAGAGTTGGAGATCATGGCTGAGCCGAAGAGCGCGCTGGGGGATTTAGCATGCTGACACAAGGAGAGGGGGGGAAGGGTCATACCCGAAGAAACGGACTATCACCATCTCTGACAACGAGTCGGCTAATCCGCAGGGGATGATGAGAACAATAAACGCGGCGAGGCAGACGAGGTAGACTGGTCTGCGGCCGTAGAGCTCCGACATGGGGGCTACGATCACCGAGCCGGCTGCTAGGCCTAGGAGGTAGGTTGTCAGGCCCAGGGTGGCGATGGGTTTGGAGGTGATGTCGAATTCGTCCATTATTTTTGGGAGGGTGGCTGTGTAGGAGGTTGAGTAGAGCACTACAACCCAGGTGGAGTAGGAGACCGTGATGATGGTGTAGGTCCTGTACCAAAAGGGCCAGTTCATGGGGTGCTCGGGGTCGTCCGTGGAGATGGTGACTTCGTAGTCTGGGGGGCGGGAGGCGGCAGAGGTGATGGAGGTGCGGCCGGTGCGGGTGTGGGTGAGGTGGTTGTTGTTGTTGTTGTTGTCGGCATCTTGTTGGTAGATGGCGTCGGTTTGGGGGATGGATGTGGTTCGGCCGAGGGCGTGTTCGAGGGGGGATAGGGGGTCGCCGTTGGAGGAATCTGAAGAGGTGGTGGTGAGGTGAGAGTGACGGGAGGAGGGCCGCGAGGTGTGAGAGCGAGACTCCTTTTCTGGGTGGAATGGGGGGCTGTCCAATGTCGTGTTGTTGGATGAGCCGCCGGTAAGTGTGTGGGATGTCCCGCGGGCAGCGCTCTGGTCAAGCGAGTCGGCTGTCATGATGAAGGTCTACCACGACGGCCAGGAAATGCTTGAGAATGTCGAGGACTGGTCCTAAGATGTGAACATGTTCATACGAATGGTCGGCGGATACACAACAGCCTTGATTCCTGTTTATTTTCCTTCGGCAGCATGCCTTGGTTGGGGAACACAGCGGGATTGGGATTGGCGGATGAGTTAAACAGAGGTGGTTGAGTGAGGATTACAATTCGTATGTATGTATTTAGTAGCACACTCGGATGTGAGCTTTATTATCCACTCTCTTCTCTCTTCCAGGCCACTCACATGCAAGTTATCCCCGTCCGCATTTCCGTCCTGTCTTTTTTCCTTCCTTTTTTTCCTTCTCTGGGCGACGGGTGGTGGGCGCGGACTTAAGAGAGCTAACCACTGCTAAAGTAGCGCGGTATCGGCAGGCTCCATCATCACTCCCCCCCTGTTTGATTTCCAATCGGGAAGAAATTCGATTGCGATATCGTTCGCAAGCCACCCTGGGTTAGGGAAACCCGGGGAAGTGGAAAGTCCTTGCGGAGCCAAACATTGATGTTGGGCATTGTTCAGATTCACCCAACACCACATTGCCTACAACAGGAGATATCGAGACAAGTGCCGGTCTGGTCGTCTTCCGACAAGTAACATGGCCATATCCCGCCCCCTGACCGACTGGATACCTCCTCCAAGCAGGGTGGCAGGGCCGGTGACAGAAGCACGACAGCAGGGCGCACCGTGCTACCCCAGCTTCGCGGGGCCCCACACCATCCCTGCGTTGCCTCGGTAGCTGACAGGGCAGCGGAAGTTCGGGACTCTTCTGGGGCCGCTGCCAAGAGAAGCGTCTGAAACTGGGATGGCCTCATCTGATCTTTGTTGTTAGCTTCGTCCGAATTCGAGACCATCCAAAACTCTTCGTCTACCACAGAGCTCACTGTCTGAATCTATCCAACAACGGCCACCACCACCTCAACGGCCACGGCGCCAGCCTCACGCACCACAACGGCCGCTACTAATTCTAATCATCAGTGAAAACGCGTCAAATCGCACACGGGTCTTCCAGAATATAAACTGCTGTCCTCCTCCTCTGTTTTGGTCGATACAGTACATCTCATTCTTTGAGTAGTCTAGCGAGGAGCAACACCTACCACTCCCTGAACAACACATCCAAGGTGGGTGAACAGTACCTAATCTTTAGATGTTGACGTCCGTGAAATCGAGGGAACGAGGGCGTAGGTGAGGAGCCGGCGTTAGACAGCCCAATCTGGACTTCAATACTGGACAGGTTTCAACTGGCTACTGAAAAAAAGATGAACTATCGTGATCGGGGACCGCAATCTCCACGGAATTGCTGTTCATCTTCCATCAAGCTGGAGTGTAAAGAAGTGGCGGCAAAGATGGCAAAGATGACGTGAAACTGGATTAAAACCGCTGTGTTGATGCATCCAAATAAGCTAATAGACCCCATTCCTCCGACCAGTCGAGCATGCATGTGTATCCCCTGGCTTCCTCCTGCCGTCAGCCCATCCAGCAATGTCATACATTATCCATTCATCACCCATCCCCCTCCAACAGCGTCTATCCGAACCTTCCTCGCTCCAAGAATTTGTGTAAAGAAGCCCTTAAAGAAGCCCAAGCTGGGCGAACGAACCTCAGCAACGGGTATGGCGCTGAATCGAGTCTCGCCGAACGTAACCGACGGAACACCCCTCTCGCCAGCACCACCAGAGACCAAAAGGAAAAGTAAACGTATTTGCGTGTTGCGAAGTGCTGTTGTTCATTCCAACCATAAAAACACCCCCTCCAAAACAAACGCCCAGGTCGCCGCCCACATCCCACCGATGAACAATACATACACCCTTGCGATTAATGTAAAATAAACAGATAAACTCCCCACACCCCAGCGCTGGCAAACTCGGCGTCAGGTGATGATGACTTTGACAGTTGAAAAGAAGAAAAATGTCGCCCATATTACAAAGTGACACCTGTTCCAGCCGCCGGAGGCGTAAGTGTCAACAGATTAAGTGCACCAGCGGGAGACGTGTTCGCAGCTGGACCCGGTGTCGTCGCACCGGCTTTGCTCGCCATCTGCGCCAGCGCCTCCCTCTCCGCCTTCTCCCTATCCCGCTGTTCCTTCTCGAGCTTCGTGATTCTTGGCTTCCTCACGGTGCCGCCTCTCGAACCGGGCCCGCCACCTCGGCCCCGTCCGCTCTCGCCACCGCCACGAGCACCACCCCTGGATCCTCTTCCACGTCCACCACGACCGCGTCTCGGGGGTCCCTCGGGCACAACAGGCTTCTCCACCTCGGGGATCAGAGGTCCGCTGTAGACGAAGAATCCATCCCTGCTCGCAGCTGCCTGCTCTTCCCAGAGCATCTCAGAGTCATCCACAAAGTCATCATCCTTGTCGTACTCGTCCTCCTTGAAATTCCGCTTCTTCCTCGCCGGCTTGGCAGGAGCAGCTTCGGGGCCGCTGGCCGGATTTCCGTTGCCCATGCCGCCCATTTCCACATTGCTGTTGTCGGCCTCGCTCAGGTCTTCCTCCATTTCGTCCCCAGTGTCACGGCCGCTGCCATTCTTCTCCTTCTCCAAAGCGGCCGTGGCAGCTGCGATGAGAGCCTTGCGCTCCCGCGAGGCAGCCAATCTGGGGTGCAAAGCGTCCCATCCGTAGCGTTCCTCGGCCATGCGCATGAAGTTGACATACTTGTTATTCTCACCTTGCTTGAGCGGGATGTGAAGCGCGATGCTGGGCGGCTCGACCTCCTCGCCGGGCTTGGCCCTCCCGAAATCCAAGATGGAGCGCTCGCTGGCTGGAAGGGGCGGCAGCGAGTCCTTCTCCTTGACTCCGTTGATTTTTGGCGAGCTGCTGGTGCTGCTGCGCGCCTTCTTGTTGGCCTTTGTTTCTTGCTGGACAACAGCCGCGATCTTCTTGCTCTGGACAGGCGCGGGCGGGGCAGCAACCGCGGCAAGCGAGGAGCCGCTCGGAATCGACGACATGCTGGTAAATGAATTCATTTTGGGTTCTGGCTTGCTAACGGATGCAGGCGCCGGAGGTGGCGGCGGGGGACGTCTGGCTTCGGCCAATGTGGGCTTGGGCATGGTAGCGGGGGTGGCCAGGACGGGGTTGGCCGGAGAAGCAGGGACTGATGATGGCTCCTGGAAACGCGGCTGCGAAGTAGTTGTTGTAAACGATTGCGTCGGTCTGGGTGAGATGATGGAGGTCGGAGGATCGACTAGGCTGGCAATAGATGGCGATGCGCTGGCCCTGTTGGGAGCCTGGGCAGGCGCGCGAGGGGAGCCAAGCGGACCTCCGGTGCCATAGGGGTCGCGAGATACCATGCTTTCCCTAATGGGGTCATAGTTGCCTCGGATGGGATCAAACATCTGCCTGGCAGGCGCCGTCGGCTGGGGCTGTGGAGGTGGCTCGTCGCTGTTGAGGAGATTCTGCATTTGCATCGAGGTCATGCTCTCTCTCTTGGGCGGCGTCTGGACGAAGCCGGCGCCACCGTCCAACGACATGCGCATCGAGGTGAGTTCTGTGATCTTGGGCTGACGAGCTGCTGCTGCTGCTGGGGGACCAGAGGCAGCCCGCGCATCCATCTCCGAGTTTGTCTCATTGCTCTCGGTAAGAGCGGCTTTGCGTTTCCTCTGGACAGGCGGGGCATTGGGGTCCTTGGGCTTCCTCGGCCGACGCTGCTTGGGTGGCTCGACAGTCCCATCAGGTGCGACCTTCGGCTTGACTGTGCTACCAGGCTTCCGGCCCGGCTTTTTCCTAGGAACGCCGGCGGCGGTCAGTTGTGTGCCGGGCGGGTACTCGGAGGCTTGCTGTTGCTGGACCTGTTGCTGCATAATGCCGAATCTGGCAGCTGACCCGGGGTCGACAATGATCTCGTCCATTTCAATGTTGGCTCTGGTGGCGTTGATGATCCGAGTGGGCGATCCAGGCTCGGAAATGGCAGAAGGCGGTGATGACAACAGGGAGGGTGATGAGCTGTGATACTGCTGCATCGCGGTGTTTTGATCCTCCTCCACTGGGCGTGCCCCCTACAAGCTGCACAAAAACCCCCTTTGTGTGTGTGGTCAGTTGGGTTTAAAGATGAAGTAGCTCAAAGGCGTATGCGTATGGTGGTGTATCGGTATCGGTATCGGTATAAAGATGGACAAGTTCAAGGTAACGTATAACTAAATATAAAAACCAGCTGGTGATTGGCCCCTTTTTTTGCTTTGCACCGGTTTGGGATGCGGAGGCGTTGGTTGGTCCAAGCGTCTCCTCCGTTGGTTGTTGTGTCGCGGGTGGAGTTTGCTGCGTCTGAATGCCTTCACCCGCCAAGGGCGCTGCAAAAGAGACAGCGGTCGGCGACAAAATGGGCGGTGTCCGGGCTGTTTGGGGGGATGCAGCGGTCAAAAGCGTATGGATCAATTCGGAAAATACGCGGGAATCGAAATACGATAGTTGCGCGATGCAGGCACACCAGGCGTCAATGAAACTGATGGGAGTCGATTCTTTTGTGGTGGTTGTTGACTGCAAAAAGTGTGGAAAAAGAGAGTGAGAAAAGGAGGAAATTTTGGGGTGCTGGGCGGCGAGGAGCAGGACGGGGATGGGCTCTGTTTTGGAACTTTTTTTTTATTACTTTGCAGCTGGCGAGGGAAAACCGGGGCTTGACCACCAAAGGGACATTTGTTCTGGAAAAAAACGAATTAAACACCATTAACAAGAACACTCAGACCAGGTTGCCAGTCCAGCCAGTGATGGAGCCAAGCGAACGGCCAAAAGAGGGAAACGCAGTCATCAGATACATCAGACGGTTTGCCGATATCAGATTAGGTGATGGGATTGCCTCTCTGGCAGCTGGCCACCGCCTGACCAACCACTCATAGAGGGAGTAGGGTGACCGGAGGGGGAAATGCCTTGGTTGCTCTGGCTGGGAAATGGAAGACGATAAAATAATATCAATGCTCTCTGTCGTCACAAGGCCTGGCTGTTAGAGGTCCCCCACCGGTGGGAAGTGACTTTAAAGTGTGACAGGGGAGAGGGGGGGTTCGTCGCAGAGCCGAGAGCGCGGAAGAGGCTCGCGCGGGGCGGCTTGGGTCCTGCGGTATCCTGCAGTGCCCTGCACACGGTACGGTAGGTACGAGGGTACTTCTGGATCTTGTACCCCGCCCCCGTTTCGCATTCGGGGTGGGACGATGCGTGACATTCTCCGCAGTGTCCGACCCACAATTGAGGGACAAAATAAACGTGCCGGGACAGGCACAGGGCATCCCTGATCGATGCACAAGCCACATCCAATTCCACACCGTCTCAATTCTCCGATCTATTACAACAAGCCGGTCGCTGTCTGTATACAAGTCAGAAGATGCTTGGGACGCAGTGAGAGAATGGAGAAGAGATTATATTCCAGATATACACCTAGTTAGACGTGGTAGACTTCTGCAGCGATATATCCGTCCCTGTGCCTTCCGATCCCGAGACATGGCGTGTCTTGTATTCGTGCACTAACGATGCAATTTTCCGCTGCTTCACGTGCTGTGGCGCCGGTCTGCTACAGCCAACCGCTCCACTCTGTGCGAGTCTCTTCTCTCAGTTTCTCAGAAAAATAGCCAAAAGTATCGTTTTCTACACCTGCGAAACACTGGCCTGCATCTGAACGAGTGTTTCGAATGCCGTGCACAGACCAGGCCCGGTGCATTCGGCCTTAGATCGACGCTAGCAGTGACGGGTAATTAGATAAGCAGCCACCCCTGTCCAGCTTCCAAAAGCTTCGTTAAAGTGGGGGGCCAATAACGATAACGGATAACGGATAACTTGCTGGTGACGGAACCTTTTCTATCAACACAAAGTAACTTCTTCACCAACGCTCGCCCATTCGACCATCACCACACACACACACACACACACACACACACACACACACACACACAAAAAAAAAAAACCCCCGACAAAATGGAGGGATTCGGACTAGAGGTACGAGACGTTCTCGAACACACACCCGACGAGGTCAAGCCCCCGAGCTTCCCGACTCCCGCCAACCAGTCCACGACCGGATTCCCAGCGCCCAAGAAACGAGTTTCTGCCTTCAAGAAGCAGCGCCAGAACAACAACACGAGCATGCTCCCGACTCCTCCAGCCCAATATGGCCCAGAGCGGCCACCAGCACCAAAGCCTGAGGTGTCAGAAAAGCAGAGAATCGCCGAGGAAAATGACGCCCTTTTGAACTCGTTGCCGCCCGATCAGATCATGGAAGAACAGCGCGACCTTTTCAAGAACCTTGATCCAAAGCTCATCCAAATGCTGCTCCGGCGCGCAAACCTCGACGATTCCGGTCCCGCGAAATTCGATCCGTCCCCAGAACCCTCTTCGAGCGCGAAAACAACCCCCGTAACAACCACGACCAAACCCCCCAAAGTCACCGTCGAGGACGTCTCAGAAAACATACCACCACCACCATCCAAGAAAGATCCCACAAAACCCAAGAAAACAGTCACCTTTGACGAAGACGCCGCTCCCCCAGCTCCCCCAGCCAACCTCATCCCCGTCAAAAAGATCACCACCACCGACCCAAACCTCGTCATAACCCCCTCCAACGCCCCCGACGAAGCCCACACATTCCACACCCACTACCCCCAGCCCCCCACTGTCCCCGACCTCGACCCCGAAGACCCGGACTTTCTCGAGAAAATGCACTCCAAATTCTTCCCCAACCTCCCCGCCGACCCCTCCAAGCTCGCCTGGATGGCCCCCATCCCAACCCCGGGATCCGCCGCCGACAAAGAATCCCCTTACTACCCAGGCCAGGACTCACTCCCCGTCTCTGCGCTGCGCTTTGACTTTCGCGGTTTACTCATCCCACCGAGATTATCCCGGCAAATCCCTGTAACGAAGGGTCTTCACCACCATGGTGAGGCGCCCGAGGCGGCGGGGTATACTATTCCCGAGTTGGCGAGATATGCGAGATCGGAGGTCCCAGCGCAGAGGTGTATTGCTTATCAGACGCTGGGCAGGATGCTGTACAGGTTGGGAAGGGGTGATTGGGGGAAGGGTGAGGGTGGGAGGGTAGGGGAGGAGGACGATTTGGCGTTTGGGTTGTGGAGGTGTTTCAAGGAGAATCGGGTGGTGGAGAGTATTGAAGAGGAGGTGCAGGGGGAGGAGGGGAGGGGGCACAGGAGTTGTTATGCTTATGCGACGGAGGCGTTGTGGCTGTTTGAGAAGGGGGGTTGGAGAGAGAGGTGGAGGGGGATGTGAATGGGGTGAAGAGCAGAGGCTGATCATTGGGCCAAAAAAGAATAGCATCAACAAGCGAAAACGGTATGTCAAACGAGGTTACGGAGCTGCATATGAAGACAATCGAGCGCTGGACTGTGAAAAATGACATGTGACTTGTTGAACATGCGAAAAGATGGAGAAAAGCATGGCCTAGTAGCTATGCCCGGCAGCTGACATACTTTGGGTGTGAACTCTGCCTCGAGTTCAACTGTCCAGTTTCTTGTCTTCCGGTCCCAGCAAAACGGGTGGTATTCAACTAAATATATCCGGACCACCCATTCAGTAAGAGCACCAACCGTGGTGATCACGACATTGTTAGGTGGAGGGAGAGAGAGTGTGTGTGTGTCTGTGTGTGTGTGTGTGGTAATTACGAATTGAAAGGCGAAAAGCAGTAGTAAGAAAAGGGATGACGATGATGATGACAAGATTCAGAACCGTCACATGGGAGTGATTTATAGGTAGCTTCCTGTCAATAAGCACGCGCGCGGTGTCTTCACCACCAAACAACCACACTTGTTCCCATCCAGCATCAAATACACCGAGAACCACATCCACATCCAAATCATCATCATCATCATCATCATATACAAGACAAATCCCCAAAACAAAATTACCACATTGTATCATACAAGTTCCCTTCCCTTTAACCCAACCCCCTATCATCAAAGGATCTTTCAGTCATTAATTCCCATTTCTTTTCAATCCCCTACATCATACTCCCAGCCCATCACTTCGACCCCCCATTAGCCAACCCAGCCCTCAACTCATCCACCTCCCTCTGCAACCTCGTTAAATCAGCCAATATATCCACCCCGTCACCACCACCACCCCCAGGTGTGGACACCACCACCTCATCCGTCGTGTCCGGTGTTACCGCCGTCGCCACTGCCATAGCACTATTCCTAACACTACCACCACCACCCCTATGCTTCGGCACCGGCGGCGCCGGCTTGCTATTCCCACTACTCCTCCTCACCACCCCCTCCCCCGCTGCCCCGACAGGTTTCTTAGCCCTCACACTCGCCCCCCTAGCCGGAGGCGGCGGCGGCGGCGTCAACTTCTCCTTTGCCGTCCCTCCCACCGGTGGAGGGCTGGCAATAGCTTCCACCACCGATCCCGCCAGCGTCGGTGTGACCACACTGTTATTATTGGGCGTACTACTCCCAGACAGTGTCGGGGGCGGAGATACAGCCTCACCACTGGGCGACGCCACCACCCTCTGCGATGGTCTCCTCGGGGGCGGCGGTGCCGGCGCGTGGATGTTGGCTCGTAAGGAAGAAGACCGGGAACGGGTCGATTCCATTGATGATCGACGAGTACTGCTAAACAATTCCTCCTCTGGTGAAAAAGGCCTAGGCTCGGACCTGCCATGATGTGGTTGTCGTCTCGGTGGGGGGGCAGGTTTTCTTGACGGTGGTGGTGTCGGCAGACTAGAGGTTGGGGAGGGGGAGCGTAAAGCGTGGATGATGTGAAGACCTGGGTCGGGCATGGCAGGCTCGGGAATCTTCCCCGCTGCTTCGTGGTCGAATATATTGCCATCTTCTGACACCGAGGGCTGTGAAGGGAGGGGTTTGTTAACGTCTGACGGGGTTGGGGGCCGCTGTCGAGATGGTGACGTGACAGGTTTAGGGCTTGCTAGTGATGATGAAGACGAGGTTTTGCCGCCTAGGGAGCTGCTGCTCTCCTGGCGGGTCGGGTCTGGTCGGATGAGTTTTCCATGGCGGGAGCTCGGGGGAGGGGGTTTCTTTCTCAGGATGGTCGGTGCAGGTTGGAGGGTGGCGGCGGGAGGGTTGGGGAGTAACCTCTGCTGCTCATCTCCAACCGTCTGGCCTGGTATTTCCCGTGATAGACGTGGCGTGTCCTGCAACTGTATCGTTATCTCCGTCCCAGCTCTTTCCTCCGCCCTCCCGAGATCAGCACTCGACCGTGCCGGTGTTAATCCCCCGGTCTGTCCAGTCAACAACAGCCTCCTGAACGCATCCACATCCAGCCCTCCCCTCGACCCTCCTGCCCCCACCTCAGTTTCCCCCCTCTCCTCCAACCCTGGTTGTCCCATCTGGAAAGATATCCTCGGCACCCCTCCCTCCCGCCGCCTATCCCCCTCTTGCACCGCCAACTCCTCAACCGAGCTCTTATTCGACCCCCCACCCACCCCAAAAGGATCTACCTCCACCACCTCCTCCTCCTCCTCCCCCTCCTCCTCTTCCTCCTCACTACTCTCACTACCACTATCACTCTCCTCATCCGGCTCCCCAATCGGCGGGAACCTCTCCCCAAACCCATCGCTCTCCTCCGGACTACTCGGCGGCGGGCTCTGCACCCTCACCTTCTTGACAACCTTTTGCTTCAGAAAACTCGTCGTCGGCGGCGGCTGAGCCGGTCTCGGTACACCCTGCAATGTTTCCCAGAATTGATCACCGCCGCCGCCCCCAATCGTCAAACTCGAGGTATTATCATCCCCCTGTATCGTCGGCGGTGGTGGTGGAGGAGGGGTCGTCGACTGCAGATCTGGGACGTCGGTAGTGGCAACGGGCTTGCGACGAAACGGGTTATTGGAATTGAACGATGGCTGGGCGGCCATTGTGTCTTTGACCTGTAGCAGAAAGGTAGGTCAAGAATATAAAAATATAAACAAGCTATAGATTTGAGAGGCGCGCGGCTGGCGCAACAGCTGCAATCACGCAACAAGATAATAGGTCGGTTGAACAGCCCAGGCGTGTGCCTTGGTAGTGAGGTTTGGTAAAAAAGAGCCACTTAGGTAAGGTACGGTGGTGGTGGTGGCATCGCTGATGGGTGCCTGATTAGAACCGAACCGGCCGCCGCTGACTTCCAATAAACTTGGACAGTGACGCGGGTTGTCGGATGCGGGTCGGGATTAGCGGGGTGTAGGTTTGTTGACGTTGGCTGCTTGTCCGTCTCCGATGCACGTTTCCACAACAGCTTGGGTGATGAAAAATGTAGATAGCTATCTAGGTGGTAGGTAGTGTGTCAAAGGATTAGACAGCAAACGGAAGCTCCCTCCCCAGAGCTGAGCTGTGCTGTGCTTCCTGGGCCACGCCAACAGTCGATCAGGCACAGCAACAGCACCTGAACCAGATGACGGCAGAATCCCTTTCCAGAACACACACAACCACGTTTCGATAAGGAACCTTCCGATAAGACTGGCAGTGTACCCCGCTAGCTAGCTCCGAACGGCAAGACCCACTTGAGAACATGCAGGACATGCTTGTCTGGGCACGGACCAGCATGAATCGGCATGTAAGTGCCACAACTGGTGAAGCCTCAGATTTCTCGTTGGCCCACTTTGATTGACACCTGTGCCGTGGTTGGGTATACATATGAGACAGACACATGTGTATTTTGATAGATGTATCCGGGCCGCTGAAGAATACATCCTGATCGCAATCATCAATCCCAATTTTATCGCGAGATTTCTGTCAAGATGAATGAGTTAGCTGGCTGATCACATTCCCCCATCTCAAGCGGTGAACAAAACCTCCCCCCGCAACAACGCCCCCAATAATCCCGCACTTTCTTCTTGCTCTTACCTTTCCAAATCTAGATTTACCATCTCAGCAAGTTCCAAATGGTAGTCAACCCTCCAACTCAAAACACATCCCCAAAAAACAACCAAAAAAAAAACAAGGAGTGGCCGATGAGGAACCGCACCCCTGACCCCGACCCCTGGGCGGCAGAAAAATGAGAATGGGGTCAAACCGAAAATGTAAACAACCCCCGGTCGACGCGCCACCTACGCGTCGAGGAGCCCCTCCCCCCACTTGTTGGACCCCTTCTTTCTCTCCTCTCTGTATCCCTCCAGATCAAAACCGCCATTCACTCATTCACTCAAAACTAACGTGAGACCTCTCCAAAGATGTTGTCAGAAAACAATTCAATTGGCATGTATAATTACAACTCATCAGGCCCCAAAAACCCCCCAGCCGAGATTTTAAGCCCATCTACCCACCCTACCTCCAACAAAAATCCTCTAACGCCTCCCTGCCCCCAAAGTCTACCCTCTTTTGCGCGCGCGCTTCCCGGTTCCAAAGTCCTTTTCCGAATCATATGTGTTTGTAGTGATGTCGCGGTACGAATGATGGTTGGGTATCGATAGCAGAGAAAAACCAAATGCATCTTGAATGATTCCAACAAAGGCTGCTCGCAAGTGATGATGATCGTCGTCCGACCCCTTCCTGTCTTCATGGTTGAAAATGTTTGTTGTATATGCAAGCTGTGGGAAGAAGGGGGGGAGAGGGGGGTATAGTAGAGCCAATAACCTTCGTCAACAAAAAGCATGTTTTTCCCACACGTTCTTCCCCCGTAATAAAAAAAAAATGTGATACAGGCCCTCCGAAAACAATAAAAACCCGCGCGCGCGCAAAAATGGTGCCTAGAAAAAGCGGCCGCTTATCCCAATGATAACCCCCAAGATGATAGCCCCAGTGATAATCCTGAACGCCAAACTTAATAAAATAAAATAAAAAAAAGCAGAGCCGTCACATCAAACAAGTATAAGAAAAAACCATCATGACAAGAAAGACTCACCCTCGGCTTCTACGCCGAGGCAGCTTCCGCCTTGTCAGCCTTCTTTGGTGTCTTCTCCTTCTTGGGGGCAGCGGCCTTCTTGGGAGCAGCCTTTTTGGGCGCGGCCTTGGCGGCGGGGGCAGCCTTGGTGACGCGACCGGACTTGGTCTTGGTCAGGACAGCAGGCTTCTCCTCAGCAGGGGCTTGGGCAGCCTGGATAGATAATGTCAGCGGATATTCAGGAAAAGTCACGTGGGTGTGTCATAGGATGCTCACCTTCTTGGGGGCAGCCTTCTTCTCCTTCTTCTCCTTGGGCGCGGCAGCCTTCTTGGGGGCAGCGGCCTTCTTCTCCTTTTTCTCCTTGGGAGCGGTCTCCTTCTTCTCCTTCTTCTCCTTGGGAGCGGCAGCCTTCTTGGTGGCAGCCTTCTTCTCCTTGGGAGCAGCCTCCTTCTTCTCCTTGGGCGCGGCGGCCTTCTTAGGGGCAGCAGGCTTCTTTTCCTTGGGAGCGGCAGTCTTCTTGGCGAGCTTGGTGCCGCCGGAGGGGCCCTTGGGCTGCTCGAAGATGCCCTTGTCGACACCAGACTTCAAGGCCTTGTTGAAGAGGGAGTCGAACATGTTGTCAGAGGCATTGATGGTGTTGTTGCTCTTGACATACTTCTTGAGGGATTGACGGCTGGCGGCTGAGTCAGTCCGAGGCGTTCATGTGATGTGTGAATGAGATAATTGTGAGGTGAGAGTGGGCGGGTGAGCCAAGGAGGCTGTGGTGGGCGGTCGCATTTGCGACACGCGCATCGTTGTGGATGTTCTCGCTACGCGAGATGGGTGGATGGGAGAAGAAAAAAAATGCAGAAATTTTCTTACCTGGAGCCATTGCGATCCTTGAGCTGCAGTTCAAGAAAAAGCAGCGTCAGTAAATGTGATCATGAATGCAAAGTGGGCAAAATCCGAGCGTAGTGAGACGTGGGATCAAAGACATCATGAGCTTCCTTCATCCTCATCTCACTTGCGACCGGACGCGTCGGCATGAACCAACAGGGGCAGTGAAAATTACCTGAATGATGGCATCCGTGATCATGTCCTGAATAAAAGTTAGATACGACTGATCAATCAAGAACATGTCTAATGTATAGACTCTTCATACCTGGTAGGAGGGGTGGGCGGGGGCGGCCTTTGCCTTGGGGGCAGCGGCGCCCTCAGTCTTGGTCTCGGTCTTCTTGGGAGGCATGGTGATGGTTTGAAGTGGTGTTTGTTTTGTTTGGTGTAGATGACAATACAGATGCTAGATGCTGTTCGAAGCGGAAATGGACGAGTCGGACAGAGAGGGTGAAGAACGGCTTGCAAGTTCGGGGTGGACGAGAGAAACCAGGGACAGGAGGGTGGGCGGGCTGTCGCGCTCGGGGGGATGATCGGGTGTTTATATATGGAAGCGGGGGTCTCGCCCACCCCCGAGTGATTGTGCTGATTGTGCCCTGGAGCTGCCCAAATTCCCGGGGCAAAAGCTCGCAGCTTTGGTGCAAGGTATGGCCCGTGCCCCCCACTAGAAGCATGCCTAGAGCTCCCAGGCATATGGCAGACACGCCCGTTCCCAGCATCCATGTCACCCTGTCTTGCTCCGAAAAAGCCCAGATCATGTGGGGACCTTACACTCTGTGAGGTGGCATCATATGGCTGCATCACCGAAGTGCATGAGGCGTGAGGTGTGAGTGAGAGACGGAAGCGAGTAAGTGAGTGCAGCCCAACGTGCGTGGCTACCTAGGTCCCTTGGTGAGGTGATGCCATCTCTGTTTTACGCACACCCTTTCGTCACTCAACCCCAACCCGACGGCATGGCCTGGATGGATGGATGCCCAATCATTGTCTTACTCAACCATTCACTGCTGAAGAACTTCTACTTCTTGTGGATGATGGGGGCAAGGGACGAGGCACAAGGTGCATGGCGGGGAAGGCCAGTCATACAGTTTTCTATCTACTACTACGTACACTACCCAACAACCATGAGCATGGGAGGGGTGGTTGTCACCCATCATTCACCACGGGGTCATCCGAACGGGGAAGCCTTCTCGATCTGCCGCTAAGCTGAACTGGAACCCTGGACTGTTCGTCATCGTCATCGTCAAGATCACATAAGGAACCCTGGATCATGTCAGTGCTAAAAAGGGAAAAAAAAAAAAAACAGGTGACATGCCGCTGCCAGGCAGGCGGGGTGAAGGGGGGAGGGAGAAGAAAAAAAGGATGCAGAATGCCAGATGGATCATGGAAGGGAGGGAGAGAGAGGGGGCAGCAGGCGTGCCGGGATTCTTGGGGTCCTCCTTCGATCACTTGCCGCTCCCCGTTATTTTGGCGCTTTCCCTCTTTGGGCGGGCATTTAAATCGGAAACAAACAAAAAACTCGCAGCGTGCCTATTTTCTGATTGGCCCGTTCAACGACACCGGATCCACCTTGTACCTCGAGTTGTCAATCATGCGCACCCCGCCTGTCGAAAGAGCATCTCTGATCTCGAGCTCGCCCCGACTCCCCCTTCCCTCGGTTTGATTCGAGTTCCCACGCTTCTTCCCTTTTCTCGACCCGGGTCCGCAGCACATGGTTGGAATCACCCGACTCTGCTCTTCTTTGTGTGCTTTTTATTTCATTTTTTGCGCCCGGGGACCGCGGGGCATTGTTCCAAATACCGATGACCATTTCCGAGACGAGAGTTGGCATTCAAGCATCTGTTTTCGGACGCGATTTGGCTTCACGCGCCTTGGTCGGTCCAACCCATCGCCCTCTGGCGCATTCAACATAGCACCTCACCAACCCCTGCTTTGTCGTAGAAGAATACATCAGTTCGATCGGGCAATTGATGCCGTTTCTTCCATGTGTTTATTTTTCGCATTGCACCGTTGTTGCCTGAGATATCTGTACTTGAAGCGAAAGTCACTCCTGATGGTGGGGCGGCTCGCGAGCTGCTCGTGAAGCTTTGGTTGAAGCTATCCGCATCTCAACCCTTCCACACTTTTGCCTCTTCCCACAGCCCACCACATTGCTTTTCGCTCTTCAAACATTGATAGATCATTCCGAGTGGCTCTTGTTTTTGTTTTTGTCACTTTTTTGGTTTGCTGCTGGTCAATTGAGGCCAATTCAGGCACCATTTCCAACGCCAGCAAGGTGATGTCGTGTCGATCTGCACGTTTGGCCAGCACATTCACCCTTCGATTGGTCCACCACAACAGCTTTCTTTTCCTCGATATGAAACGGTGATTATCTTTTCTGCGTGCCAGGTTCACTCCTGCACAAGTGTTCTCGAGGGAAGTCGTTTTTTCAGCATTGCTGTGTGTCACTTTGATGCTGCCGCGTCACGCGGTCAACATGGGTTTGGCATCAGGCGAGCCGCCCGGTTTCTTGATGTTCCTGGATTTATGTCAGCCACACATGTGCATGGACAGCAGATGATGGTGTTGACGAATGGTATGCGATAAATGGTGAAGAGATATCATTTTGAGCGAGTACTGTGATGATTCAGGAGGCTGGTGTTCACGTTCCTGTTCAGAGCGACTTCGATGGTTGGGCGTCATCTCACGAGTCGACCTGACCAACCGCCACGATTACGTCGACACTTATCCTGCCACCCACGTTTCGGTCGGGGTAACTGAGAAGAGTCATCATCAAGTGTGCAAATTTCAAAAGAAGTCAAAGGTGGACATTTGGTGTCTCGTGGATCTTGTCAACTGAAATATGCCCAACTAGTTGAAGTCTGATTAGTCGGTAGTCTAGTGACCACATCTGCAAACTAGGTTCAAACTAGAGATAGTCCATTCGTACAGCATAGAGATAGCTCAGAGCTTCAGACATTAGCCAATACATACCATCCATGTGATTTTCAACTTCTATGTCCTCAGGTGGTGTTCACAATAACCTGCGCCGGAAACACCACCACCTCCTCCTCCCCTTCTCCTCTCAAATCCCCCTTCTGCACCACCAAAGGAAACAAAACAACCCTCACCACAGTCCCCTCGAGATCCCCCTCCGTGTCCCCCCGACCACCCGGTTGCGTCATCAACGACGAGATAAAATTCACCGTCGCCGCCAGCTCCCCATCCTCATTGTACTCGGGCATCAACGGCGGCAACACCATAAACTCAGCCACCTGCGTCCTCATCTCAATCGACAGATCCACCGCCTCACTCACCACCCTCCTCAGCTGCACCCTCAGCTGCTCTTCCAAATTCCCCGGCGGCGGCAACACCTTCGACAGCGCCTCCAAAATCGCCTCTGCCACCGCAACGGCATCCCTATCCCTCTGTTTTCTGAACGATTCCCTCCTCGACCACAGCCCCAGCGTGGTAGCCCTCCAAGCACGAACCGTCGCCGTCGGCCCAACGTCCGTTAGCTGTTTTTCTAATGACTTGAGCTTGAACCTCTGCTCCCGGTCCATGCCGAAGAGGTAACGGGTGAAAATGAATTCCCAGATCATTGACATGGTGACAGAAGTAAACATGTCCCGGCGTTTCACCCTGTCACGGAGGTAGTTATCGGGGTCGGAGCCGTCGAGGACAGAGTTATCTAGCCTGTTGATGATTTTTTCATCGTTGATTTCCGAGGTGAGGCGACTGGCGCGCATGTCGGAGAATTTGGAGAAGCGGAGGACCCATTGGGTGACGGTCGTGAAGAGGTGCTGGCAGCGCTGGCCAAAGTATTCGGTGGTGTGGATTGTTCCGAGCTGGGTTGGTTGGGCTTTGAGGATATCTAGGCTTGTTGGCAAGCTTTGGGAGGTCGTGGGTTGGGTGGCAGCCTCTTCGGGAGTGTCGGTAGTAGGTTTGGGTGCAGGTTGAACAACCTCGGATGCCGTGGATGGCATCGGCGAGACTGCTGTAGGGTCACCCCTCCGGTCACCGGATGGCTCGGATGTAGACACGAGAAACGATCGTGATTGGGTTTTTGAGTCGAAGCTGATATTTTCCAGAGCCATGATCGATTGCGGACTTTTCGTGCTAGTCCTGTTGGTGACGACCTCCTTCGCCAAAGCCATCATTCGTCGGTAGGCTCTCGAGTTGACAACAGTGTTATCAAATTCGAACTCGACGCCCTCGGCCACAGTGTTCCCATCCCCACGGAAGATCGTGTCGGCAGTCCTCCGCGGATTCAGAACAGACTCGGCAATTTGAAGCTGAGGATTCGCCAACCGCAAGGACGCCGCCTTGGTCGCTTGCCTGTCTAGCAAACCTTTCCCGTTTCTGACACCCTCGAGAATCTCATCGGTAGTATTCATGTGCAACACTTGAACCAGAAACGCAATCGCGGACTGCTGTCCTTGCAATAGCGATAGGTACCCCTTCATCTCCCCCTCATTTCGCACAATCCGCGCTTTAGTCCACCACGTCCGCACAAGCGAGCGACGGGACTCCATCAGTGCGGTGGCATCGCAGAGTTTTTCGAGGGAGTCCTCGAAGCAGGTTAGTACGACTAGGCAACCGGTGAGGGTTGTGTCGAGGGTGTGGACGACCTCGGCCTGGCCGCGGACGGTGTGGTTTTGCAGGATGAGGGTCTGGAGCTGGGACAGGCCGGTCTTGATGGCGGCGCATTGGGAGGAGAGGGCGGTGATGGTGACTTGGGCGTTTTGGAATTTGGTGCGGAGGGTGTCGAGGGCGCGGGCTGCTTGGAGGCAGATGCCTGTGATGCCTGCAATCGAGGCTGTTATCGAGAGGGGGTCCATTGATGGTGCCTAGTCACCCACAATGGGCCGCGCCGGTTGATGCCGAAAAAATACGGCACGTTAATACCATCTCTCAAGACAAGTTTTGGAATCTGCGTGATCATCAGGAATCGTATCCAGCTGGGGGCGCATAAGGCATCTTTCGAGGCTATGCTGCAGGATTGATTCTTGGCGGCACATAACTGGTCGATGGACTTGTTCGGAAGAAGTGAGGAAATACCACTCGATAGCGATCTACACCTAGAGTTTGAACTTTGAATTCAACAGTGGCTTCAGCTGTCAATTCGGAATGATGGACACGACTGATCTTTTTGCTGAACCATTTTGAACAGCCGCTAAAATAAGTACCTTAGTCGAGCAACTAACGTAGACCATGAGTTGCTACCCGGTAGCATAACAGTGGCATATCACGAACTCTCTTCGAAACCAAATCGCAGTTCGCATGAGGATGTCACATCCTACATTATTCACACTCCCTCAGATTCAAACCCACAAGTGACACCAACATAATGTCATCAAATAATCAAACAACATGTCTCACGACAGTGAAACACAGAAGAGTAAGGAGCAACGTCACTGCAGCACAGTATATATATTAGGTCCTTTTTACTCCTTCCAACAGCAGCCCTGAAATCTTGACCAGGGCGCCACATTGTGGTCAGGACAAATGGTCAAGGTGGAGGAGCTGCTTATTACCCCCCGGCGGGAGCTTGCAACCGACAGCTCCCGAGTTCGATTCCGAAGTGAAACCCACGGGTTTTCATAGCCGGCCACCCTACAACTAAAGGTTGGTCGGTGAGCTTTTGCTTTTTCTGGGCCCAGTTAATAGATTATTTTGGCTTCCTTTTTGGGTTTTTTTTTTTTTTTTTTTTTTGGCCCAGTTGATACAGTATTTTGATTTTCTTCATCCTGGAGACAAGTAACTGGGTATCGATTTTTACTTCGAGACTTGAGCCGAAGGTCTTTGAAACCAGACATTGGTCGCCATCTGACAATGTTTTCATAACGACTCACATCTTGTCCAACAAGCCAAGTAGTTTACTTATGCCTTTAACATGCAATTAATTCGATTATTTCTCGAGATCAGCCACTGCGATTGTACCTCGAGTCAAAAGTCTCAAAGACAAACACTATCTTAATCACCGATATACCTTGGTCACACCCGGCAACATTTCTTTTTGGTAGAAATCCCGTCAGACGAGCCGGGTCGTTTTCTCAACACAGCTCGTGATCCACCCGTCGATTTGAGCACCATCTTATAATCATGTTCGAATGACATTTTGCTACTGGATAACACTATCTGTACCATAGAGAGAGAGCCATGATACAAGGCGGCAGTTGTTTGGATTTCTAGTTCGTTATATTCCTGGCCGTTCCGCGCATTGTAATCCCACGAAATAATAGCCTTCTCGTCTTCCAATGCATCAGGAAGGCATTCGCTAGAGCAATTACACGGCGCTGGGAAGGGATCTGTACTAAAAGGTTTCAATGATCCTTGCTTTTCGTTCGACTGGAACAAGGCATCTATCAGACTCAGAAAAAAAAGGGAAAGATTACATTCCACGCCTTGGTGATATACCCGGCTTGATCATCCTTGGCGTACGCCGCTACACGAGAGAGTAGGCCGGGAAGCAATGGTGGACATGATTTTATATCCGATGCAATGGATTGCCGAGGACGATCAAGGTCAGGCTTCTCAGCTCCAAGCCAATACCTTGCACTATCGACACCATTGATAGGTAGGTATTGGCATCTCAAGAGTCGATATCGTCTACAGACCAACCGAAATTATGCTCTCTTTTTGACGTACGTCATTCATGATTTTTTGCTGCGAAATTCAATTTGGACAGGACAAGCTCCATTAACCTCAGCAGCTCTCCCTCCGGTCGCATTGGAATATAGACATATGTAATGGGGATTGGGGGACTGGTTGGGTACCGTTGACTGGGCCGGTCTAACCGGTCGAGAAAGTGAGAGGGGATGAGGGCTGTGTAAAAATAGAGGTTGTCATCCTTGGCGGCCAGTAGATGAACCTATTCAAAAACACTGTTGGCCCACCCCAAGCGTGCGGCATCGCATTAGGTTATACGTACCTTGTAGTGGTCAGGACGGCTTTGGTCTTGGTAGGACTGCTCCTGCGCAAGGGCAATCAGAACGGCAGCGATATATGGATCCTCAATGTCTTTGGCCGGTCGGAGGCGCCGTTGCCGCTTATGCTGCGCCCGGGCAACGGGCGAGTTGAGCCGACGGGATCGGAAGAGGGAGATGGATTTGTCGCGGCGTCTTTGCGCGGCTTCGAGATCGAGATAGGCAAGCCTTGGGGGGGTTGGGACGGGCGAGAAGAGAGCGTCGGTCGCGAGAGACGCAACTACCCGTCGACTGAATTGGAAGTTGAGCTTGGTGCCGTCGTACTCGTTGAGCTTGAAGTACTCGAGGAGAGCGCCCCTGACTAGCGTCTTTGCTAGAATGCTACGCGGTAGTTGACGAGCAGCATGCCGGAGCCCTTCCGGGAACCGGGCTTGCTCGTGCCCGTGCGGTCCAATCACTTCGCGGGCGAAGTAACATCCGAGAAGGGCGAGGTGCTGCGCTGTCCAGTGTAGCGGCCGCACAAACAGACGATCGCGACTATGTTTGCGCAGAATGTCATTTTATTGATGCCAGTTCGGTTTCTCGGAGGCGCTTGAGCGGTACCTCCGGTTTCCCTTCAGTCGCAGATTTGGCAGTAGACATTGGCATTTTGTGTTGGGTAAGGTTTGTTTGGGAGAGTGGTCGCGGTGGGATGGACGCGTTGTTCGAATTGCGTCACCAGATCATGTGATATAATGTCCCAGGCTGTTCGCAAAATGGTCCACGCCCCACCCTGAATTCAACCAATCAGGGCTTACATTCTACTTACAAAATATACGGGCCTTAAAACTCTTCCAAATTCTTAATTTTTACGCCAATAGAGCAAGATTTATTAATCCCAAGAGCTCCTTTATATTCTATGCGCTTCTTTCTTCTTCTAAATGGCCTTGTTATATTTCAAAACGATGAAGTTGGGGGTTTTGGTCTTTGGAAGTGTTCAAAGTGTTTGATGAGTTGCAAGAGGAGACCGTGGACCTCATTGACAACCACCCTGCATAGAGTCCAATGCTACCTACCCAGCCCAAGGCAAATGTGGTCCCTTATTGCGCTGGAAGTAATGTTGTGCTTCATCGTTCTTCTATATTACTCAAGAACCTGTCCAAAAGTTCAGATGAAATCTTCGGACACCGGGGCGCGACCAGCCAAAAGGCAGAAGCTGGATGGCATCAACGTTATCCTGAACACGAGCAACGAGGAGCTGACGAAACCTGCTAGCAAAAATGGGGCCCTCGCCATTTAATCGCTTATAGGCTTCGCGTTGGCCATAAATCCCCATTTCTACCGACCTTCCTCGATATTCACCACAATTCTTGTCCCGTATGCGGGGGTCACAATACACCGTCTCAGAGAGTCGACATTGACCGAGTTAGGTCCTTGATTGGGGAAACTCCCCGGACTTTGTGCCAGCAGGCCGAAAGTGAACTTCTTCGACTGCCCGAGGGCTTTTTCTGGGCCGCCCTTGCCCGCACAGCTCGCCACGAGCTTCTTGAGCCTGTGGCAGAGAAGGTGTATCCGCAGCGAGCGAGGACATCCGTACAGAGGGAAGGCTACATCCCCCTCCGGAACGGCTATACTCGGTTCCTCATCTTCTACCATACCCTCTTTATCCGATTTTGGTAACGATACGGATGATTTCGACGAGGACGAGAATGAGGCCCGGCGTGGTAAACCTGAGGTGGTCACCGTTCATCATGTCACCTGTTTCCTACAAGTTGCCCTAGGACTTTGCCTCCTGCAGCATTCCGCCGCCGAAACTAGGATGCAGGTCGAGGTCAGACCACGGGCCGGGCGTTTTCGGTCGACAATTCAAATTGCCGGAAATCCTATTACGGCTGAAGACAACGGAGGGGTTTGTCGTGTGCGTCACAGGGGGTATAGGTGGACGATGGACAAACCTTACTTGGCTATTATCGAAGTAAAGCGAGCATTTTAGCCCATCAACGCTGATGACAGAACGGCATCATACCACCCAGTCAGACCGTACGAGAATCTGGCACAGTATCTTGGCGAAGCCGTTGTTACTTAGGCAAACCCCCAGCATTTCAAGAAAGGGTCAAGATTTTTCTACCTCATCTCCCCCTTCCCCTCCTTCTCCTAGGTTAATCGTATATAGCTGCTCGTGCTTACTTTACTTCAGAGCGGTTTTGATTGCGGCCACGAATACCTTTCTCCGCTTTATTCGAGCAAAGGGCCCTTGTCGGTGATGCTTCGAAGGAAGTCTTTGTTCAAATGCAGAGTACGAGCTAGTTAAACCTTCAGTCCATATAAAGCGAGACGGGTCGCCCTTTGTCACGTTCTAGCATTAGTAGCATGCGCATGAAGTTTAAGGTGGAACTGGAATTCTATCGATGTTTGGATTCTATAGTAAAGATGTGGTGGTGTGCTGTAACAGGCGAAGCTCTCATGACAAGGGCCACCAAGCCCGCCAATGGTAACTATGTCCCAGGGTTCTATCAGCAGGCACTCAACGACCAAGCCTGGATCTCGAATATCAAAAGGCATCTCAACAAACTGTGTGAACGGGTGCGCCAACTCGATGACCACGCTGGTAACGAAGGTGAGATGTCGGACAAAGATATCATCTCAAGACTACACAAGTAGGTAATGTTTAACGCCGCTTCATACCAACCCACACCCTAACACTTTGTCCAGAGAGCCAAGTACTTCACCATGCTTCTCAACTCACACAGACAATCATCACACGTCTCGCCACCGCACTGCCATTGACACCACAGATTGACAACCATCATGATGATATTCATTTTACCCTTTACCAAACGCCCCGAGAACGCCACGCTAAATAAGCTATACTATGTATGCTCTTGGCAGCACACAAGACAGCCCATAAAATCCCAGTACCATAAATACAGAATACAACAAATTCACTCACCATCCTCATTGCCCACTGTCGAGAATTCATTCTCCAAGTGTATGAGAAAATCACCACCTCCCAACCCCATTAACCCCCACCTGCTCCAACCCCCCGCCCCGTAACAACCTCCCTCATGACCCTAACAGCCCTCGCACTCTTCCCCCCCTCCCCCCCTCCCTACCCCCACAAACTCATTAAACCACTCCTCCTCCCTCCCTCCAACGGCAAACTAACCAACTCCCTCACCCTCCCCCCACTCTCCCCCACCCTCGATCACACTCCCCACCAACCTCTCAAACAACCCCCTCCTCGCATTCTCCGGCCACATCCTAGTAAAATACAACGCCTCCGTCACGCTCGTCCTCGCCAACGCCCCAAACAACAGCTCCAAACTCTCGCCCGTCTTGAGCACCGGCTGGACAGTGTTATAATACGCTAACGGCAACGAGTAATCATCCTCCGTCTTCTTGGCGTGCTTGACCAGAACTGTTATAATATCGTCGGCAAACTCGCTTGGCAAGGAAGGATGGCAGAGGTATTCCAACGCAAACTTGAATTCTGACCTGTCCATATGCCACAGCCCCCGCATGAGGATCTGGTAGTTGGATGGGAGCCCCGACTCGTCGGCGAGGGAAAGGGCTAGGTTGGAGGTACGGGGGCCGCGTTTTTCGTCAAAGTCGAGGAGGAGGTAGAAGAGGACTGAGAGGCGGGCGTGGGGGGAGATGCCGGGGGAGGAGGTGATGATTTGGTTGTGGAGGGAGCGGAGGGCGGAGGAGGAGTGAGGGGGGTAGACTTTTGATGCTGGAACAAGAATGTTAGTATCTGGGGGGGTGGGGGGAAGGGGAGGGGAACAAACCATCTTTGATACCTAGGCGGTGGAGGACTCGATCGATGAAGAGGACGCCGTCGAAGGATTTGCGAAAGGTTTCGATTTGGCGGGAAAAGGTTGGGTCGTAGGGGGATGGGCCGTCGGTTGGGAAGGCGGCGTTGAAGTGGGTGAAGTCGAGCATGTTCATTTTGGCGGTGGTTATGGGAGGTGTGATGTTGATGGGTTGGGTTTGGGGGAATGTAAACAGAGGAAGGCTTCAAAAGCTTGATGAAGCTTCAGATGTGACGACGTGCGACCCGACCCGATTGATTCATGAATTAGAGGGAAAAGAAGCTTGGTTTAGCTTGTCTAACGGGGTGCGGTGGAGCTGATAATGCCGTTAAGCGGAAAACTGTCACGGGATAGCGTGTTCTCGAGATGGTCAATTCAGACGCGCGATAAGAACGCGTTCGACCAGTCAATCGTGGCTGGTGTCTAGTGGCTAGTGGCTTTTGGCGGGGGCAGACGTGGCTTGTGATTTGTTTACAATCAATCAATGTCAACAGACGACAACTGGGGAAAGCGGGGCCTGAGCTCTGGGATTTGTCGCAGCGACTTTTGGACTGAAACGACTCGACAAAAACTCGACGACGACCACCAGCGCGTTTTGTGTTTCTGTTGCGTGGGAGATCTGCCAGGCGCTTTGTGTATCTTGCCTTTGCGCAGCGATCTGTTGCGCTGTTTGTTGTTGGTTTTCTTGATTTCTTTTGGACGTTTGTAGCACACACACCGCAAATATGTCGACGCGACAGTCCCGCCGGATTGCGACCCGGCGCAACACCACTATTGTCGAGAGTTCGGAGGACGAGCTGGGCGACGGGTCCCCAAAAGTGAAGCAGGAAGAGGAGGAGGAGGAATACACACCGGCACCGGTCGAGAAGAAAAGACCAGGTCGGAGGAGGACCACCACTACCGAACTTGCACCAGCTGCACCCGCCGAGACACCAGTGAGGAAACCCAGAGGACGCCCAAAGAAGAGTCTTGCGCCTGCGGTCCCCCCCCCTTCCGCACCGCCTGTTATCGAGAGTACCGAGAATGTAGATCCCGACCAGTCGCTCGCCAGCGTAGCGGGTGCATCATCAGCTGTTGACGTCGACGATACCTCAGTTGGGCCCCCACCATCGACAGTGAAGAAGCCTGTCGCGGCAGCCGACGACTCTGTTGGACCACCACCATCCACAGCAAAGAAGCCCGCTGGAAGACCACGAAAGAGTGTCGCGCCCCGTACAAGCAAGACACCCACGCCGGCGCCTGAATTGAACGCTCCCACCCAATCTCCAAAGCCATCTGTGCCGCCATCAGCACAGCTCCTACGCGATGCCCCCCCGCTTACCGATATCACTTCTGCGACCAATAATGCCCCGCCGAATTCGCAACAAGACGATACCGTGATTGCGCCCATCAAACCGATCAAGCCCATGGATACAGTGCTCGAGAAGCCAATGGATATCATGCTGAAGTCGCGCACAATGCAGATCCCCGTGATTCAAGATACCGGCCCAAAGCCGCGCATTGTCATCACTTATCTTGTGCTCACCAACTTTAAGAGTTATGCCGGCAAGCAGGAGGTCGGGCCTTTCCATGCTTCATTCTCCTCGGTTGTCGGTCCCAACGGTTCGGGCAAGTCCAACGTCATCGACTCCCTGCTGTTCGTGTTTGGTTTCAGAGCAAGCAAGATGAGACAAGGCAAGATCTCGGCCCTCATTCACAACTCGGCAAAGTACCCGAATCTGGAGTACTGCGAGGTCGCGGTGCACTTCCGTGAGGTGATGGACCTTCCTGGCGGAGGTCACGAAGTCATCCCAGACTCAGACCTGGTCATTTCCCGCAAGGCCTTCAGAAACAACTCCAGCGCCTACTACATCAACGGAAAGACCTCCAACTTCACAACTGTCACAACGTTGCTCCGGGACCGCGGGGTCGATCTTGACCACAAGCGTTTCTTGATTCTGCAGGGTGAAGTCGAGTCTATTGCGCAGATGAAGGCCAAGGCTGCCAACGAGCACGATGATGGTCTTCTCGAGTATCTTGAGGACATCATTGGCACATCCAAGTACAAGACACCTATTGAGGAATCAGCCGCCGAGGTCGAGACACTCAATGAAATCTGCTTGGAAAAGAGCGGCCGTGTTCAACACGTTGAGAAGGAGAAGCAGAGCCTCGAGGACAAGAAGAACAAGGCTTTGGCTTTCATTCGTGATGAAAATGAGCTTGCCATGAAGCAGTCCGCTTTGTACCAACTCTACATCAGCCAATGCGAGGATAACCTAGCTGTCACAGACGAAGCCATCAGTCAGATGCAGGAACAACTCAACGCCGAGCTCGAGAAGCACAACGGCAGCGAGCAGATCATCAAGCAGCTGGAGAAGGCTCACGCCAAGGGCAACAAGGAGTATGAGGCTCAAGAAAAGGAAACTCAGGCCCTGATCAAGGAGATGGCCAAGTTTGAGCAGGAGCGCGTCAAGTTCGAGGAGAAGCGGAAGTTCTTGGCCGATAAGCGTAAGAAGCTTGAGAAGACCATTGCCAACTCTGAGAACTCGGCAGAGCAGGCCGACCAGACCATTCAGGAATGCGCTGAGGATATCGAGAGGCGTGCGGCTGAGATCGAGAACATCGAAAGGTGGATCAAGGAGGAGGAGGAAGAGCTGACCAAGATCCGCGACAGCCTCAAGGGCAAGACTCAGCACATGTCCGATCAGATTGCGGCGAAGCAAAAGTCGCTTGAGCCCTGGAAGGAGAAGATCAACCAGAAGCAATCTGCTATCGCCGTGGCGGAAAGTGAGTTGGCCATCTTGGAGGAAAAGGCCAAGGCTGGTGGTGTTGCGCTTGAGGAGATGGAGGCCAAGATTGTGGCCATTCAGGAACTTCAGGCGGCCAAGGCGGAAGAGTTCAAGGCGTGCCAGGCTGAGAAGGATGCGCTCAAGAAGGAGGGCAGAAGAGTGGTTGCTGAGCTGGAGGAGCTTGCTCAGGAAGAGCCAAAATTCCGCGCTAAGCTGTCTAACCTGCGGCAAAAGGCGGACGAGGCTCGCTCAAGCTTTTCGGCTACCAAGACGCAAGGCAATGTCCTAACGGCGCTTATGCGCATGAAGGAGTCTGGTCGCATTGACGGCTTCCACGGGCGGCTTGGCAACCTCGGTGCCATCGACAAGAAGTACGACGTTGCCATCTCGACGGCTTGCGGTCAGCTTGACAACTTTGTCACGGACACTGTCGAGGCTGGTCAGCAGTGCATCGAGCACTTGCGCAAGACCAACTTGGGTCGCGGCAACTTTATGTGTTTGGACAAGCTGAGAGTCCGTGACTTCTCACCCATCAAGACTCCCGAGGATGCGCCCCGTCTGTTTGACCTGGTTCAGCCCAAGGATGAGAAGTTCAGACCTGCTTTCTACCATGCGCTCCAAGATACATTGGTTGCGGAAGATCTTGCCCAGGCCAACCGCATCGCCTATGGCGCCAAGAGATGGCGTGTTGTCACTCTGGCCGGCGAGCTGATTGACAAATCTGGTACCATGTCTGGTGGTGGTACAACAGTCAAGAAGGGATTGATGTCGTCCAAGCTGGTGGCCGAGATCAGCAAGGAGCAGGTGGACAAGGTGGAGGCTGATCGCGATGCCTTTGAGCAGAGATTCCAAGAGTTCCAAGATCATCAACGTGAGCTGGAGGCTCGTCTTCGTTCCCTCAAGGAGCAGATCCCACAGCTTGACACCAAGATGCAGAAGATCAACCTCGAGATTGGGAGTTCATCCAGGAACTTGGCGGATGCTCAGCGCAGAATTAAGGAACTCAGCAAGGAGCACCAGCCTTCCCAGACAGACGACAACCGGGTTGCCGTATTGCAAAAGGAGATTGCCAAGCTTAACAAGGAGATTGAGAAGCTCCATGGCGAGACTTCTAGTGTCGAGGATGAGATTAAAGAGCTGCAGGACAAGATTATGGAGGTTGGTGGTGAGAAGCTCCGGCAACAGCGCACCAAGGTGGACAATCTCAAGGATGAGATTCGTTCCCAAAACGAGGAGGTCTCCAGCGCCGAGGTCCGCAAGGTCAAGGCTGAGAAGCAGAAGGTCAAGCTCGAGAAGGACCACGCCAAGGCTTCCAAGGAGCTCGAGGCTGCCAATCGGGACCTGGAGAGACTCGAGGAGGAGATTGAGAACCAGGGTACCAAGGCTGAGGATTACACCACCAGAGTCGAGGAGGCCAAGGAAGCTCTTGCTGCCAAGAAGGAGGAACTTTCCACACTCAAGGCCGAACTTGACGAGAAGACCACCGAGTTGAACGCCACCCGTGCCGTCGAAATCGAAATGCGCAACAAGCTCGAGGAGAACCAAAAGGTACTCAAGGAGACGCAAAGGCAGCTTGCCTACTGGGAGAATAAGCTATCCAAGCTCTCGCTTCAAAACATTGAGGACCTTGAGTCCGGCCGACCTTCCCAGCCTGTAATCCCCCAGTCCCGGCCCAAGACGCCAGGTAACGAAGACGAGGAAGAGGATGCCGAAGGCGAACCCGAGCTCGACGCCGAGGGCGACTCCCCCATGGGCGATGCCACCGACTCAGACGACGAAGACCCTGCCGCCCAGCTCCAAGCCGAGGCGGAAGCCACCTTCCTCGGTTCCGGCCGCGGTCCTAATCCTGCCTCCAACCCACTGGAGCTCCCACGCTACACCCGCGATGAGCTCTCTGACATGTCAGAAAAGACGCTCAAGGGCGAAATTGCCGTTCTGGAGGAAAAGACCCAGAACGTCAATGTTGATCTTGGTGTCCTGGCTGAGTACAGGCGCAGAGTAGAAGAGCACGCCGCCCGCTCCCAGGACTTGGCTTCTGCCGTTGCTCAAAGGGATGCCGCCAAGAAGAGATGTGACGACCTCCGCCGGCTGAGGCTGGAAGGTTTCATGGAGGGCTTCTCCACCATCTCGCTCCGTCTCAAGGAAATGTACCAGATGATCACCATGGGCGGCAACGCCGAGCTGGAGCTGGTCGACTCCCTCGACCCCTTCTCGGAAGGTATCCTCTTCTCGGTCATGCCCCCCAAGAAATCATGGAAGAACATCTCCAACTTATCTGGTGGTGAGAAGACGCTTTCTTCGCTTGCGTTGGTGTTTGCGCTGCATCATTACAAGCCTACGCCGCTGTATGTCATGGACGAGATTGATGCCGCGTTGGACTTCAGAAACGTGAGTTTTTCCTTCCTCTCCTCCCCTTCCGCAACAGTTCTAACAGTAATACAGGTCTCGATTGTGGCGAATTACATCAAGGAGCGCACGAAGAATGCTCAGTTTATTGTTATCTCGCTGAGGAACAACATGTTTGAGCTTGCGGCGAGGCTGGTGGGTGTTTACAAGGTTAATCACATGACCAAGAGTGTTACTATTGAGAATAAGGAGTATGTCAAGGGGCGGCAGCAGCAGCAACAGTCGTCGCAGCAGCCGGCGCAGTCCCAGAGGGGAGGGACGGAGCAGACGACGAGGGTGTTTGGGCCGGGGATGGCGAGGAGGGAGGAGAGCGGGAAGGAGCCGGAGCGGTTGGGGAGCAGTAGTAGCGCGAGTAGTAACTTGACTCATCGGCCGAGGTAAAAGGGGGGGGGGTGGGATTTTGGTTGGATTAGGTCAAGATGGGTGGCTTGCATGGGATGGGTTGGGTATGATGATGTTGCATGGATGGGAAAGGGGTGTTGTCTTTGTGTAGTTGTGATGTGTTTATGAAATGTCTTTTTCTGTTTGTTACACACTGGGATGGTTGTTTTGTTTGGGCTTGTGTGTTGTTAGGTCCGTTTGACTTTTTGCCGGCCTGGTGTTCTTCTCTCTGCTGGGGATGATTGTTAGTTACTCCATGATGATGGCATGCTCCGATGTCAGTTAGCACATACGACCACAAGCAGCTGAAAATACGGGATCCCGTCCGCTCTCCCCTAGTCAAACAGCTGACTGCCGGACTAGTACTCAGGTGGGTGACCACTGGGGAATCCCTGGTGTTGTATGTTTTGCTTCCTTTTTGGAAATCTTATATGCTGTAGTCCGTCTCTCTCAGACACCCCTCCTCCGAGGCAGCTGCCGTACAGGCTCGGGAGGTTTATAGGTCTGGCTTTCTTTGCTTTGGCTAGGTTGGCCGGGGTTTGGGTGCTGTGTCATGATCTTTTGCTGTTGATTTGGTCACCAAGAAAAGGCCCTGCAACAGTGAGGACGTATCGGCGTATCATGGCATGACTACGGTAGGATAGGGGAAAATTGATGGCCCCGTCTTTGTTGTAACATAATCCAGTAACCATCGGTAGTCATACAAAGATACATTACACCACTGTCCAGAACTCAGCGGAAGAGTGACGCGTTGGTGCAATCACACAGCTGGAGCGGTGACATGTTTGCCACACCAATTCATGTTTTCGGATCAGCTTGAGTGGCTTGCGCCTATGTGGAATCAAAGATGAAAAGTCAACACAGCGATGAATCATTCAAGATTTAGACTTTCGACCAATGCCTAGTAATTCCCAAAGACATCCTCTGACTTTGCTCCGTCTCCTACTCTGTCTTTCTTCATCTCCTACTCTCTCTTTCTGGCCCTGCTTCCCATCAACATTTCGGCCTCGATTGTACGCAATCCACCTAACCTCGCTACTTTTGCAGACCGAGGCGCTTGATCGACCTTCATCGCAACCTGTTCTCTCATTCCGTCCATCCGAGATGGCGCCAAGTACAAAACCACGGCGCAACAAGGGCATGGGCATCCGCGACCAGGTAGAATTGCGGCCAGATCAGGAGTCCGACATTCTCCCTTCACCAATCCAGCAACTCGACAAACGAATCGGGTACACCGACGCCATTGAAGAGTCTTTTGAAGAAAACTATGAGCAGTTGACCGGGGAGAAGCAGGGAGGTTTGGAGGCCGTTTGGGAATTTGCAAAAGGTGGCTCTTTTCAGAGCCGACTACGCCGCGTTGGCTTTCGCCGTCAGGCAAAGGAATTCGCGTGCCGAGGATCTTGCCGCAGGAGGGGTTCTGGTGCCGCATTTTCTGAAACTGTGGTGTTCAAGACCTGCTGGGGAGACTGGTGAATATCCAATCTTCCGTGATGGCCTCAGCAACAACAACAGCAACAACAACAACAACAACAACAACAACAACAACAACAACAACAACAACAACAACAACAACAACAACAGCGACAACAACAACAAACGTCACCCACCCCCGCCACCACCACCACCACCTTGCATGTCTTGAGAATCCTGACAAGCACCAAGGCCCACCCTCACACCACTCGACATCATTTCAAAGGTCGGACACGATAAACCACAACATTATTCCCGTGGTATCAAACCAAAAGAGTGCTAGCAACAAGATCTTGATTGAACGGTGTTTGACGCTTTATGGGAATGTGCTCTTCTATCCGGGGAAATACCTGGAGGGCGGCACTAGTTTCGGGATGAAGGGGATGTAGCGAGAAAGCTATTCTCTGTCTTCTTTGAGAGAACAATTCCAGATTACGCCAACTGGAACATGGTAGCGGTGGATCCAAAGCTGCATAGCTTTTGGGAGCGGGGTCTCTGCGCATATCGATGCTTGGGTGCAAATCGGATGGATGGCTCACGATGGGGAACGTCAAGGGTCAGGGAAGAGTACGATGCGGATCACGCTCCAATTCCATTGGATGCCTGTGGTAGACCGAAACGCTGTTGGAGAGACGATCGGGCACCTACAGAAATCGTGGGGGATAATGGCCAAGACAAATGGCGATCATGTCGGGGAAGAATTAGGCTTTATTTCTGGGGAGAGGTGGTGTGTGGATGTGGATTCGGAACATGTCAAGGAGATAATGATGGCGTTTTGCATCCGGTGGTGGGTGGTTGTCATGACTGCTTTAGCTGGGGGGGCCTGGGGCCTATGATGCTGTGCCGGATAGCCCGCCGGATCGGTTTCTTGAAGATGGGAGATTCAAAGGGATAGAGCATGACCTTCAGGTTATCCAGTTAGGTCCTAATCTTGACTGGAATAAGCTCTGGCTGACCACCTGGGTGGTTCTACTGCATGTGTGTGTATCGTTAGGCTCTGGGTTGGGTATAGTTGATGGAATGGCCAATAGATCATACACTGGAACCAGCTAAACAGGAAAAGAGAGATTGTGCGTGTGAAGAGAAGTAGCTCAATACCAAGATGCGGACTGTTGTACTAAATTGATTGTCAAGTATGCGAATTTCATAGGCCGGCACAACTGCATCTTTAGGTGGACTACTGACTCCCTTGGTAGGTACCTATGCTTTTACAAGCCCAGCTTAGTATGACAGAAACATTCTGTGACTCCTTGTCAAAGCGTATTCAGTGAGTTTCAGATGTGTGTTGTTCATTATGACTTGATTGCTTTGGCACCGCAGGTAAGGATGGCTTTAGCTTGGCTACCCACCTTATGATTCCTCTTTTTTTTTTTTTTTTTTTTTTGTGGACAAACAGGCCATGATAGTCCAAGCGAGCATTCCACGTCAGATGGGCAACGACAAACAATGGCTGTCATGGGTGCAAGTAGAGCCCAACAGTTCGTCTTGAAAACCCAGCCGCTCAGAACCTTTGGGGACCGAAAAATGATTTCCTCTCCCATCATCATCATCATCATCATCAAACTTGGCCTCGGCGGAACTTTCTCGAAGTCTTCAGCGCTCTCTTATTCAACCAGGCATTAATCAAGTCTCACGGACCAGTGTGCGCGGTTCTTCTTACCCCAAACACTGGCGCTGAAATCATGGATTCTACCGCTTTTTGACCAAACTGTAGAGGATTTGGTTTAAAAAACAGCAGGTCAATCCTAGAGTCAAACCCGGCAGCTCTACCCGCTTTGAGAGAGTGGGTTCTTGAGCGGGCTGATAGCGTCCCCTCCATCTCCCCAAGAACCAGGGAGGAGGCTGGATTCTCTTTGCAGGTTGAATTTGGCACTCAAAGGACGACCCCAAGCGGGCCGGTGCCTCCAATCGTTTCAGCGACTGTCGCCGCCCCCGACGCAATCAATCCCTAGGCCCTTTCCTCCCAGTGGACAAAGTTAAATATCATTTGGAGCCAATCGATGGGCTGGAGAAATGGTGGGAGGACAACTCTGCCACACTCGCCAAGAAGCCCAAGGAAGAGTTCAGGAAGTTCGGTGACCGAGAGGCCGCAGCATTTGCTGATGGTCAATGTTGACCTTCTCAAGCAGACCCTGCGGAGCTCCGAAAGAGATATTGCGACCTTCCTTCAAGGCACCATTCCGACACCGTACATGGTTAAGCTGTGTAAGTTCCCCTATTTTGTAGCCCACAATATGCGTGACAATGAGATGGAAACTGCGATTAGGGCATTGAGGTATAATTATCACGGGTCTAGGTTATTCGGAAATGTCTTTTAACCATCTCAGCTACCAACGCATTTTGCTTCAAAGCCCGGCGTTTTTATTGGTCTTTCCCAAAACATGGGAAAAAGACCACGTCTTCGAGAATCAAAAGCGGCGTTCTCAACCCTGAAAAGAGTCGCGAGTCGATCGGTGTCACCTCAGGGCAGGTCGGAAACTTGGGGGGGTCTGGCTGAAGAAGCTGGAGGCACCAGACGACTCCGCCTACTAACCCTGCCACGCCGACCGAAGCCTCCCCAGCCCAGCCGGAGTGAGGGAAATTAGACCGGCACAACCTCCCGAGCCAGCACGGCAGTTGCCTCGGAGGCCCCCTATGCCTCCTTTTGATCCTCCTGCCTCTCCAGCGAAGATAGCGGAGCGGACAGCGACGGCGACAACGACAGCGACAGCGACAGCCATCGAGGGACAGCCACGTGAGCAAGCGACAGTCACAGAGGGACAACCGCGCGAGGAAACGTCAACAACAACGGCAGCAGGCGCTGGGGGCGAGGGCCTGCGAGGAGACTGACGTGAACGTCAGCAGGTTTGCGGCCGGGCCCGACAATGGTTAGTGAGTGGAGCTGTCTTTTGCTTTGGAAGTTAGCAGGTGCCAGTAATGGAGTGTGGAAGTAAAGGATGGACAAAAACCATGGCATTTTCTGCATATAACAAAGGGGTTCAAGACCTGGGAGCAAGATTTTATTCTTAGACGATTTAGCGAAGTGATGGTTTGATAGAGCATATGTCCACAGCGAGCAAGGTTTCATGATTTCTGCTGCCCTCATCAGTGTACCCTCTCATGCATGTCACCACACCCAAGTTACTCTTAATCATCCAAACCTTCTGGTTATTCCTTCTTCTTCCTCTCATATTTTACTAACCATCCGTTGTTTACATACAACTATTCCCTCCCCCCAACATATGTATGTACACCCCTTCCCTTTCCCCTTCATGTTATGTACAACCTTATCATCTCCCCCCCCCTGATCACCATCAACTCAAACCTCAAAAAAACACATATCCATGCAGGTATTATTCCCTTCTCTTCCCCCCCTGTTGAAACTCAAAAACGCCACATCATGTATATCCCTAAAACTCAAACACACAAAAACTAAAAACTTGGCTTTCTCGCTTCAGGGGTATTCTCCTCTTTGCTTCCCTATCCTTATCCATTTCCCATCCCGTATTGCTCTGTACCGTTCAATGTACCCAACCCTTGTAACCTATCACACAAAAACTCAAAAAGAAACCCGTACTCTTCATCATCCATCCGTCATGTCTGTACCCATATCATCCCACCTGGTTCCTACCCCCGAAAGTTACTGTTCAGCTTCCCGATGCTCCCCGCCTCCACCCTCGCAAAGTCATGAATAGCCGGCAATTGCGGCGGCCTCCCAACCCCCCCATGCGCCGTCCTCGGCGAGCTATTCGCCGAATTCGACCCGCCACCCACCGACGGCCCGGCACTGTTAGGCTCAGACGACACCGCCGAGGAGGCGTTGGTCAGCGGCGGGGTAGGGTGAGAAAGCAGTGCTGACAAGCTCGCTTTTGTGCTTGCGCTTGTTGGATCACGGTTTCGACCGTCGGAATTTGGCGAGACAGAAAGGGCCCTGTTGGGAGGGCTGGCCGTGTGTGTGGTGATGATTGGACGCATTGGTGGTGGCTGTTGGTGTTGCTGGGGTGGTTGGACTGGGGCGAGCTGGATCCCACCATTGAGAGCAAGTCTCGGGTCCGAGATGGCTTCTCTGGCCTTAGCTTGAAGCTGCCGAGATCGGGGAGAGCCAAGAGGTGCTATTCTGGGTGGTAAGATGGGTGTTGAGACAGATCCTGGCTGGGAGTATGGGGCGTGGTGAGGCGGCTGAGATGGAGTTGGGGCGGGAAGAGGGAGCTGAGGCGGTGGTTGTGGTGGCCGCTGCTGAGGCAGTTGCAATGGTGGAAGAGTGGGCGCTCTTTCTCGCTCGTACTGGTGATGGTTTGCCGAGTGATATGGCTGTTGAGGTGGTGGCGGTGGTGGAGGGCCATATTGCAGCTGGGGAAGATGGTGACCGTATGGTGCTGGATGGGCACCAGGATGAACTGGGTGGCCGGGGTGGTGGTGACCATTGTATGGATGACCGTAGGGCGGTGTCGTTCCCGGCGACGGTGGCCAGGGTTGATAATGGCCGTGGTGAGCGGGATGCGGAGCATATCCCGGGTAGCCTGGGGGAAGATGATGAAGCTGCTGTACCTGTGGTGGGTAGGGCGGCTGCTGCATCGGCGACCGTGTCAAGGCCGATTGATCGTTCAGGCTCGACTCGGGGTACATGCCCTTCTGCGGAATGATGCCTCGTAGTTGGGGGTCGGTGCTCGGTGTCTGCAAGTTCTGTGAATTTCTGGTGTAGTACGAAATGAGGTGAAGATGCTGAGAGTTGGAGGTGGTGATGCTGAACGATTGCTTCATAAGGCCGTCAGTCTTGTAGCGGTAGCCAGCCGCCAAACTGTCTGGCTCCCCATCATCCTGATCCTCATCACTGCCACGACCAGAATCCGGAGTTCTCCCAGCCCCCCTCCTCGAGTTCCCAAAACCATTCCCTCGCTTGCCTTCCATCTCGCGGTATGTCAAAAAACTCCCAGACACACGGCTGGCGCTCCATGACTTTCCATCAGTCCACCTCCGCATGCCAGCTTCCCTCTCATCCCAGACATAAACCGACCCGGATCGAATCTGTTGCCGTTCCTTTTCGGACAATCTTCTTTGAACTCTAGGCAAAAGTCCCAGTCGGCAAGCCTCGAAAAGTTTGATGGCGTCGGCAGGCGTCTTGACCATGCCGTGATATGTCTCCATTGTCGTCATGGTGGGGGATAGTGCTTTGGAAGATGTAGGTTGATGCAACCCAGGACCGTTGGGCCAAAGAAAGAGAGACTGTATAGTCAACCAAGATATCCTCCTTTCCTCCTCAACTGCCAAACTTATTGCACCACCATTCAGGACTGGAGCCTCGAGCAAGTTTTGTCGACAAGAAGCTTAAAGGCGCCACAGCAAAACCCTATGTGATATGATGTAACCAGTGTCAATGTTTATCCCTTCCTATGGTGGATTCATGAAGAGGCAAGCCGAGCCGATAGCGGGTCCATAACCTGTGGGAGCGAATTAGGTAAACGTGAGACGTGTAAGGGGTGAGGGCTTGGCAGAGAGACGACGGGCGTTTTAAGCCTCAGCGTGGATTTATAGCCTTTTTTTTTCTTTTTTAAGAGATGTGGAGGAGAGGAGAGAGGTGGACGTGCTAGAGTGACAGAAGCTTGATCGAAGCATTGCCCTTGGCTGGCGATACCTGGCACACGACGGCACACGGCAGGCAACAAGCAGCCTTTTGGGCGCATAAACAGCTTCCCACGTCAAACCCTGGGGTGTGGTTCCTCGCCTTGTGTCTTTGTGTCGTCGACCACGTCAGGCTCACGAGACGCGAAGGGTTACAGCAGCACGGCCATGGGCGGAGCACACACAGTCCCACGCTTCACCATGTCCCCGTCCGCATACACTTGATGGGGACGAAGGTCGTGGGGAGTCGTGGGGATACAGAAGCCTGCCCTTTTTGAGATCCGGTATGGAGAATTATCAGGGGATACAGTTGCACTCGCACTTGCACTTGCACTCGCAACGCGTTGTTATCTGTGTTTCAAGAGACGAAATAGGAAAGTTGACGAGGAAGAAAACAAGCTGGAAGCGTACCTATCAGAATGTGTCTTGTTTTTGTTTTGTTATGTTGTGTTGTGTGTTATGTGGGAACGTGAGTAACCGCTTGTTCAGCGAGCTAGTAAAGGTAACGGCGATGACAGTTAGTCGTGGTGTGGTGAACGGTGGACGGTGAGACCCAGGGAAATGCAAAAACCGAGAAAAGTGTCTTTAGGTGCAGGGCGATGCGCGCGGGTTGTATCGGGACGTTTCGACTTATATCGAGAAAATGACCAAAAAAAAAAAGGCAGTGGAAATAAGGTGCGTGAGGGCACCGCGGTTGGCGGCTGGTGGTGCGGATCCGCTGCAGGTCGATGACGATGCGCCCACTGGCACATGGGTGTCTCGGAATGTGGGAGCTTTCAGAAGGGTGTCCCGCTAGAGAGAACCCACTCCAAGCCCACCAAGCACCATGCCAAGCCGAGCGATGCCTCAGGTCTGGCAAAAAGGTTAGACGGGGGGGCGTCTTGGTCCTGGCTGTTGGTGCCTGCCTGCCTCTGGGAGATCATCAGATGGAAATTGGAGAAAATGAGGCCGTGAACAGCACCATTTTGAAACAGCTAGATACGAGGGTTCCTCCCTCCCTCCATCTCTCCATCCTTGCCTACCTTCGGAAAGATCAAGTCAGTTTTAAAACAATCCGAGTTGATCTGGCACAGGCACAGACACTGATGACAGGTGAAATGCAATTCATCTTCTCATAATCACTCGTCCCACGCCCCCCCTCCCGGAGCGGAGAATGCCAAGCAAAAGCCAAGAGGGCCAAGCAGCGAGGCCAAGAAGGCCAAGAAAAGCGGAGCAAAGGACAGCCAGGACCAACTCCACAGCAAAAAGGCGCGAAGCTCTGTCCCTTTCATCCCTGGCCAAAATTACTTCACTTTTTGGTTCAGCACTCCACCTGTCCAGAAAGTGTGTCGTAAGCTCTTACAGATCAATGAGTCCTACGAGAGGGGAGAGGGGGCCTAGATCTCGCTTCATTTCTGCCTCCTTTTCAGTCCACCAGGCGGAGAGATACTCAGAATTCTACCCAAGCAAGGTGGTGGGTAGGCCCTTGTGTCACACATGTCGGATGTCGTTGGTCCTGAGATGATCCGTTTATGGTTACGAGCAGCTGGTTACGAGCAGTTGCCTCTTGCAGTTGGGTTGATGATGAATCTCCGAACAAAACTCTTATCATCTCACCCATCATCATTATTACTCCACCAACTGTTGTTGTTATGAATCGCTTGGACCTCGGACCTGACCGGGACTCATCGTTGTAACACGCACACCCCTCCCCCAATCCACATGTTGTTGGACCTTGTAGGTAATTGGACTTTTGTTGTGTGTCACAAGAGAGGAGCAGCAGCAGCAACTGAAGTTGTTGCGAAGGTCTATTGTCGCACAACGTCCTGCCGAGCTTTTGTGTTCTTTGCTGTCAATTTACCAACATCTGGATCGCCACGCTAAGGAGAAGAGGGGGGCGCAATGTGGTTATCAATATTCGCAACCGTTGGGTCCGAGAAGTCCACTTGGTCTTGGTGATTGATATCAATGGCTCCCCCCCCAAAGTTCCAAGACTCTTGGGCCACGCACGCCAACACTTGGGTCCTGCTCGAAGTTTGACTAGTGCCCGCTTCCAGTTCCCTATCCAAGTCTAGCCCAAAACATTATCTCAACGTCCCAAAAGGCGCACGTGGAAAGCTGCAACCTGTTCACTTTGAAAGAACAACTGCACTGCACTTGCTGACCCCTTTGTGCTCCCACCTTTTCTCCTCTGTCATCGGAACTAAGCGCCTTGGTTACCTCCGAAGCCGAAAACTTGACATATTTTGGACATCTTCTCCCCCTTCCCATTGGGTGTGTGGAATAACCGCCTGATTAGGAAATCTCACTGTCATGTCAGACGTTAGGTAAAAAGAAGGGGTCCAATCCAGGAGGGAAAAAAAGTGTGAATAACAAAAACGAGAAAAGGCAGATGGACCCCTGTACGGATTTGCCATGGAAATACCGGCTTGGGATAGGATTTCAAGCTTATTTCTCTCTCCCCATGCTAGCGTGATTGGCATTTGCCTGGATCACCCTTCAAGCCATCAGCCTTGGCCTCCATGCTCCATCCATCATGCCGCCCAATGTTGCGACTCTGGGCCAACTTGGCATCTTTCTCGGATCAAAAGGTCGCTGACAAGACCCCGTGACTCCGAATCCGAAGAGGGAACTGCTGCTCGCTCCACCAGCTCGTGACGAGACACCCCTCTCCTTGAAACCCGCGAGGCGCCGGGTGTGCCGTCAGTCCCGTCGTTGTTGACATGTCCGCCCACACGGACGACCGAGTAAGCTTCGCTTCGCTTAGGACATCCGTACGGGTAAACCTTTTCGAGCGGGTGTGAACACCTTCTGGAAAAGCTGTGGACTTGATTACAAAACACCAGCGCCCCCACATGAGGAGGAATCCCTGTCGCAATTTGTCTTGGGATGTGCCGTGATGGCCTTGGCCGTTTCTGGGCAACACTTTAAACTTGGAGTGTGGCTTGCCGCGAGGTACCGGTACCCTGTGGGGTGTGTGGCACACTGCAGCTAGCAATTCCTCTGCTTGTCACTGTGGAAGCAACAACTGCGAATGTAACTGCACAATGAGAGCCTCGACGAGGCGTGGTGAAGCGTGTGTGCCTCTGATGAAGAAGAAATGTCGTTGGCCATCGTTGTTTGTCCTGTGGGCAGGGTGTCTGCAGTTGGGCGCCCCATTAGTCAGATCCTTTATCCACTAGCGTACCAAGTGAATCGTATTCGCGTTCCGAAGATGCGAACCCAAGATCGGAATTCGTCACTGCTCCCGCCTGCCGCGATCCATGCTATCCTGGGGTAGGCAACGGCGGAATATGGTTGCCGGAAGCGAGCCCAATTATTCGTCAACAGCAACGACGACGACGACATTTTAGTTTCACTGCCTGAAGTGAGATCAGACAGTTATGATCAATAGTCAGGTCCTACTATCATTTTCATCTGACTATGTCAACCACCACGGCTGTTATGCGCCGGAGCCTAGTATCAAAAAAAAAAATGAACAGTCAAGGCGCAGGGACCTTGTGTAAGTTTGTGCAACAACAGCAACAACAGATGCGGCTGTTGGAAATGTGAGGGCATGCTTAAGCTTGAAGCTGTGCCTCTCGCCTCTCGGAAAGGTGAGTGAGCAACAGTGTGGCAGTCGTAATATTTGGCCCAGTAAGGCGACGCCCTCGGAAAGATCCTCGCAGCTTGGCGAGCCAACAAAGTCGGCCATCACACCAGGGCTTTTACTTGTTTGTCCGGAGTATCATTCGTTGTTGGTGCTGTTGGTGACGGCAGGGTATGCGTCAAGATCTAGGTTGAGTTTGTGCAACTGCTCCCCGTCGTGTCAGTCATGTCGATCGAGGCCAGGGGCGGACTTTTGCTGCTGTTCGTGATAAAAAAACAAAAACAAAAAAACAAGATGCTTGAGGTCAGCTGAAGTGGTCAATGTTCCGGTCCCGGCTGGGCACCGCAAAGAAGGCCGGTTTTCCGTCGAGCCAAGGCACTTTGAAAAAGAGAAGTGGCATTTGGAAGCTTGGCAGTGGCAGTTGTGGATGGTTGTGGGTGGTGGCACTGGCAGAGCATTGCGCTGAAGGGAAGGTGTGACTGGTATAGAAATGCAGGCCGAATCAGGAGATAATACCTGACGACTAATCATGGCCAAGCTTCTTGTTGGTTAAGCATGATTTTAAGCGTCAATAGTTTTCTGGGCGTGTCACTTTCCCTCACTTGTTCGGAGCCTTGGTAATCAGTCACTCATCAACCTCAACAACAACAACAGCAACAACAACAACAACGTGTCAGAAGTCTCCGCTGGGGAAATTCCCTTTTTCTTTGTGCCTCAGTCTGACCAAAATGCCGGAACCCAATGGCAGCAAGCCGCTTATTCATCAGTAAGGTACGCGGATACGGTAATTACGGGATACCAAGCTTTGCGGCGGCCTCCGTCAGCCTCGCATGCAATTGAGGGGAACATGTCGTCTGTTTAAGGTTAATAACGCACCAAAGAGCGACGCCAAAAATACACTCCCCGGAACGGCCCTCCTGTTCCCCGCCAAACCCTCCGTTTCGATTCCTCCAGTGCTTGACCCAAGCACAGAAACACCAACAGGTTCAGCTCAGCGTCTGACCATGCGGTTGGCATGTAGCACATGGCGGATCGATCAGGCGGCTGGCCTGCCATAATAAGTCGCTTGCAATTTACCCATCTTCTGTCTCACAAAGTTGGGCGCCAACGAAGGGAATATCTCGATGGAATACCTAGGAGGCACCAGTACAACACTCGTCCGCAGTACCGGACGTGCTTCTCGGACGTAAAGCGGAGGAGCCCTGCAGCGGATCACACCCCGACTCGAGGAGCATGGTTACAGATGATGAGAGATCAACCCTTTTGGGGATGTGAGCTGCCGAGACCGAACCCCGAATGCGAGCCTTCTCATAGCTTACCTCACCAACCAACCATGGCTCCCAAGACGAGTTGGCTTATCTGTCCGAATTGGAAGAAAGCCACCGAGGAAGGTCACAGTCGGACTCGGGCGGCTGGGACGGATACCATGCGACCACGGGCGGGCCTGTATCTGCTGGTCATCTGGCTGATAGGCTGCGATCGTGTGCCCGAACCATCGTACGCCTGACGACGTGCCCTGCCGTCGTCTAACTACTATGGCGATAGGTCCTCCGCTCAGCAACACCGCGTACAAGGCTTGCGGCTGCTCGCGTGGGCAAACATACTATGCACCGTGCAACCCCCAACTTGACGCTTGAGCTGCAGTGCTTGTTTTACGAGGGACTGCAACGGGAAAAAGCTGCATTTCGACATGCCTCAAAGAGCTCACTCGGCGATGAGGCGTACTGTGGCCGTCCATTGGACCAACATGTTCTGACCGTAAAACTCGGGTTCCAAGACGACCCCGAAACCTTGGGCACGCCTCATGAAGGAGTGCTGGAGCAATTGCCCAATGAGGCTGGTCTATAGTTGGATCACCGAAACTGATTCTCCACGAGGCTCTAGCAATGCTTAAGCTTAATTCGACGAGGCCTTTGTTTCCATTCACCGAGGTTACACGAGCGTTTGAATTGGGAACCCAAGCCTCAAATAAGGACAAGGGGGGGGGGAAAAAAGCATATCCTCTTGGCTGCGGGGTTCTCAGCTTCTTGATCAGGACAAAAATCCATTCCATGTCACTTTCTTTTTACTCATCGTGTGTGGGCGTAGGCAGCCTCAACTTTCGCAAGTTTACCCCCAGACGAGTTACCGTCGGCAAATCTTGGTCACAAGGGGCCAAACACAGTACGAATTATTCCCATTTGTGCAACACAAATGCGATGTTCTGGAATGTGGGATGGGCCGAACCCTCAAGTCCGATCTTTCTGCGCCTTTTCTATTTGGTGTTGAACAGCTGACGTCCGTCCTACGAGCAACAAGTTGAACACACACAAGTTGCGACTGTCACGAGTTCACAACTTGGTTTTCCCCGTCGGACCTTTCGGCCGGTAGGTAGCTACCTGAGTTTTTCTTCAGTTGACGGTTGGCACCTCAACCCCCAAGCCCCCGAGTCAGGGGCACAAATCCGCTGTCACTTCCCCTACTACTGTGTATAGCAACAACACCCACAGCATGCCTTGGCGTATCTAGCGTATCGCTGCACGGGTTGCACAGGCCGTATGCAGTGACAATGAATGGTCAATCGGCAAAATCGGATCAGATCCCATCATCAACAACATCGCAGCGAAAGAGCAACTTTTGAACCTACCCACCCACCCCAAAACTTTGTGCGACACAAACCTCTTTCTTTCATGTTCCCCTCTCTCCTCTTCTGTCACGTCAAGATTGGGGGCTGATCACCGCTCGACATCCGCAGCGTAGCACGCGGCTCCTCCGCTCAATATCGGCAGCTGCTGTTGCAGTGATGCAGAAGAGACGGAGTATGCCGCAGCGTCCACAACCTGTTTTCAATTGTCAAAAACCAGCTCAACAAGTACATACAGTGCACGGCTGCAACAAGACATCGAGGAAGGCCTGATAAATTGGGTCAAGTTTTGAGGAAATGGTGTGTGACTTTTGACCATTTTCCCGGATGCTGGATTGCCCAATAGTTCTGAGAGGGGGGAGGGAATAGACAAGACATCAATCACATCACGCCAGGAGAAAGAAACACCGGATCAAACCCGCGGCCCCCCCACACTATGTCTTGTCAACAACAACAGGCAAAAATTCTTGATGATTTACGGTGTTCCTGTTCTAAGAACGTGCTCCCTCGTAACCTCTCTACAAGCGGCAATGATCTTCGCTTTTTGGGTAATGTGCTGTAACTACCGAGACCCCCTTTTAACCCCCTTTTTACAAATCATGGGAGGGGGGTCTCTGAACCACGACGACCGCCGAACTTTCGCCGGTTGGAGAAAAAAACTGTATCGTGGGCCTGCCCGTCTATGGTTGCAGCGGGCGCCCATGTCGGTAGAGCGAAAAAAAAAAAAAAAAAAGCTTGAGTTTCGTAAGCTTAACAATGGGGAAGGTGGTAGAGAGGCGGCCTCGGTGAATGGGTGGGGGGGAGGGGAGTGAACACAGGGAGGGAGGGATACGTGTCGCGTCGTGACGACATGAGTTGAAGAATGGATGGATGGGGGTGGGTCAAGGTTGACAACAATGATGACTTTTTGCGCAGAGGTTGGCTTGTTTTGACTTGACTTTGTCCCCCGACTCGGCCAAATCTTTTCATCCATCAAACGCTGGGTCTTGGTTTGCTGTCTGGGTTGGGTACGTAAGGGAAACTGACTGTCTAGGTCGTCAGAAACTCCCAACCCCGTTCCGAAGAAGCAGTGTGATTCTATCCCAGAAGGTGACTTTTTGTTGGAGCGTCGAAAGAAGGTGTGGCTGCATGATCAACATACACTCCCGGACGGGAAGTCGGGTAAGGCAGGGTTAGGTAGTCAAAAGGGAAAGAATTTCTTGCCCCACGCGGAAGTCTGAGAAAAGGTTGATCAACCGCCGCGGCAAATCACCTATGCAAAATAAAAAAAGTGTACCTTGCCTTTGAATAATATCAAGGTCGGATAAGGGAGGTCACATCGCCTAATATCTATCTACGCATCGAAGGCCACGGTAGGGTGGATTGATTAAGCTGCTTGCCGCACCACACAGGGGAAGGTGTATGGACGGGAAGTTATCCCGTTGAATGATGATCAAGATGGGTGTCCCTTTCCCGTGCCTCCGTTATCGCCGCTTACAACCGGCATGATGATGTGTTTTGGGGGATTACCGTGGGAATAACGTCGGGGGAAGTTGGGGGAGGGAGGGACACATGGGAGGGCCAAGACATCTGCCGGCGTCGGTGGGCGAGGGAGTTTATATGGAAGAGATCGGCTCGGCATTCGTGGTATTGTGAGGCAGTGGGTGATACTATCGCCACTTGTGTTCTCGGGAAGGACAACGTGGAGCAGGTAAGTGGTGGGTTGTAGATGTCGGCGTTGAGAGGGATGCAACGTCGCCTTTCGGGGTCGACGATATGGTGTCCGCATATGGTGATCGATCGACGGAGAGACGTGGTTATTGCAGAGGACTTGTGATATCACCGAGGTGTTTGGAAGAAGAAGTGGTGGCTTCTCGGCACTTGATTGCGGTACCTAGGTAGGCACTGATCTCGAGGATGGATGACAAGGCAGGAGCAGAGACGGGGGAAAGTGTTCATCAATACTTTTTGTGTCTGGTCGTCAGATATGACGGTGAAATAGGCAACGGTATGTGCAGCAGGGGGTCTTGCTAAATTGCCAGCAACAAACAAGAGCAACAGAACATCTTCCAAGCCTCTCCAAGCATTCAGACTCCCGTTGGAACCTTCATGGGTCTGCCCTTCAACATTTACACGTGGCTAATAGGCAGCAGCGAACGAACAGTTCTAGGCACTCGTATTGACAAATGCCTAGACAGCACTCTTTTCCATCTCCAATAACCATTGCATCTAGGCATCAAACAACCCACCAACCAACATCCACACGCCCAACCACCCATTCAATATCAACCCTTCCAAAGCCAAGTTTCTCGTCAGCCCCTTTCCCACCTCCCCAAAACCGCAAACATCTCCTGAGCCAAGTTATACCAAGCACCAACCACCTCTGCTGGCAATATAAAGCCCTATGAACTCTACAAAGCCAAGACAATCCTTCCAACACTCAACCGCACCTTCTCCAAGGCTGGATAAAGAGACTCTACCTGACCGGTTAAAATACCTCAAGCCCTACTGAAAGCCAAGATGGAATAAACACAGGGCCAAGCATTCTCGCGTAAAACGAGAAAACCTAGGTGCCCTGCGGAAGAATTAGCCATCCCGTTGCTGTAGCAGCCAACCGAGAACGCCACGCCGAAAAGGTTGAATTGACGCAGATCGAGATTCAACGCTCTTTGTTGCCTTGGCAGCAAGTAGGTAAGAACACAAGAGATTTGGGTAGTTGATAATTCTGCGTGTTGTTATGAAGAAGGATGTGAATGGTGTCTCTTGTGATTGGGACGGACTAGATTTGGGCAACATGAGCATCAATACAGGGGGTTGGAAAGGGTCTTGTTGATAGGAATATCGTTCATGTGTTTGTAGATGACCTATAATGACGTCTCTCCTACATAAAATCTGGCGGTATGAGAAAGGTCTCTTTGGTAGGAGCGTTTCTGGATGTGGAGAGAGAGACAGAGAGAGAGGCCTACAAAAGATGTCCGATGAGCAACACAGCTCAACATGCCCCTTGGTACCTTAGGTATTACTACAAATCATCATCACCCTTTGCCACTGGCTTGCAAAGTTATACAAGGCACTGCAACAGACGGGTAGAATCCTTCACCGACGTGTCAAGAAGCCATGATTCAACAACCCCCCAAGCTCATCACCACAAACCACCGCCATCCCCCGCCGCCATGAACCCCTACTGGTGCATCTATACGAGCCTGTCCACAGAATTTCGGTAATGTAGCCCATCTCTGGAAGGAGTGGGGCTTTGCGTCTTCGGTCGGCTGTACATCCTTCCTGCGATATGAGTAAGTATTTATCTTTGTATCTCGAGATTTGGGGGCGGAAAAGGGGAGTGGTGACGATGGGGTGTATCGTGCTTGTCTCGCGCCCGAGCAGGAGGGAATCGATAAGATAGAACCGAGATGGAAGGGGAATCTTTCCTCTTTTGAACTAATGTTAGACGGGGCCATGGCTCTGCTGGAACAAAGACTTAGCTTATCTAAGTTGTGATGATGTACATGTTATGAGTAGGTATATGGTCTCAGGGTTTCTATGACAGTCTGTGTATGTGACAGCTTCTAGACGTAAAGAGATCCCTGTCAAGGGGAGGTTTGCAAGGAGAAATATCAACGTTGACAGACTATCTGATGAGAGAATGCGCTTAAAGGGATCCAGTACAAAAGCATCTGATGAGGATGTGTGACGGGACCTCTCTATTAACAGCCCACAAGGATGTCTAAGAGGCGGAGGCTGAGGCTGAACACCACGATAGTTGCCATAGTGGGTTGTCTCACGAGCTCGCTGACGTTATCACTTGGTCACTTCTGCTAACTGGAGGTTGTGACTGGAAATGTATGGCTGGCCTTGTGGTAGTGTTGGAAGCAAAGGTCATCATCCAGTGGTTACGATGTGCCTTCTCGCTTGTCTCCCCGCCAAGGCGATGAAAACAACAGCACCAGGTTATTGAGCCCCTTACGGAGCAGCATCGTGTGGAAAAGCAGCTCCACAGCTCCACTCCATGCCCATGGACGGAATGCTTGAGGTGGTCAGTTTGTGCCTCCTTCGCATAGTCATTACGAGGCACTCGACTATACCCACCCATAACAAGACAACTGGCGAGCACGCCGACATCTCATCCTATCACCACAAGACCTCAAAAGTTCCCAACAGTACTACGGCCGAGCATCATCAAACTCCAAAAGTCCATCAGGGTCCAAGACACTTGTCCCTGCCAGGCAAAACGAGGCGTCGGCCAGGATAGACATCCATAAACATCAAGCACTCAAAATAAATGAAGAGGGCAGGAAATAAAACTCCGTCATCTGAAACCAGATTTCTACATGGTGATCTCACCGACGCACACATAAAAAGACCAACAAGCCCCGCGTTGACCGCTTCTTCGAGAGCCCGAGACAAGCAAGACGCAAAGCGGCAGCTGCTCACCGGTTAGCAGTCAAATCGACAACGTATGTACCCTGTAGCAAGATGTCTTGAGCCCGGGGAGGGAGTCAGGGAGGGAAATGGTCCATGGGGGTGGTTATTCAAAACTTGGATTGAGCTGGGTATCTTTTGAGGTTGGTTGAAGGGGGGGGGCAAAAGCGCGCCGGCCGCAGATCAACTGATCTCGACTTTTGTATGCACGCAACCGGAGTCGCGCGCCTGGACCCAGTGAAGAGGAGCGGTTCGCTGCTTCCAACATCATCTAAGGCCGTAAAGATGGTAACGTCGCACACGGGTAGATTCCATTGTTGAGTAGCCGTGTCAAATCTGACATGAAGGCCGATGTCCCTCGCGTGATGTGCGCCTTCGGGTGGATCTCGTCGGTATTGGCAGGGGAACCAGAATCACGCGTTTCCAATCAGGGACTTGGACCGCCGAGAGGAATGACGGTGATATGGTGTCACGAGGTGCGGGCAGGCAAGCCATGACGGCCAGGTAGGTAGCACAGAGGGCACAGTGAACGGCACCAAAGATGTGAATGAAAGACATCCCGATCCCTTAATGCCATGCTTTTAACAGTCGCATCGCCCATACCAGCGTGGGAATGAGACAATGTCTCGCACCGTTTGAACCCCCGACAGATAGCTCAGCAGCCGATCGAAGCCCAAGCCAAACCCACCGTGGGGAGGGCATCCCCATCGACGCAGGTCGGCATACCACTGAAGGCCGTTTCCAGAATCGTCCTCGGATGCAGTTTCTGACGGAGACTTGATGATCCCTTGACGCGTCATGATGTCCAACAGAGGTTCCAACTGGTGCTCACGCATTGACCCACCCGCAATTTCACAGAGTTCGGGAACAAGCAAGTCGAAACAGTCGACTGTGACTCTGGAAGGATCTTCGGAGCCGGGACCCCGGGTTGGGCGCATGTAGAAGGCCTTGATATCACGGGGGTAGTTGGTGACAAAGACCGGCCGGTCCTTGCCAACCGTCGAAGCGATGAACTTTTCATGCTCAGACTGCAGGCCGGCACCCCAAACCGGCTTGTGCTCGAACTTGTCTTCATGCTGCTTCAAAATGTCAATAGCTTCCGTGTATGTGATACGGGGCCAGTCTGGCTGCATCAGGCCCTGCCAACGACGGTCAACCTCTTCCGCCGGAGCCAGATCTTGGCCAAAATGGGGTGTCCGTGTCAGCAAAGATTTAACTGTGTCTGACTGGTATAAATCCGTGCCAAGTTGACGCATCATGTCCTCAGCGAGGTCCATGACGGAGTTCATGTCGTCGACGAAGCTCATCTCTGCTTCAAGCATGTAGAACTCGCTGAGATGTCTTGATGTATCGCTCTGCTCGGCGCGGAATACAGGGGACAGGGTCCAGACATTGCCGACTGACTGTGCAAGGGCCTCTAGATGAAGTTGGGTCGAAACTGTGAGGTACTTCTTGGAGCGGAAAAAAGAATCTTGTGAATCAGCAGACTCCTTGCCAGGTTGGCCGGCCGTGTAATTGGCCGGGTTCAGAGTAAAGACCTCGCCCGCACCCTCACAATCGGACGATGTGATGATGGGCGGGTGTGTCTGTACAAAATCCTGGCGAGCAAAGAACTGAGTCAACGAAGTTACGGCTTCGGACCGCAATCTCAGCAAGAGAGCATTGAGCGGTGTTCTCGGCCGCAAGTGCGGCAAAGTACGAAGGTACTCGGGTGTCTGATATTTCTTTTGAATGGGAAATGTCTGGAGAGCAAACTGTCAGAAATGGGTGGGTGTCGTGTGGGCGTATGCCATGGGAGCCACATACCTTGGCATCTGAAGAACCCAAGACCTTTACCTCCCTGACTTGCAACTCGTGGCTTTGTGCGGCGCCAGGAGAAGCAACCCAGGAGCCGGTGAGTCGGACGGCCGCGCCGACAGTCAGGCTACAGATGTCGGAATCAGCAAGATGAACAACCGAGACAGACGTGTCGGAATGATTGCTCCCACCCTTCAGCCAGACCGGACTCGATAACGGCCTGCAGAGGATCCAGCGAGGAACCATCGGCGAGCGAGACAAAGCGCCAGGCTTTCAGGCCACGGACAGACCGGACATAGCCGTGGACAACCACATTGTCAACGTTTTGCTCAGGTTTCCACTTGAGCAGCTGAGAGATGGCACGGGCTGGCTGTACCGGTATTGGTGCTGGTGCTGGTGCTGGTGTTGCGGTTGCTTGGTGTGATAGACATCGACGGGAGCTGTGACTCGGGCGCGAGAGCATTGAGATACGCGAGACAAGGGGACTTGCTGATGGCCGCATGGCAGACCCCAGAACGGAGGGCCGCATTGCTGCTCAGATCTCTATCGAAAATAAGCGTATGAGCTAGAATGGACAAAGTAAAAGAATTCCAGATCAAGCGAGGTGCATCCTGGTCCCGTCTGTCGTCCACCACATACCTAGGTATCTCGTAGTGAGTGAGTGAGTGAGTGAGTGAGTGAGTGAGTGAGTGAGAGAAAGTGTGAGTGTGTGTGTTAGTGTGTTAGTGTGTGTGTGTGTGTTTGTGTGTGTGTGTGTGTGTGTGTATGTGTGTGTGTGTGTGTGTGTGGTTGTGGTCTTGGCATTTTTTCTACATGGAATGGATGGGGCTATTCTGAGAAGTGGGGATGGGCTGGAGTGGGGGCAGCTAGTAGCTGGGTACCCGCTGGGTCGTCCCATCTTTGATCCGAACCTCACCTGCCGTTCTCGAGACGTCTCTCATTGGTGATTGGTCGGAATTCTTGCCTGTCACCATCACCTGGCTCCCTGGCTGCTGCTGCCGTCACTGACAGCGTGCCATCCAACCACTAAATATGGCATCAAGACCTGAAAAGGGTGAAGCCTCATGCAACCCGTCGATACCACACCTTTTCTCCATCTGAAAAATACTCTCATTCTGGAAACCTCCGCTGCGTCTTCTCTCGCACTTCCGAGCCCTGGAGCCATCAACCGCCATCCATCATCCATCATCCATGGCGATCACTTGCCCCGCTCCCGACAATGGACCACACCCCCTCTTTTTCTAGCAGAAGCACCAGAAGCAGCCCCGCAAGGGAATAGTCCGTCATGGAAGTGTCAGACATGCAGCTTTTCGCATCTTTTTGCTCTTTAGGTTGGAAAACCTCCCTCCATCTTTCACTCCCCCACGGCCCGCGTGTCGATCCTGTATTGCTGAGAGATCCTCGACGAATTGCCGTCTCATTCGATCGAACTGAGAGGAGGGCCCATGTCTTGCCCTCATTGGTCTTCACCGCAACTGCTTGGTCTATTGGTTTCAGCAGCTGTCCGGGGTTCACTTCGGACTCGATGAGCTATTGATGGCCGCTCTTGTGTGCCATGTATATCTCCTCGCTGGTCTACTTGGCACGCATACACACAGGCGCGGGCCAATGTCTTTGGTTCCCAAGAGGCGCTGGAATACCAGATTGACTCAGACTCAAGATGGCGCACTCGATGCAACACAGCAGACACTCGCAATTCCATGAGTCTCGGCAGCTTGCGTCGGCCTGAGGTCCATGGCAAAACAGCTTTTGCTCTGTCCTCCCTCACAAGGTCCCGGCTTTCCGTCGACCTCGAGGGCTCTTGCGGTGTGTCGGGGCCGGCCATGTCTGAAGGCTGGCTCTCTCTTTCAACCAAGCTGGAAGCTGACGAAACAAGTTGTTTTGGCTCTTTCTTTGCTTTTTTGCATGTTTCAAACCGTCGAGTTACACGGGGGAAAAAGAGGGTTCTGCTGCAACATGGACACATGGACTCGGTCAAAGCAACAAGGTTGCCATCCTAGGCCGCTGTCGTCTTGTGGGCTTTGGAGATCTCGGACTTGCTTGCTGTTATCGGCACATATAAAGCAGCTGGATCCCTCCCAGCTCATCTCTGTTTTCAGTCTGTCCATCAGCAGCAAGCACAAGCAAGCAGTCTGAACTAGAACTCGGGCTTGGTTTGGTCATATTGTGCCGTCTCTACCAGGACTATAGTCTTTTGACAGTTCAGGACTACCTTCTTCGCCGCAAGCAAACAGCCCCCAAAGACAACACACACACACACACACACACACACACACACACACACACACACACACACACAATGCCTTCCTCCAGCTCCAAATCCTCCAAGCCCAAGCCCTCCGAGGTTGCGTCGGAGACAAAAAAGTACTACACACCCTTGATCAAACACGAATACGCAAACCGATGGCAGACCTGTTCCTACATCTGCCGTCAGCCTCTGATAGATATCCAGTTCGAAGACAGGCCCCCTAGTGTGACACCCCCCGTCTTTTGTAAGCACGACGCTCCACTGCCGGACACCATGTCATACAGCATGCTAACCCGAACTCAGACGTGTCCACGGGTGACCCGGTTGACATGACGATCAACTGGCAGATCCAATCGGGGACTTCTATCCCCTTCATTTGCGCGGCAAACGACAGGCGTCCCGGGGGCGACTGGGAGACCGGGGCGGTTGGCTACGAGGAACGCCTCTGCCGGCGAAGCACCCTTGCAGCGGCCTTGGCTACCCCAGGGCAGGGTTCTGACCTCAACGACCACTATCCCATCCCCATCTGTGCCGGGATCATGTCTCAGGATGTTGGTAAGTGTTCTGACCTGTTGCCTGCCTGCTGCTCGACACTAACACGGCTCACAGTCGTCTTCCGAGGGCCCCACGATAAGTACGAGAAGCTCCCGCTGGAGCAATGGCGATCTCTCCCGGTTGTCTCCGTCCCACCACCGCGGTGGCCCAAACTGACGCAGAACGGCACAAAATACTCGTTTGCCGACGAACGGGAGATGGTCAGGGACAAGCTTCGGGGTGCTCTTCGAATCTGCGCCTATTATCGCTATGACACCGTCGTGATTGGAGACTTTGGGTTGGGCAATGGCTACCGGAACCCACCACAAGAGCTAGCGGAGCTCTGGCGGGAAGTGTTCCTCTACGACCCCGACCTCCGAGGCCGTATCCGATGCGTCATGTTTGTCTTTGAAGATCCCGCTCAAAGCACCATGCAGCTCATCCTCGACGAGATTGCCAAGAAGGCCAAGGGGGGTTCATCCAGCAAGTCGAAGAAGGGCGGCTCCAGTTCTTCCAACAGCAATTGCCCCACCGACTTTCAGATATTCAACCAAGTATTCGACACTGCCGAGATCCAGAGAGTAATCGCAAGGCCGGATGCGAGATATGGGTTAGACAATCTTCTTGTCTAATAACTAAGCCTTCCCTTTCCTACCCAGTCGGTTAGGCGTTTGGAGTCAGGTCGGTCCAAAATCATTTGCGGATTATGCCAGCATTTGTTTGTGGGAGTGTGTGCAACGAAAAAAACTCCGTTGTGGTCTGCTCTTAGGGGGTTCACGGTGTTTGATTTCTCTACATATTTCTCTTCTCCGGTTTTTGTTCCATCACACATCACAGCACGCTGGATTGGCAGCTTGGCTGTAGGCGTTGGCCATGGTGGGGTTGGTCCCATATCACTGTTCATCATTATCCTAATATTGTGTGTTCTCAGAGCCAAATAATACGTTATTAAACCCTGCCATTGCTGTCATCCCTTGCTTACCTTGTGGCTATCAGGATTTCCTGCTTTTCTGACAGTCCTGTCCAACGGAGAACGCCACAGACTGGGCTGACAAGAGCCCCGAGGGCCTGGACCTTGGGTTGCGGGCCGATCAGGTTGTGCTGACCGGGTCGACGGCAATAACAGTACCGTGGAACAGAACAAGGCAAGTCATACGGACGCACCCCACCCTTGCCGATTTGACAGGTTTGCATGTTGGTTCGACATCACTGCTCTCTGGCGACGGGCTGTCACATTTCTAAATCCCGGACATGGGAAAGACAGGCATTGTGGTCTGCATGAGATTTTCTCGAGGGACACATGTTGATTGGCGTTTAGAAGGAAACCGGTCAAGAATGCGCGAGATTTCCCCCAAAAGGCCATGGTGGCGAACGCACGCACTGCATACTTGATACTTGTGAACCCTCACCGGGGCTCCTGGTTTGGGATGGGTCTGCATATAAGTTGCTCTTGCGGCATGCTGAAGCGAATAGAGTCAAGCCGGCACAGAAAGGAAAAAGAACACCTAAACCACGCAGGCATTGATATCATTCAACAGCAGCAAAAGCCGAACCACCCCCTGCCCTGTGCGCATGTGATATCGAAGTTCTTGCGGAGGGGACGTGGTTCGACACGCAAAAGCCCGGGCGAATAGGAGGAGGCGGTGTGAAGCAAGGAGGCTGTCATGTTTGCTTTATGGGCGTACATGGTACATGGCATACTGCATGGGACATGGGACGTGGGCTTGGCTCTAGCTGTACAAGGTGAGGTGCATTGCATATACGCTAGCGCTCCCAGCAAGGCATCTTGAGAAGAATGCACATATCCGCTTCCGTACCACAACCTACCTTATCTTCCCTCCCGCACACACACACACACATCGTCTTTTCCTCTTTCCCCCCACCGAATCACTATGTCATTCCTATAGGTATACCTACCTCCACCCAACCTTCAGCTCCCATTCTTCTTCTGCTTCTTCGGGCACCGGCGTATCCCCGGCATTCACTCCTTTTACGAGTCCTCGTCTATCATTTGTCCCCCCATCACTGAAACGTGCCTCCTCAAGCCACCACAATGCGTCAATTCTCGTACGAGAAAATAATGGCACGTTTCCAGAAATATTGAACCACCACCTACGTACACTCAGGGTCCTTTCCCAAGGGACCCCCCTCATCAACCACAAAACCAGGACTTAAAACTCCCCCAAAAGGTCACGTTCGAGACAGGTCCCACAAAATGGATATGTACCACATCCCACAACGTGAGTCGATAGCCGCGTGCTGTGTAAGTGTAATCATCACACAGCACAAACATAAAACCCAACTCTATAAGCAAAAAAAGAAAAAATAAGAGTGTATTTTTTTCTCCCACTCGGTACCGCTCTGTATGTATGGCCCCGTGGGTTTGCTGCAGTGTTGGATGTCTGAGATCGAGTGATACAGATCGTAAACAAGGAAGGTAGAAAAAAAGCCATGTACCGCTCCTCAAAACTACGAAGCACGGAAAGAAAACAACAGAGATAGCGCTGACTGCGGGACTGCAGAGGAATTTCTCACTTGGCTGCTAGTCTCTGTTTTCTCTATTCAACAAAGACAGCTGGAATAATGTGCTGTGATGTATAGCTGCCCAAATGGAAGCTAACAACCTGTCTTGAAAGCCACACGTGCCATACAAAAAGAAAAAACATATCTTTGACAAAAGAAAATAGACGCCTTCCACCCCCTCATCTGTACCTGTATACCCAACCAACCCCCTCTTTAGCTAGGTAGTTCCCGTCAACAACGAACCCCCTTATTAACCCCCTGAATTTCTCCCACCCCCCCATCCGCCCACGCGATCTGATCACCAACATGCATTCCGCCCCTGATCCATCACCAAGGAAAATTCCATGGTGATCATCACCTAACCTCCAATCAACAAACATACCTGCCTTTTTCCCTGCTATCCTATCATATCCAACCAACCACACACCCCACCCAACCAACTGCATCATCGGCAAAACAGCAGAGATGTGATATGTGAGAGGTCATGCCGCTGTTTATGTATGTACCTATGCTAGCCGCTTTTTCCTACTCCCCACCAATGAGACAGGGACAAGACAGACATCAGAAGAAAGAAAAGTTTCCATGATGAAGAACCTTTCTCGGCTCGGGTTCTTGTGAGCGCGCCGAAGAAAGGAGCCGGGGAGCCGAGGGTAAGGGGGGAGATATCGCTTGCCGGTGTCGGCGGAAAAACATGAAAGCAAACAAAAGAGAGAGAGAGAGAGAGAGAGAGAGAGAGAGAGAGAGAGAGAAACAGGAAGCACCTTGGATGGAAGAATGCATACCTGATGGAAGAATGCATACCTAGGAACCTGGAAGCTCAGTTCTCACCAGTCATAAGGTAGGTAGCCACTTTGGCAACAGCGTTTCTCCTAACAAAGCTGCTCTGGCAATTCGGGATAGTTTGATAAGCCTAACAAGATCTCACCCCCAGTTCACAAAATTTCTCCTCACATCACACTCAAAACTCGCAACCAAACATTCCTTTCACGTTTCTATTGCTACCTTTGTAACCATAATATCACCCCTTTCCCACCAGTACAACCCCCCTCCCTGTTCTACGCTCCCGGCACAACAGCCAAAACATCATAAATCTTCTCCCTCACCGCATAAAACGTCCCCCTCCCCCCCCCACCACCCCCCCATCAAACTCCTTCCACCCCCAGGCCCAACCGCAAACGGCAACGCCACGCTCTCCAACTCTATCCTCCCAGCAGCACTCTTCCTAACCGCAACCGTCTCGTCAATCAACAGTGTCCCCTCCCCCCTAAACTCCGCCTTGTGCCCAGCATGCAACATCGCCCTCCTCAGATCCGCCAGCCTCAGATCCCCCGCATGAAGCGGTTGCGAAGCCGCCTTCACCGTAGCCGTGGCCGCCAGGTTAACTGGTAGCACATCCACCGTAGGGAGGGTGCGCGGGTTGGCATCATTATTGACCGTGGTCAACGCCATACTCGAAGAAGGCGACCCCCCTTCTTCCGTCTTCTGCCGTTTATTCCCCTCATCGTTGGGGTCGTCCGAGGGAATAAACCCCCCTCCGGGAAGTAGCACACCCGTGATAGTAGCAATGCCCAACCCATTAACATCCTGCCATTTGAGCTTCTTGGCCAGATAATCCGAGAGCTTCACCACCCAGGCGTTCGTGTCCACCGAGGCATTCACAAACGTCCCCACCGGGGGTGTAAACACATCTACCGTCGCCGATTCATTGGACGAGTTAGCCGCCAGCTGCGCAGAAAGCAACTTCTTGCAGTCAGCCGCAAGAGCCTGTGATTCCTGCTCCGTTCCCGCGACGAGAACCAACCGACGGGGTTGGATGAGTGGGATGAGCATATGCAGCGAGCGTTTATCGTGCAGACCGGAAAAGTCGACAAACGCGATGCGGAGGTTGACGCTCATCTTGTGAGTGGTCATGACGAGCTTGGCAGGTCCGAGGACGGGGGCGTCTTCTTCCTCGTCCAGTTCGTCTACTTCTTCCGTCTGCGGACCATTTCCTGGGGCGCCAGTGGCGCTGGCATCGTCTGGCTCGTCCGAGTGGGCACGGGCGGGTTGCTTTTCCCGTTTGCTGTTCGCCGTGGCCTTGTTGGCGGCGTTGACGGCAATGAGACTTCGCTTTTTGCCCAAGCTGTCTTCTTGTTTGGTCTTGGCTGGGTCGGTTTCTTGCCTGTCGGCTACTTCTCGCTCTTCGGCGCGGAGGTAGTCTTCTGGTCGGATGAGGTCGCCAAACTCATCGTGACGTCTTCGTTGGGCTACTGCTGGGAACATGGCTTCTCGCCCCTTTTTACCCCTGACTTCGTAGTCATACACACCCCGCTTCTTGATGAGGATGTTGACACCCAAGTCTTCGTCGTTTAGGACGACCTTCTTTCGGCTGGCTTGTTTGATGTTGGCAGAAATATTGAGTGCTTTGCCCTGTTGTTCCGTTTCCGACTCCTCAGACTCGGTGGACGTGTCGGAGAGAGCATCGTTCAAGTCGGTCCAGGCTTCCCAAGTCATTCCACTTCCGCCATGTGAGGTGGCTTGCAGTTGTTGTTTTGTCGCAAGCCACTGTTGGTAAACACTGAGATCGTTACCTTCCAGCGCCTGTTTTGACGCATCAGCAATCTCTAGTTCTCGCCCACCGGCGTAGACCTGTTCAAAGGTCTCGCCACTGGTGGTCTGCTCTGTTGCTACACCGTCCTTTCTCTCCTTCCACCACTCCCAGAGTGTCCTGGCGATCGATGGCCTGTTCTCGTTCAGTGCTGGCTTTTCGGTTAGAAGAACAAGATTCCTTGCGTCACCGGCAATGGACTTGAGAACCTCCTTCGAGAAGCCCCACTCGAGGCTGGAATCTGTAGCTAGAATAACCCGGCCTTTTGGTTCAAGATCCTCCAGTGCTTGCTTGAGAACCCACGAAACCTGTCCCTTTCTCTCTAGCAGCCGCAGGTGCTTAAAGTCGAACGGTCCGGCCACCTTATGGTCGTGATGATGTCCGCCCCTCTGGCCCCTGCTGTGGCTTTCCTTGCCACCAGCCGCGGCTTCAAACTCCCTCACAATCTTGTCGTCCATCCACTCGAACAAGCTCCTGGCGTGCTTCAGAGTACTGCCGATGTTGTGACCGGCCAGATACAGCTGCGCATTTCTGAATGTTTCGTTATTGTTGTTGTTGTTGTCCACCTCGTTCCTCCAGGCGTGCTCTAGAAGATATGAAAGCTCCAAGACTCTGGCACTTGAATCGACCGGTATCAAGACTGTCCCTCCTCGCGCAATACAGAGCTTGATCGATTCCAAGAGTTGCTCATCACGCTTCGCCCGAGAGAGGGTGGCGTCAGGTGTTCGACTGCTGCACACCAGAGCTGTTGGTTTTCGGAGTTGTTCGATGACCTCGGTGCTGCCTCCCCCGCCATGTCCACCGCTCAGCCAAGCGGCACCTGAAAAGACATTTTCCTTGCCTTGGTTCCAGTCGACGGCGTAGACAATAGATTCGAGCCCGTGCTGAATGTGCCAGATGGCTCCACCGAGTGTCCGTCCCGAATTGTAAGCTGTGACTGTCAAGTTGGTGATATCTGGGGAGAATGGCGAGGATCGAGGCTGTTGTGGTTGTGAGTATTGTACGGCCTGAATATTAGCAAAGTATCGTGTGATCTCCTCGGGGGATGGTGGCTGAAGCAGCAGGTTGGGGTTCAGTGATGGGGCCTGGGATGATGCGTAGGCCACTTCGGCGAGTGAGGACGTTGGTATTGTCGTCGCAGCTAATGGGGTGGAGGCATAGAGATCTTGTGTCAGGGTACGGCCGAGATCAATGACTGGGCGTGTCGCATAGGCGGGGATGGTTGAGAACAGGGGGATATGTTTGCAGCAGTGCGCATAGGCTCCGATGTGGGCGACAGTCGCATGGGTCAGGAGGATGAATGATAGAGTCGGGACTTGTCTGGAATAAGCAGTTAGTGGCCATGCCCATTGAATCATATCTATGGAAGGAATCCATACTTTTCTAGTTCCCTGAGCTTTTCAACAGCAAAGGTCTCGTCCCAGCCGACATCCACCAAGATCTTGACACCCCCATCGAGTTCGAGTAGCGACTGTGATGCTGTGGACTCGGAGAGGGCACCTTGTAATGGGCAGAAGCTAAACATGGCTGAAGTAGTTGATGAATGGTGGTCAATTGCTGCCGGGAATGGCGCATGTTTTGTAGTCAAGTTTTGTTTCTGGCAAGCAATGAAGAAACCAAGGCTGAGCGCAGCAGAAATGCGCCAGAGACAGCCCCGTAAATGGAGAGCCTCTTGAAGCGCGTCACTGTAAATGGGACGCGACGGACTGGTAACAGGCTGCAGGAAAGCTTATCGATTAAAGACAGGACAGGCTAAAGACACTGTGCCACTGATAGAAAACAATTACATGTGTTCTCCATCTCTTTGCTTCCAACACAGTCTATTTAGCATCCTGTCATAAGCGGTGTCGGGCGGCAGAATCATGGCACTGGCGCAAGGATCAATCCGGTCGGCGGAAGCTGCCGAGTGGACAGGTGGAGGTCCAGACGGCCAGGCACCGCCAACCCCTGCTTCCACCAGCCGCGGGGCCTCTCATGCGACAGCCAAAAAAGGACAGCTCGACCTGGAAGGCCAAGGTGGGACCCCTCTGTTATTAAGAGAGGACACTTTCTGGTTCTTCTGATTGATTGTGACCAGCACCAGTCAGCTATAACACTCAAATCCCCGGTGACGATCTCGAGGACGACTTCTAGAACCCAAGCTTCGCCCAGCTCAAAACACTCCTCGATCGATCGATCCACAATTATCACCCCCTAGTGCCGGCCCCGTATCAGCAGCAAGCAACTTACATACAACGGCCAACTACCGAACGAAGCTCGCCAACAAGCCAAGCACCTGACCGAACGACTCGAGCATTGAACCGCCGATTTCCCATCCAGCTCCCGTCCCGAGACTGACAACATGGCCGAGTTCGGCATGTACCACGCCCTGGGTCAGGGGGAGAACATCGATCCCAACGATCCCCATCGTCGAACCCAACCAGCCGCTCCTCAGTTCCAACCACCAGTTGCCCCGAACCCCTACCAGCCCCAGGCCTCCTCCCCATATGGTGCGCCAACACCTCCGGCACAGCAGCCGTACTACGGCACCCCTTCCCCAGCCGGTGTTCCCCCCCCGCCTCAGCTTCCGGGATATGGAGCTCCCCCAGCAGGAGAGCCAGGTTATTTCCAGGGTCAGCAATCTCCTGCCGATGATGGTGGTTTGGCCGCTCAGATGGGAGGAATGAGCCTGGGTCCTGATGCGGGCCACGGTGCGGCGAGGAGGAAGAAGAAGGACCGCCATGCCTACCATCAGGTCGAGGCCGTGGGATCATCACAGCCCTTCAATGGCATTCCTCCAGCTGGAACACCTGCTACAGCCTTCCTCAACGCCGAGCCCTCGGCAGCCGGTGCTCGCTATGGTGGCTCTCAGTTCCCAGCGCCGGTAAGCCCAGGCTTCAATCCTGTTCCGGCTTCACCCGCCGAGTTTGCGGCGAGGGGTGGCGGCTTTGGTGATGCCACTGCCTCCGCCACCATGGTTTCTAGCGGGGGCCAGGACAGAGTATCTCCTGACGAGATGCCAAGTGTGCCCCTTTCCCGGGACTCGGTCCAGCAATACTTCCTCACCAACGTCTATCCTACCTTTGAGCGCCTGGTTCCCCCTCCCGCCACCACCTCCTTCGTCGCCTTTGACCAAGGAAACTCATCCCCCAAGTTTGCCCGTCTGAGTTTGACCAACATTCCCGCCACGGCCGAAGGACTGAAGAGCACAGCACTGCCCCTGGGTCTTGTGTTGCAGCCTCTTGCCCCTCTCCAAGCCGGCGAGCTGCCGATTCCCGTCTTGGACTTTGGTGATGCCGGCCCGCCCCGCTGCCACAGATGCCGTGCTTACATCAACCCCTTCATGATCTTCCGCTCCGGCGGCAACAAGTTTGTGTGCAACCTGTGCAACTATGCCAACGACACCCCTCCCGAATACTTCTGTGCCACCAGTCCCCAGGGTGTTCGCGTGGACCGCGACCAGCGCCCAGAGCTTATGCGGGGCACCGTGGAGTTTGTGGTGCCCAAGGAGTATTGGACCAGGGAGCCAGTTGGTCTCCGTTACGTTTTCGTCATTGACGTCACCCAGGAATCTTTCAACAAGGGCTACTTGGAGGCCTTTTGCGAGGGCATTCTCCGTGCTCTGTATGCTCCCGAGGATGACGAGGAGAAGGATGAGAATGGAGAGGTGAAGAGGAGGATACCGGCGGGCGCCAAGGTTGGCTTCGTGACTTACGACAAGGAGGTTCACTTTTACAATGTGAGCCCGTCGCTGGAGCAGGCTCAGATGATGATTATGCCGGACATTGAGGATCCTTTTGTTCCGCTCAGCGAGGGCTTGTTTGTGGATCCTTATGAGTCCAAGACGGTCATCACGTCTCTTTTGACGAGGCTGCCGCAGATGTTTTCGGACATCAAGAACCCGGAGCCGGCGCTGCTTTCTACCCTGAACGCGGTTGTGGGTGCGCTGGAAAAGACTGGTGGCAAGATTTTCTGCTCGTTGGCTGCGCTGCCTACTTGGGGTCCTGGACGTTTGTTCATGAGGGATGATGGAAAGCATCCTAATGGTGAGCCGGACAAGAAGTTGTTTAGCACGGAGCACCCGGCCTGGAGGAAATTGGCCGAGAAGCTGGTTTCTATTGGTGCTGGTGTTGACTTTTTTATGGCGTCGCCTTCCGGGGGTTATCTTGATATTGCCACTGTTGGTAAGTATTACCTTTGTTTGCTTATCGAAATGACCCGCTGACATGGAACTAGGCTATGTGTCTGCCACCACTGGCGGCGAGACCTTCTTCTACCCCAACTTCATTGCTGGCAGGGACAACACCAAGCTTTCCCTTGAGATCAAACACGCCGTAACCCGTGAGACGGGCTACCAGGCCCTCATGAAGGTCAGGTGCTCCAATGGCCTTCAGGTATCGGCCTATCATGGCAACTTCATCCAGCACACATTTGGCGCCGACCTGGAGATCGGTGTGATTGATGCCGACAAAGCCCTTGGTGTCACCTTTGGCTATGACGGCAAGCTCGACTCCAAACTGGACGCCCACTTCCAGGCTGCCCTTCTTTACACCACCGCCTCCGGCCAGCGCAGAGTCCGCTGCTTGAACGTCATCGCTGGTGTTAGCGAACAGGCGAGAGATAGCATCAAGTTTATTGACCAGGATGCTGTCTACACTATTCTTGCAAAGGAAGCCTCCACCAAGCTTGCTTCTACTAGCAGTAGTCTGAAGGACATCCGGGCGGGTCTTACGGAGAAGACGATTGATGTCTTGGCCATGTACCGCAAGAATTTCCTGGCTCAGGCGCATCCACCCGGACAGCTGGTTATGCCGGAGAGGTTGAAGGAGTTTGCGATGTACATGCTTGGCATGATCAAATCCCGTGCTTTCAAGGGCGGTAATGAAACATCTGACCGGAGGGTGCACGAGATGAGGATGATTCGCTCCATGGGCTGCCTGGAACTGTCTCTCTACCTCTACCCGAGGATGATACCAATTCACAACCTCGCTCCCGAAGATGGCTTCCCCGACCCCGCCACCGGACACCTCAAGATGCCCCCTTCCACCCGCACCACCTTCTCTCGTGTCGAACCCGGGGGTGTGTACATTGTGGACAATGGCCAGCAGCTCCTCATCTGGTTCCACGCCCAGACGAGCCCGAACCTGATTGAGGACTTGTTTGGGCCTGGAATGGACGAGCTGAGGAAGCTGGACGCGTACACGAGCCAGCTGCCGGTGTTGGAGACGCACTTGAATGCGCAGGTGAGGAATATTTTGGAGTGGTTGAGGGGGATGAGGGGAAGCAAGGGGTTGACGGTGCAGCTGGCGAGGCAGGGGTTGGACGGGGCCGAGTACGAGTTTGCGAGGTTGCTGGTGGAGGATAGGAACAATGAGGCGCAGGGTTATGTGGATTGGTTGGTGGCGGTGCACAGGGGGGTGCAGCTTGAGGTGAGTAAGGGGACGAGGTTGAAGTGATCATGTCAGTATGATTTGACAGGGTTGTGACGTGAGGGGGGGGGATGTGTGTGCTGACGAAAAGTGATTTATAGTTGACCGGTCAGAGGAAGAGGGAGGATAAGGATGGGGATGGGGGGGTTATGGGTGGTTTTACGGGGTTGAGGGCGGGGTATTGGTAGGACCGAGGACTTGGGGGAAGGATTGAGGAGATGATGGGGAGTTGAGATGGTGGAAAGGGGGGTGAGTTTGTTGGAAGTAGATACCATAAAATGGAATTTGTGTCATGTTGGTTTTTTTTTTTCGATCTCTGGCATTCAATGACAATTGGGAGCGTGGTTGGTGATATCGGGTTACTTACTGGTTGCGGCTCTATGTAATCCAGAGGGTGAGGTGAGTATATGGAGTTGGCTTAGGCATGACTAAACTAAACCAGAACCGAACTATAACTAGTTACACAGGTTTATAATGTCATAAGCTTGAGTGGGTTATTTAGCTTGGGTGGGTTATTTCAATGACAATCTTTCGAGCCGTGTATACTGCAAGGGAGGGTATTGTTTATTAAAATTTCCAAACTCCAAATGATGCAAACCTTTACCCTCCCTTCCATATACCACCTCAAATTATGTCCAGCCAGTCAAACTACCTACCTCATCTCAATCCTCTCCACCAAATCCCCCCCCAACCTCGCCATCTCCCCCACCATCGCCTCCTTATTCATCTCCACCTCCACCTTGTCCTCCCCATCCCCCTCCTCCTGCTGCTGCCTTCCCGGCCTATAACTAGCCAACATCCCCCCCTTCAACACCCTCCTCTCCATCCCCGGATTCCAAATCGCCCCCACAACATTATCCCCCTCCCCACCCCAGAAAAACACCAACGGGCCCCCAAATACCTTCACAAACTGCTCCAGCAAGACCTCCGCCGGGTGCGCCACCAAAGGGAGTAAATCTTCCCCAGTAACAACATCCAAATTCTTAAACTTACTCCCCCTCCCCTCCCCCACCTCCTCAGCAGGATCAACATTCTCATACGTCCTCATCGCATTCTTCAACGCTTTAGGATCAAGATGAATAAGCACGTCATACTCCTTAAGCGAAGGGACAAACAGCCTCCTCGGGTCGAGCAACAACTGCTCCTCCCTAACAACCCTACAAGCCGCCTTCGCCAGAGCCGTCATCCTCGTCGCCACCACCCTTGTCGGCTTCGGCTCATTGTTCAGACTTGTCCACGCGATACCGGTCGGCTCCTGGGTGGTGGCAACAAAGAGAACAGTGTGGTTCATCCCCGGGTCAATCTTCCTCCACGCTTCCATCCTTGTCACAATAGCAAAGTGGTCAGAGTTGGTCAGTTCATTCCCCGAGTCGATGATCAGTGGTTCAGAGCGCCAGTCCCAACGGGATAAAAATAGCAAGACGCGATTGAACCCGGTGGAGGGAGAGGAGGGTGCGTCCCAGGGGTAGGGCGACAGGAAGATGTGCAGGGTGACGAGCTCGATGAACTCGGCTGTGAAGTGGATGGAGAGTTTATGGCTGTTGAACCAGTGTTTCACCAGTCTTATCGTTGGGCCCAAGGCGGGGAAGCGGGTGATGCTGGTGTTGATTGTTTGGTTGTGGAGTGGGAGGTTGTTGTATAACCTCTTGAAGGCAGCCAGTTGAGTCGTGGCTCTTTGTCGGAGGTATTGTTCCTGAGTTTTGTCCTTGACTTGTCGTTCGAGAAGAGACTCTTCCAGGTCGCTGTGGATGCGAAGGCGGAAAGCTGGGCCGGATTCATAGACTACGTCGAGGAAGGCGAGGTTTTCGGTTTCGAAGTGGGCGTCCTCGAGACCGACGTGGGTTTTCACCCCTTGTTTGCTGTTTTCGAGGAGGTTGCCGATCATGAGTAGGAAAGCAATCTTGGTCCTCTGGATAGCGGCGATGCTTTCGGGCCATTTACCCGAGGCTTCAAAGGAAATGACGCAGTCCATTGGGCGAGGCCCGGACTTGAGAGAGCCAAACACCGGAGGTTTGACAGAGGCATGCCGAAGTTCAGGGCAGACAGGAGCGATCTGACGAACGCGCAGGGGGAGCTCGTCGAGGTTGCGGATGTCGCGTTCAAAGGTGCTAAACTCTTTTCTTGCTACATTGTACGAGGTTGTGTCGGCGGGTTTGATGGAGAGGAGGGCAACCAGGCCGTTGCCGTAGAAGCTGATGTCGTCCTCGAGATGACCAATACGAAGGTGGAGCGCGAGGATGTACCGCATGATCTCCTCGCAGATCTCGAATGGTGTTGTTGACTTCCAGACCAGTGTCTCACGGATCGTGTCCCGCTCAAAACGACGCAACTCGGCCTTGTCGCCCCAAAACCTGCGGAACCTGTCGCATTCCTCCTTCTCTTCGGCCGTTGCGCCAGCAGAAGGCCCCTTGTCCACCACGCGGCTCATGTTGACGGGGTCAAACAGTACACCAACTTCCAGGGCGGTTCTTGTCTGGTCCTTGGGCTTTTCCGCAAGAGACCATTTTGGCTGCTCGGGAGTCTGAATATGAACAACCCTCGCTCTTTCACCCAGTTCCTTGTCGCCCAGCGCTCTCTTGAGCACTCTGTAAACCTTGCTACCGAGCTGCCAAATTCTGCCACGGGACTCGGAATAATCGTTTCCAATAACTTGGTCCAAAACATCGCTGTAGTTGAGGTGGGCAAACAAGTCAAACGTGTGAGAAGGCAGGTCGGCCCTGAGGATGAAAGTAGGCGTGAACTGGTCGGCAGAGCTGTCACTCAACAGGCTTCTGGTCCACTTGGCGTGTTGGTGCAGCAAAGCGGCTGACCAATGTCCCATCTTGAAAGCAACATTCAGTCCCCGAGAATAATCGTACAGAATCGGTCCAGACTCGATATGTTCCTCCAAATCAATATTTTCAGCGCCAAGAACGCATGGCTTCTCTGAAAAGTTCATCACTGACAAGAACTGAACCTGAGCCTTGAACAGTTGGGTGGCGCTGAGCGATGTCGACAACGCCGCATGCCCCATCCTTTGGCCTCCTTGAAGTAGAAGAGCGAGCAAAACCGACCACTCAAAGTGACCGAACCCGCCCTTGGAGATATCACCGCCGAACCCTCTCTGCTGGAGCCATGTCCGTCCCAAAATACAGGCCTTCTTGAACGCGGCGCACTTCTTTTCGGTCTGGCGAAGAAGTTTCAGGTACGACAGGAAAGACCCCTCGGCGACCACGGTCGAGTTGTAAAAGGCGGTAGGGTGCGCTGGCGTTTCCGATTCGGTGTCTCTCCCTCTTCGGACCAAGGAAGCGCCCAGATGAAGCTTCCCCTTGGGAAAGAAGCCCTCTGGGGCGCATGGGATGATCCGTATTCTGTACTGCAGACGCCCCTTCGATCCCTCATCTGTCGCTTCTGGTGACTTTGGCTGAATTGCGAGAACGGGAGTCAATGGGTTGCCGTTGAGGTACTCGTAGGATAGCTCGGCCTCGTTTCCAGACCCCTTTTGCAGAGCACTCGCAATAACAGCCAGATAATATGCCCTCTTGTAAAAGTATCGCAGGTCGAGGTAATCCTTCTCTTGCAAAATCTCCTGCGGCAGAACCACAATCATGTCCACGCTGTGATCCTTTTGCGTCTTGACCATCGTTTTGGAAACATAGCTGCCGACGACATTGAACTGAGAGGGTTTGGCGAATGCGACCTTGTAGTTGGAGTTCTTTGGTGGTTGCGGATCGGGGAAGGGAATCTTGATCTTGGATTTCTTTTCGAATTTTGTCGCAGCCTCGAGAATCTGGGCCTGTCAGCCACCACACGCGCGCAGCAGCAAACCTGATGTTCTTACTGGGAGAGGTTCTTGAGACTTGATGGTCTCGATGGAACTCTTGATCTTGTGAAGCAATTGGTCGGCGCCTTCAAAAGCAGTCTTGTAGTCGATGCGCACTTCCTCCAACAACTCCTCGGCCTCTAGGATGAATGCTCTGGATCTGGACACGCCGCCAGTCGAGACTGCTGCTTCGAGAGCTTTCCCAGCGCCATCTTGGCTGTGGTCGAGTTTTCTTCGTTTCGCCGGTCCGGAATCCATGTTTGCGATGTTCGGAGACGTGTATAACGAGCTTCCTCCACAGATGCTGCTTCTCTTGCGACACCAATTCCCCGACTTTTTTTCTGCTGGGATGTTGCGATAAGCTACTGTGATAAGCTAGAAAGAAGTCTTGGCAGTAAATTTGGGCGGAGGTCGGATTATCCCTGTCCGGCAGGCATCAAAATGTGGAGTAGAGATCTTGAAGAGGTGAGTGGGGGTCGCTTTTCACTTCAAGAGCATCCCTCGAACAGTGCCATACCCAAGCACCCAAGGTAAGCTGGCACATGCTGCTTCAGGGTTTTAGTTGATGGTGACTCGGAACTTGCAAGTACTGTGTAAAGTGAACCTGGACCTTCCCCGTGATCTCTGGTAGGCACGTAGGGCTAGTTTAGGTCTGATGACGTTGTCCTACCAAGAGTCAAAACATCAAGCTGTTGAAGACGAATGGCCAAGCTAGATTTCATTATCGTGGTGAACTTAATCAAAGACACTCTATCAACAAACAGCAACTTAATTAATCATATCCCCTGTTTCTTTCCTACTGTTGACTGCTGTCTAGATTGAAATAAGGCAGCTCTGGTGGGGGATTAATAGTGGGTCCGCTGCCCCTCCACTCCTTGTTTGCGCCGCTGTGGCAGTTGCAGCACGACGCCTGGCATTCTGAACTGAGCATCAACAGCTTCATTCATGACCATCGAATTCACCATTGTTGAACTTGTCGTCGTTGCTTTGATTACTTTTTTCTTTTACCTGTTCCCAGAAGCCCGATGAGCGAGGTCTCATTCACCATCCCTCAAAATGTCCAGCACCAAGGCCATGCTAAAGTCCGTCAATGACTTCATCAAACAGTCGAAATGGGACGATGCCAGAGAAGCCGCCAACGAGGTCCTCCAAAGGGACCCCAAAAACTACCATGCTCACATCTTTCTGGCTTTTGCGCTGGACAAGAAGAACATGCTCGAGGATGCCGAGAACACCTATCTTGCCGCCACCAACATCAAACCAGGCGACACCCAGGCCTGGCAAGGCCTGATCAGGCTCTACCAAAAGCAGGGCAACAAAAAGCTAAAGCAGTACAAACATGCTGCCATCAAGCTTGGCGAAATCTTTCGGGACACCAATGAGATGTTCAAGTTTCAGGACGTTGTCGACAAGTTCGTCGACCATGCACGTACACAGGGCGAACGGCTGCAGTACGTCGATGCCTTGGACATCCAACTGCCAGGAAGCCCTCTGTACGAGGCCCTAGAAGGCCGTGTGCCTCACCCTGCCAAGACCTATGAGATTCAGGCCAAGATTGTCGAGCCCGAGGAGAAGAAGCGGATAAACACGCTTATTGGCGAGAGGCGCACCAGAATCGGAGCCCGCGTCAGCGAAGTTACTTTGGAGGTCAAGAGGGAAGTCTACCGCCAAAGCAAACTCGGCCACATCTACAGACAGCTCATCGACTGGACTGCCGATGACGAGCTCCGGCGCACATGCGAAGAAAAGTTGCTTCAGTATTGTTACGACCGGCTCTTGGCTTGGCCTCCTGGGGAGGAAAAGCAACAAGAGATGGAAGTTGTTCGGAAACTGGCAAACGACATGGTCATCATTAGACACCCATTCAAGTTTGCCTGGGACATTGCTCTCAACTGGCAGGACCACAAGGAGATCAAGGAATGGGATGTCACCATTCTCAGACAATATTGCTCATTCTTCCCGGACAGTGACCTGAATAGAGTCATCATGGGGTTTCTTACTAGCGACATCTCGCCATTCCCCAAGGAAACACCAGCGCAGAATGATGTCACAGCGGATGGTGAGCCAGAGGACGAGAGCGAGGACGACGATGCTGGAGGTGTGCCCACTACATATGTTCCTCTCACAGAGGAGGACCGACTGTTGATGATGACGGAGGGCATTAGCTCTGGCGATTCGTTGTTTGCGTACCGACTCATGGGCGAGTACTACCAACATCTCGAGGAGTACGAAAGCAACGTCGAGTTGATGCGTAAAGCAATCGACCTTCTCAAGACAGAGCGGACCAAGACAGGCCTGGCGTTCCGGAATACAGGAGATGCCTACTCTTTGTATCTCGGCACCGCACTTGTCTTTTACCAATCTCCTCGTCACCATCAAGAAGCCAAGAGCTTGTTCGATGGTGTTTTGGCGCACGATCCCACATCCACCCCAGCCATGATTGGCGTGGGTCTGATTTATGAGGAAGAAGAGGAGTATGACGAAGCAGTTGGCTTTTTGGAACGTGCCCTGCTGGGCGACCCAACCAATCTCCGTGTCAAGACGGAGGCTGCCTGGGTCAAGGCTCTGAAAGGAGACTTTGCTGCCGCCAAGGCCGAGCTCGAGGCCTGCATGCCACTGCTGACCGAGAAGGGGCAGAACAACAAGGAGTTGCTTTCGCAGACGAAATATCGTCTCGGTTATTGCATTTGGAACCTCGACACATCCAGGTCTGCCAGGAAGAGCCGCAGCGGTGCCTACAATCACTTCCTGGAGTCCCTCAAGAGCAATCTCAACTACGCCCCGGCCTACACTATCCTCGGTATCTACTATGCAGACTATGCCAAGGACAAGAAGAGAGCTCGGAGATGTTTCCAGAAGGCAGTTGAGCTCTCCCCATCTGAAGTTTTGTCTGCAGAGAGACTTGCCAGGTCTTTTGCTGACGACGGCGACTGGGACCGTGTCGAGCTCGTTGCTCAGCGAGTTGTTGACTCGGGCAAGGTCAAGCCGCCGCCTGGATCCAAGCGCAAGGGTATCAGCTGGCCCTTTTCTGCTCTCGGCGTGGCCGAGCTCAACAAGCAGGATTACCACAAGGCCATTGTTTCTTTCCAGGCTGCCCTCAGAATATCACCAAATGACTACCACTCTTGGGTTGGTCTCGGCGAGAGCTATCATGGCTCAGGTCGGTATATCGCTGCCACCAAAGCTCTTCTGAATGCCCAGAAGCTGGAGGAGTCACCCGATGTAGAGATCACAGGACAAGAGACGTGGTTCACCAGATTCATTCTCGCCGAGGTCAAGCGTGAGCTTGGCGACTTTGATGACGCCATTGACTTGTACAAGCAGGTCTTGGAAGATAGACCGGGGGAAGATGGTGTCGCTATTTCGCTGATGCAAGCGATGGTGGACAATGCTCTCGTCAGTTTAGACAAGGGCTTTTTTGGCAAGTCTATCGACCATGCTGTGTCAGCGCTGCGGTTTGCGGTTGAGACTCCTGCGGCCATCAAGGACACTTTCAACTTTTGGAGAGCGATTGCCGATGCCTGCTCCCTCTTCACCAGCGTCCAAGGCCGGTTGTCAGAGTTTCCCAGGGAGCTGGTGCAAGGGCTGCTCGGAAGCGACGAGGCTGCCCCCGAGTACCAGGTGCTGAAGGATATCGATGGAGTCGGCACCGCCGTTGTTAGCACCAACGGCATTTTCCATGACAATGAGAAGATGGGAATCGATTTGACCAGAGCTATGCATGCCACCATCCTGGCACACAAACGCGCCGTTCACCTGTCTGCCAACGACATTCATGCCCAGGCCGTGGCGTTCTACAACCTGGGATGGGCCGAGTACAGAGCTCATTCGTGTCTTCCAGCTCATCTGAGGAAGAAGGCTACGAGGTATCTCAAGGCTGCTATTTCTTGCTTCAAGCGAGCCATTGAGCTCGAGGCCGGCAACTCTGAGTTCTGGAACGCTCTCGGAGTGGTCACCAGCACTGTGAACCCATCCGTTTCGCAACACTCGTTTGTGCGCAGCCTCCACATAAACGAGAGAGGTGCTCACTCTTGGACCAATCTGGGTGTTCTTGCACTCCTTCAAGGCGACCTCCAGCTTGCCAACGAGGTCTTTACCAAGGCCCAATCTGCCGATCCCGACTTTGCCCATGCCTGGCTTGGTCAGGGTCTTGTCGCTCTGCTCCTGGGTGATCAGAAGGAGGCCCGCGGCCTGTTCATCCACTCGATGGACATTTCTGAAGCATCCTCCCTCGCCACCAGACGTCTGTATTCCGTCTCCATGTTTGACCACATCCTGTCATCCCCATCCGACCTTCCCATCACTTCCTTGGTCCAGCCCGTTCTCGCTCTCGGCCAAATTCAGGGCCTCAAACCTCAAGATCTGGCCTACGGTCACCTCTCTGCCTTGTTCCAGGAACGAACCCAAGAATACCAACGGGCCGCCCACAACCTCGAAAACATCTGCACCCAAGCCGAAGCAGAATACGAAGTCACCGAGTCCCCCCAAGCACTCAAGCACTTTTCCATTGCCAAAACCGACCTCGCCCGCGCTCTGTTGGCACAAGGCCTCAACGTCGAAGCAATCGAAGCAGCTGAAATGGCCATTCAACTCTCCAGCGACGAGTCCGACAGCGAGCTCACGGCCGGGGAACGTAAGCGGGTGCGCCTCTCTGCGCATGTGTCTATGGGATTAGCGCAGTATCACCTCGACCACGTCGACGACGCCGTCGACTCCTTTGAGCAGGCGATTCAAGAATCGGACGGCAACCCCGACGTTGCCTGTGTCCTGGCTCAGGTCCTTTGGGCAACCGGTAAGGATGACGCGCGTGAGAGGGCGAGAGATGTCCTGTTTGAAGTCATTGAGCAACACCCCAGCCACGTCCAGTCGGTCTGCTTGCTGGGCGTGATTGCGCTGTTGGATAAAGACGACGAGTCGCTTGAGGCTGTGGTGTCAGAGCTGCAGAATCTTCGGTCGGGTGATGAGGGGGTGTCTGCTGCGGAGCAGAGCCAGCTGGGCGAGGTTCTCAAGGCTGTGGCTGCGCTGGGCGCTGGTGGTGGTGCTGGTGGTGAGGAGGGCCAGGCGCAGGCGGATGTCATGTTCCATCCTTACTTGCCGCATGGATGGGCGGAACTGGCTGGGCTGGAGGGGACGGCGGGGGATGGGGAAGGGGCGGCGGAGATGGCGTTGAGGGTTGCGATCAAGGGGGTTGCGCCGAGGGGGGATCTGCCGGCCGAGGAGCTGGCCAGGGCTTATGCCGGGACGGGCAAGGTGATGGATGCGCAAACGGCGGTGATGGTGGCGCCTTGGGAGGGGGCGGGTGGAGGAGTTTGGGGATGCCATCATTCGTTCTTAGGGGACTATGTTGATGTTGGAGCGATGAGTTTGCGGTATGATCAAGGGTAGTTTTTGAGTTGTCTAATGTTGATTCAACCCCCAAAAAAAAAAAAAAAGAATAAATCAAGTATCTTGTTCTTGCGCGTCTAGCAAAACGAAAATGCAATGGGTATCTCTAGTCTTTTTCCCCTGCCTCGCTTGCCCCTTTTCCATCAATAATTTCATCCAAACTAATCACTCCCCTCCTCGCCGTTGTCCCCCCTTTAAAATCCCATCCCCTCTCTCAACAACTCCCCTGACCTCGTTCCCGCCCACCCCATCTCCTGCCATTTAACCAACAACCTCCTCGGCAGTTCCCACTCCTTCTCCGCTTGCGGCCGGTCCCCCTGCTGCACAAACCCCTCATCCTCTCCATCCCCCTATAAACCTCCCTCACCAACTCTTTCGTCCTCTTTTTTCTATCCATCCCACCACCCCCTTGTCGTCTCCCCTGCTCCCCACCACAATGCTCCCTCATCTCCTCCCTCAACCCCCTAGCCATGTCGTACACCCTCCCCACAACAAGATCTATCGTGCCCGCCATTGGGTTTAACGGATCCATCGTTGTTCTCATTTTGCGGATTGTTTCAGTGGCGGTAATGAGCTTGGAGTAGTTGTTGTAGACTAGCGCCTTTTTTTCGGCGTCGAGGGCGCGGATTTCCGAGAGGAGGCGGGTGTATGTTTGGAGGAGGGAGGAGAGGGAGGAGGACTCGAGGAGGGAGGTTAGGTACTGCGTGGGGGAGAAGGAGGGGGGAGTCGAGGATTGAGGCGGGGGGTTGATGCTGGCGGGGGGAAGGGGGAGGAGGTGGTGGTGGTTGTTATAGAAGGGACAGTGGTGCGGAGGTTGTAGTATTCGCGGAGGGGCGGCGGCGCGGGAGCGTTTGGGGGTTGGTTGGTGGGGATGGAGAGGTTGGGGGAGCTGGGGAGGGAGGTGGAGGGGGGTTGATGTCGAGGGAGGGGCGGGCGGAGGTGGTGGGGGTGTAGAGGTTTGAGGAGGAGGGATTCGACGGGGGGTCGCGGGGGGGTGGCTATTGTTGACATTTTGGGGATGGGATTGGTGGTGGTGGTGGTGGTGGTTGTGGTTCTACTGGTGATGGGTGGCGTCGGGTGTGGTGGTGGTGGGTGTGTTGGTGTTGGGAATGGGTAGTTGTGGGTGATGGAATAGTTGAGGTTGATGAGGCTGACAGAGTCGTGTTTGGTTGATGAAGCTGAGGTAAGGTTATTAATAAGGGTTGAATTGACGTCGTGTCTCTTGGAAAGTGGGCGGATCCTTCCCGAGGGAGTGGGACCGCGCTAATTCCCCGCGGATGCAGGGGTCTTTGTTAGCGGCTGACCTTGTAACGACAGTGGGTCTCGATGCTGAGCTTCAACAACTTCAGTTGAGAAACCGAGATGATGGGATGGGGAGTCATCTGAACTTGACGAGAGCTTTGTGAGATTAAATCACGGGAATAAAAGCTTCTTTGTTTGCTTTGGGTAAGAGGCAATTCATATCGAGGATTGCTGTGAACTAAAAGTATACCTATTCACCACCTATCCTTCAATACAAACACCATATGAGAGTATCGCGAACTAACATTATTTAACTATGGCTCCAGAACCGGGTCGGTCCCGCAACAATCGACGATTTCATCCTTATGGGAGTTCCTATGTTGATTCCCCGCTCAAGTTTCTGAGGCGACCTACTGATCCGAATGTTCGGCCGCTCTCAGCAGCAGATTCTGGCAGCGAGGACCAGCAGGACGATAGCACGCTTTCTTCTCTTGCGGACAGTGTACTACTTGAGAGCGACTCGAACGACGGGCCCTCTCACCTAGACGACCATAGCGATACAGAAGAGTCCCACGAGCTGGGGTCTTCTTCCAATCCCATCGACCTGACTAGTCTCCTTATTAATTCCCAGACGCCACCTGGCAAGAGTGTCGCCGGCAAGACCGTTTCACGGTTTAAAGTTGCCCCTCAGCCCGATTTTGGCAATCAAAAGTCTAAAAGAGGTGGGCCACAGTCTGGGAAAGCTCCGGTCACCCCAAACGTGATCCAGCCTCGGCAACGCTCTCACTCAGATCTCATCAGCCACAACCCAGCAGAGCCCAAGGCAGCAGCATCCCGGAATCACAGCAATCAAAACCACACAGATTCCCAAGGCACAAATCCCACCAAAGAAAACAAGATCAGACTCCGAGTCCCGCCCCACAACCACCCAAGGACGACCGTTACCAATATCTCACCTCGATCTGCTCCACAGCAGAATCGCACCAGTCAACCGGACACTTTACCCCCTATGACCCCCCAAAAGCGACCCCCAACCCAACCCGTTCCTCACGGCCGTCCCACCCAGCAACGCCGGCTCATGGCCCCCCCTCCCGCAGCACCATCCACTATCGGACCCAGCAGCCCACCAACCAACGTGCCCCGGCCCCCTCAAAACAACCAAATGGACCTCTCCCTCCAACTTCAAACCGCCCTCTCCACCACCTCCCTCCCCTTCCCCTCCCTCCCCTTCCTAACCCGCCTAGTCCAATCCCGCAACCCCCCTCCCCCCTTCCCCTCTTTATTAGCAACCACCCGCGCGAGAATATTATCCTCAGACATCACCACCGACATGCTCGACCCAGCCTACATCAATTCCCACTCCCTCCCCTCTGAGATATCGAACCCTCTCACAAAATCTGCCACCTTGCCTCACGACGTGGTGGTTCAAGTGTTGGATATCATCAACATCTCCAAGTCAAAGTGGGAGCAAGTGGAGGAGTTGGAAGCCAAGGCTCGGGGGGAGGAGAAGAGGGGGAGGGAGGTTGTCAGGTTACCTACCGCGAGGGGGGATGGGGAGGTTGATCAAGGGACGCAGGCGGGGACACAGTTCCAGACGCAGCAAAGGGGAGAAGGGAAAGCAACGCATAGAATTCTTTTTCAGGATCCAAAAGGGGGAAAGATTTACGGGCTGGAATTGGTCAGGGTGGAGAAGCTTGGTGTGGGGAAGACGAATATGGGGGAGAAGTGGCTATTGAAAAAGGGAACGAGCGTGAGCAGGGGGGTGGTGATGCTCGAGCCGGGGAGGTGTGAGTGTTTGGGTGGGAAGGTGGAGGTTTGGAATCGGGCGTGGAATGAAGGGCGGTTGGAGAGGTTGAGGGGGGAGGCGACTGGGGAGGGCACTGGTTAGGATCGGAGTTCAAAAGGGGTGGAGGGGGGAAGGGGGGGGGGTTGTTGGTACTGCAGCTCAGTACAATGTGTAGTAGCCGTTAATTTATATCCTTTCAAAAGGGGAACTAGGCATATCAAGTATATTTTGGGGTTTATCAGCCATCTAGCTATCTTTCAAGGTCTATTAGCTACTTCTAAAAGAATTTCGAGCATCTTTAAAGGCTTATTGACCATCCTTTGAGGCATAGTTTAGGATACTATTACACGTCAGCTTACCTTGCAGTGCCAGTTACTTTTTGTCCACAGCGTAGCGAGGTTATTGTTTTGCTGAGGGTGTAGCATCGAAAGAGTGAAGAGTAAGGTGAAAGTGAAGGAGAGTGATATGGGAGGCACTGATGGCTGCTGAGCCTGCGGTTGCTGCACCTCCGGTAGGTCCCCCACCCCGCGATCGGCCACCTAAACCGTCTGCATCCTCATATCACTCGGCAAATCTTCAACATCCACTATCTGGAAGGGATCCTGATCCTCCTCGCTAATCAACACCTCCAGCCCCTCCACCTCCTTCAGCTCCTCCTCCAACTGTCCCTTGAGGACATCCCTCAAGAAAGCCCTCTCCGAATTACTGTGAAACACACTGATCACCGCCTTCCCCTCCATGACAAGCTTGAGCGCAGGATGGTGCGACATCTCGCCGGTAACAATCAGATCAGCGTCCTTGACACCGGCCAGTACGCTCTCCCCGCTCCCTGGGCAGACAGCCACTGTCTTGACCATGAACTGCCCTTCTGATTTGGGGCGGGCGACCATGACGTGTTTTAGGCCGCCGAGGCCTTTGGCGTAGAGCTTTACTAGTTCTCCAAGGCCGGCTGGTTTGGAGAGTTGGACTTTTCGGCCGTAACCAGCGCCGGCGAATTTCTCGGGGAGGGAGGAGGCGTCGACTGGGGTTACGGTGGAGATGGTGGTGGTGCGGTCTGGGAGGGAGGAGAGCATCTGGGCGAGCCAGTCGGCCATGCCACCTGGGGCGGCGTCGATGGCTGTATGGGGGGAGTAAACGGCGATGTTGTGTTGGGCCAGCAGCAAAATAATGCGCTGTTGGGGGTCGGCCAGGGTGATGGACTTGAGGCCGCGGAAGATGAAAGGGTGGTAGGAGATTATTACAGAGGCTTTGCGGGAAATGGCCTCTTGGGCGACCGCGGGAGTGAGGTCGTTTGTGAGGAGGACCACAGGGGAGGTGGTTGTAGCTGTGGAAGGGGTGGTGAAGTTTTCTTGGAGGAGGCCAACGTTGTCCCAGTTGCGGTCGGCAAGAGACTCAGGGTACCTGCAGTCCCGTTAGTATTTACACATTGAATAAACAGCAAGAAGACTTACAAGGCCTGCATGGCCTTGACGACTCGCTCGGTAAAGGCAGGGCGCTGCATGGCGGCCATGGTGAAGGTTCTCGGTTGGGTAGAGTTGGCAAAGGACGAAATGAGTCTTGGTGTTGTTCTGAGGAGAGAAGAAGTGAAGTTCATCTGTGACTGAGCTTTTGTTGATGAGATTTTGTAGCGAGAGTGAGGTCACAGGTGAAATGCTTGCAGTGTAAGAGCTTCAGTGAGAGACAGACAGTGAGAAGGTGGAGAGGTGGGGTGAAAGGTGAACGAACGAACCAAAGCAAACTGAATGCTGGATGGGAGCAATTCCACACACAAAACCCCAACCCTTATCAAATCTTGCCAAGCATAACATGGCGGGGCAGTCACAAAGTCTGAGCAACATCACTATTCTTCATCGACAGAAACACACACCATACCATGGCCCAGTCAATCACCGAAGAATCCGTAAGGGCGGCCCTCACCGACCGCCTCAAGGCCTCTCATGTCGAGGTTCAGGACATGTCCGGTATGCCCGCTGCTTTCCTCTGTCACATGCCCCCTGACGTCATTTTCAGTTGAGAATGAACCCCCCCGATGCTGACACAGTTTGAATCACAAGGTGGCTGCGGGCAAGCCTTCACATCGTTGATTGTCTCGCCCGAGTTTGTGGGCAAGAACTCGCTAAAGAGGCATCGGCTGGTCAATGCCGCCCTCAAAGACGAAATCGCGCAGATACACGCCTGGAGCGCGAAGTGTCAGACACCGGAGGAATATGAAAAGGAAAAGGCAGCGACAGGAGGGAATGACGGGCCGCCGTTGGATGGGACGGCAGGAGGGGAGGTGACGGGCGTCAGTCAGTAGGAGGGGGAGGCTTTTGGGGGCGGTAGAGCAAGGCGTTCTGGCCGGGTTTGATACACCATTGGTATAAACAATTTGTTTCTTGATTATTTCTTGTTTGTCCAAAAATGACAGCCTTGACAGATCGCGTGAGAGAGGGGTTGGGACGAAGGCTGAAGGGGCTGCTTTCCCAAATCGGAGGTCGGTGGAAGAAGGTGTGTGTCACACACATCTCAGGCTCCCCCATGGGATGACTACTTTCCAAACTCTTTTCATCTTTGGCTCTCGATAGTGCGTATTTACTTCAACTCGCATCAATTTACCTCGAATCTATCAGTTCAGGAAGTTTGAGCTTCATCATGTGATACTCCGGCTCAAAGACTCCATCTGGCCGGGCGCTTGCCGTCAGTAGCCGCCAAGTACATTTTGTACAGCCTCACTTGGAGATCACCAACATTTGGCTGATGCCACCCACACACCCTGCCCACAAAATAATTGAGACACCAAAGTAAGTTAGCCCATATCATGCAATGAACTATACCTCAAAGGCAATTTATCAGGCCTTTGAACGATCTTTCAAGGCCTGTTAACTGTCTTTGAAGGCCTACCAACCATCTTTAAAGGCCTATGGACTATCCTCCAACCCATGTTAACCTACTTTAGTGTCTTAATTATTTCGTGGTGAGGGTGCCACACAACTACGAGGGCCTCCATTGCGGCTGGATTGTTTCAAAGACTGCCATTCGCTGCTGTCCCACGTTTTCCATCCAATGTTTGGTTTCATCACCCACGCCGGCTTGCTACTGCATTATCCCGTCGATGGAGGGCGGACGAGGCTGGGAGGGAGCCATGCTGACCATGACTGACCCGGTTTGAGCAGATGTGAAGGAAATCCTGGCCACAATAAATGGCCGTCTTTCACGATGGTCTGCTTGGAGTACGTGGTATTCTCTCATGTTCCAACTTGAGCTATACGCTCACCCGGTCTGTTAACAGCACCTTGATCACTACTGCGAAACATGGAAAACTCTCGTGTGGATGAGTTGCTCAAATCATTGGAGCTTCTTCAGCAATCCATCAAAACTCTCCATCAGTATCGAGAAGCGCAGTCCAATCCGGTTCAGCGTCCTCGCCCATCGAGTGTTGACTGGCCCGCCTCCACTCTTCAAAGAGTTGCCACCATCTCCAACGCACCTCCTCAGTCCGCCGTCACTACATTCGCTCGCCGGCTCACAAATGAGTCTCCGAGATCACGGCCAACACTCATCAATGATGGAATCCCAAAGAGAGAACACTCCCCCGACTTTCTCACCTTGACCAGTCCGCCCGCCTCCCGCAGCAGCAGCTCGCAATCGTCGCCGTCCTGTGTCATAGAGGCATTGCCTAGCATAGAGAAGACCGAGGAAGAGCTCGTCTCACATCTCCAATCCATTAAATCAACCGAAGATGGATCCACATCAGGCACCATAATTGCCCTGGCAGACGCATGGGAGAGGAGGGACGAGTTGACACCCGCCAACCTGCTCACATCGTTCGAGACAGGAGAGGGCACCAAATATGAACACACCAGCTATCAGATATATGAGGTCGACAGAGACGGCGTGCCCACTCAGATACGTCCACTTTGTCTTGTAAAAGGCTCAGCCTGTCCCAATCATGGGGACGAGAACGGAGATAATAGAGACATATCCGTCTGGCCCGTTCTGAAGACTATCAACGCCAACGGGAACGCTGTCGGTAGGATATCGTCAGTCACCCCTCATCCCATCATCAAAGACCCCTTGTGCTGACCGCCCTGAAGAATTCTCCAAGAACCCACCCCCGTCATGCTCGCCGCCGCCCATCTCACCATGAAAGACCACTTCGACATGGACGAGCTCCTCTCCCACCTCGTCACCACCGCCGGCAACAAAGGCAAAACCAAAGCCTACCTCAACCGCTCCATCGAGCCCACTCCCCTCCGTCAGCGCTCCTTCTTTTTCGTCTTCAAATACTACACCATCATCGCCTCGGGCCACCCCCCTACCCCCTGGCAGCCCTTTGATCCCCGCCCATTAGACCACCGCTCGCCGGATCACATAGACATAACCGAATGCTCCTCCATCCTCGCCCTCTCCCTCTCCGGGCCCGTCTCCTCCCAGGTCAAAGTGCGGGCAAAACGCAAGACCAAGTCGGGGAACCTGTACAGCACCTTTGCCCCCTGGCATTTGGTCAACATCCAGTACTTTCCCGACGACCACCACTCCCCCTTCCCCACCATCCGCTCCGACGGCACGCAGAAACACTTTCTCAACGGGCCGCACGCGTTTTTGGATGCTTTGAGGCTGGAATACCGCGACGCGATCAAGCGCTACACCGAACTGAACGAGTCGATAACAAAACTGATCACGCCCCCGAATCAGTTCATGTTTGACGTCCGGCTTCGGGACAAGCTCCTGTTTGAAGACTCGCACTTTACCTACTCGCGGCGGTATTTCTGGGCGTATAACACGCTGGGGGTTATCAATGAAGGCATCAAATCCATGAGCGCGGCGTACGTGAATAACTTCACGAGGGATTTTTGGGAGGGGAGACACCCGACGCTGTGGCCTTGTGCCAGCAATGGCGGCGACTACCTGGGCAAACTGGATATTCTGCGTCAGGACCTGGAGCAGGCGGTTTCGGAGCTGAAGGTGGTGTATGATAGGAATGAGGCCACGAGGACGGAGATTAGGAGTCTGAGGGAGCAGTTGTTTAGTGGGAGTTCGGTCAAGGAGAGCAGGAGGGCGATCGAGCAGGGGAAGAATATCAAGATACTGACGAGCGTGTCGATGGTCTTTTTGCCGTTGACGTTTGTGGTTGGGGTGTTTAGTATCACGACGTTGGAGATTGAGCCGGAGGATTGGAGGTTTGGGGTTACGCTTGTTGGGGTGTGTGTACCATTTTTTGTGCTGATTCTGGTGTTGCAAAGTATGGATAGTGTGAGGAAGGGGTGGGGGTGGGTGAGGGGGTTGGGGGGGAGAGTGTTTGGGCTGACGGGGAAGGGGAAGGGGAAGAGGGAGGTGGGAGGGGGTGGGGGAACGGGGTTTGGGGGCGATAGGAGGCATTTGTATCATCATTATCAGGAACGGGGGATCGGGGGTGGGGAGGTAAGGAGGGCGCAGACGGGGTTGGGGGGGGAGGGAGAGGGGAGGTGGTTTGGGAGGGGGGTGTGGAAGGGTTGGGGTTGGGGTTGGGGTTGGGGGGGGAGGGTGCCGAACTGGAGGAGGAGAGAGGAGTCGCTGGATTTAAGGATGGAGAACGGTGAGGTTGGGAGGGAGAAGAGGGTTGGATGAGGCATGGCAAAGCTCAGAATTTACAAAACACAAGCGAGGATATAAATTTAATATGAGAGATGCTCAGGGGAGCTGCCTCTTTAGCTTTTGGGAGCTACATCCCAACATTCCCACGAAAACATCATCCCACCATCGGAAGCCAAAGAGGTAGCTCCCCCGAGTATCTCTCAAACTCATTATTCCCACCATTCGCCATGGTGACAATCAAAGTACTACCGCCTTCTAGGGCTCTTGCCCACCTCTCCTATAGACGACCGCCGCAGCCAACTCGACACTCTGCGATTCTCGCCCCCACCGGTCGACCATCTTGCTGGTCGCCCAAAGTTAATCGACAACCTCGAGGACTTTTGGAAAGAGCATTTGCACAAGGTTGATCTCACAGGAACCGAATCCGGAGGAGGCAGTTTTGGCCAAGGGGGCGGTTCAATGACTTGCAGCGAGCGGCTTTGTTTGGATTGGGCTGGCCCTCGGTGATCTCCACCACCTTTGGACCGACAGATTCCGACACTTGAGTGCTTGGTGGCTGGGGCAATTCTAATTCCAGGTGCCGCATTTTCTGAACTTGTGGTGGTGGTCGAGCAACTTGATGTTAGCTTTGGTGGTCTTAACCTGCTGCACACACCGCCAGAGTTGAGACGTGTTCTGGGTCCTCCGGATGGAACATCGCCGTTCCAACGCCCCTTGGAGGAGAATGTGGCAAGCCATAGGATCATCCCCTGGGGGTTGTTGAACCAGGAAGGTACACGGAACCGGACGCTGGTCGAGTGGTGTTTGGTGTGCTACGGCTTGGGGTTCTTTTACCCTATGAAACTTTTACCAAGCGGGATTAGTTTGAAGGATGAGAGGGAGATACCCAGGAAGCTGTTCTCCGCGGCGAGAACAACCACAAATGATAGCGGGTGGAATGTAGTCATGCTTGATGACCTAACACCACGCAATTTCTGGGCAAGGGGGTTTTGTGAGTTTGAATGCTTGAGCGCAGAGAGGATACCGGACAACGGAATGATGCGAATTACTCTCGAGTTTCACTGTATGCCCGTTATTAAGCCGGAGGCGGCTTGGGAGATAGTCGGGGACCTGGAAGAGTCGTGGGGGCAAATGGGCAGGACATATCGCGATGTTGTTGGAGAGGGGACAGGTCTTATTTCTGGGGACAGGTGGTATGTGGATGCTGAACATGCAGAAATAAATTGTGAGATACAAGAAGTAAGGTACTGAACCCGAATCGACTGTCAGGTTGGTCATGCCCAGTTATCTATCAGCTTTTTAAGATCTGGAGGAAGGGGTTGCTGGTCAGTGGTCGGCTCGACAATGCCTTATCCAGATGTTGTTCACAAATACACGTGAGACAGAAATTAAACGTGAATGCGACAGAAACCATCGCCAGCCGATGTGATCAATTCAACAGCAGCAGAACGTCTAGGGTATGAATTCCGAAATGCCTCCAAACTTCCCGCAGTCCCGCTTGCAAAAATGACAAACACATATCCGTCACATCATATTCCTGCTTTATGTTTCCTTCGCACTCCCAACCCTTCAAGGGGCGGTTCAGTGCACCATGGCATCAGCCTGGGGGGCTGGGGCGCCAGAAGGGGCGCCAGCGGCAGGAACGGCAGGCTTGTCGACCTCCATCTCATCAGTTTCCATCGCGTCGCCGTCGAGCTCTTCCTCCTCGAGGTCGTCTTCACTCTCTCCCTCGATGTCGACACTGCCGTCATCGGAGAGCTCTTCCTCGTCAACAGCACCGTTCTCGCCCTCAACGCCTTCCATGGCAGCATCCTTATCAGCACCAGAGGCCTCGCCAACGGCAGCAGCCTCCTCCGCTAGCTCGGCCTCCTCCTCCTCGGCAAGCTCCTCAGCACCATACTCCTCCTCATCAGCAACCAAATCGGCCTCAGGCTGCTCAGGAGGGAACTCGGCAGGAGCAGTAGCCTCGGAGTCCCTATTTTTTCAAGTCGTATTAGCAACCTGCCCCACTCTGTCGCAAACTGTAAAATGTAACATACCACTTAATGTTGAACCTAGTCACACGTGGCTTCTCAGCCAACACGTTGCGCTTGATCTTCTCGATGATGGGCTTGGCAGGGGGGTCGTTCTGGAGCTCTTCGGACTCGTACTCGTTGTTGACATAGTAACCAACACGGACGAACTCGCGGCCGTCGTAGGCGCAGGTGAGGAGGATGACGGTGACGCCGAGGAGCTCGTCGTCGGGGATGAGCTTGGTGTCGGGGGGGTTGGCCTCAAAGGCGAACTTGTTGACGCCCACGGGGATGGGGCCGACGAGGAGGGAGTCGAGCTCCTGGTCGTGGGAGTCGCTTTGGGCAGAGCCGACGTAGGTGAGCTTCCACTCGAGGTCTGTGTTTTTGAGATGAGAGGGTTAGATATGGGTGGAAACAAAAGTCGGAAAAAAAGTTGCAAACATACCCTTCTCAAGTGGCTCCAGGCACTCGAATGTGATCTCAAAAAGGTACTTGTCGGTGAACTTGGCGGGGTTGTTGGCCACATTGACGCCGAGAAGCGTGACGACAGACATTTTGAGTTTGTGTTTTCAAAATAAGATAAAACAGTTGAATCCAGAGAAGAGAGAGTGTGTGTGAGTGAGTGTGTGTGTGTGAGAGAGAGAGAGAGAGAGAAAAGCAGAGTCGGCGCCTGTTGTGCGTAGTTGGTGATGGTGGTGGTGGTGAGAAAGTGGAAAATGGTTGGGCGGTGATGGTGGGAAAAAGAAGGGAAGGGCAACAGGAAAGGCGCTAAGAAGGAAACAGAGATTTGTTTGTTTTGAATGGACAGCGCTTCGACCTTTTTAATTCTGGTCACTGGATGGCAACGCAGTCCCGTCTTGTCTCGTTTTAGGTGGGCAAAAAAGGTGGGCACTTTTCAGCTTGAACTCATCAAACACAGAGGCACAGGCTCCGTCGCGCTGCCACGGGGGGGCATTGACTGTTGAGTCGTGTCGCTCTCTCAGGGTCGCGTAGAGTGCCAGCCAGGGAGTCGCGTCTCCTGGGCTCCTAATTAGGTCAGCGAATTGCCGCCCAATTCCCCACTGTCCTGTCTCCCGCTTCCCCACTGTGCGTGCCACCTGGCCCAGGCCCACCTCTATCCACAAGCCACATTGAGCCACAGCTTGGCAGAAAGAAAACCAAGCGCATGTAGTCGCGCTTCCATCTCTTGTCCATCTCTTATCACACCTTGAAGACGTGTGTCGAACTATAAATCTTCGACGACGGCGACAACAACAACAGCAACAACAACAACAACAACAATAACAACAACTTTGCTCCACAACGGCATCATTGAGAACAATAGCAGCATCCTCTCTTGAATAGCACAGCCTACATTCAATATCTGGGTCCTGCTTACTGCGCGACTCCCAGTCCCCAGTCCCCCAGTTCTTTGTGTGCGCTGCCAAAAAAAAAAAAAAAAAAAAAAAGGCCTTGCTGGTCAGAATCTCCGTCTCTTGTGATCCATGCGACGCAACGACTCTCAGTGACTCTGCGTAATCTTTTCTTCTTCTTTTCGCTAGCTTCCTGCTCCCACCCACCCTCTCTTCCCGCCTCTATCGCCATCACAAGTGCTGTGTCTCTCATCGACGGTGGACCTACCTACCCCAATTGCGGTTTCCCCAAGCAGCACTGATCCGAGTTTTCTACCATCACCACCGTTTGATATCGGCGCATCACCACTTTCGACCTCGGCAGCCTTGCCAATTGCGGCAGCGATTCCTTCCCCTCGACCGAGACCTTCAGGTCATTATCAACATCTTCACATTGCACAATGGCCGACGCCCCGACCGACGACGGGCGAAACAATGGCTCCCTTAGCCCACCTACCGAGACCCCAATTCTGGTACCTGTCGACAAGGTCGCCCAACTCGAGAAGCGAGTAACAGAAGACCCTCGCGGAGCCTTGGACGCATGGCTCGCGTTGATGGCCGAGCACCGGTGCAGAGGCAACATTGCCCAGGCCAGAGAGACTTACGAGCGGTTCCTGACCATCTTTCCTCAGGCGGTATGTCTCTTGCGCCCCCTGCCTCAACAACGCAATGCTAACAATGGAATAGGCCGAGGTCTGGGTGCAATGGCTGGAGATGGAACTCGAAACCGATAACTTCAACGAGGCTGAGCGCATCTTCAGCACTGCTCTCATATCCACACCGAACCTCGCCCTCTGGACAAAGTATCTCGACTATGTCCGCCGTCGCAACGACCTCAACGATGGGAATGCTCGCCAAATTGTCTATCAAGCGTACGATTTCGCGCTCAACAACATCGGGTTCGACAAGGACTCCGGCAAGATCTGGGCCGACTACATTCAGTTTCTCAAGTCCGGGCCTGGCACCCTGGGAGGAAGCCAGTGGGAAGATCTGAAGAAGATGGATCAGATCCGCTCCGCTTACCAGAAGGCCATTTGTGTGCCCATCGCTAACGTTAATAACCTGTGGAAGGAGTATGACCAGTTCGAGATGAGCCTGAACAAGCCCAACGGTCGCAAGAACCTCGCCGAACGGTCGCCGTCCTACATGACGGCCAAGAGTGCCTACATCGCCCTCGAGAACACCACCCGTGGTCTGCAGCGGACGACCCTCCCCGTTCTTCCCCCAGCCGCTGCTCACTTTGACGGGTACCAGGAGTACATGGAGCAAGTTGAGATCTGGAAGAGGTGGATCGCTTGGGAGAAGTCTGATCCTCTTTACCTCAAGGAGGACGAGAAGCTGCCTGGCCTCTACCAGAAGCGTATTCTCTATGTTTACCGGCAGGCCCTGATGGCGCTGAGGTTCTGGCCAGAGATGTGGCTGGATGCGGCCGAGTGGTGCTTTGAGAACAACATTATTGATGACAAGCCAAAAACTAGCGACCAAAAAAATGACGTGTCCACAGGTCTTGAATTTCTGATTCGTGGCATTGAAGCAAACCCAGAGAGCGTCCTCCTTGCACTCCGGTACGGTGACTACATTGAATCCACTCAGCAGACTGAGGACAACGACAAGGCCAAGATTGCGCTTGGTCAGGCTGTGCGCGCTCCCTACAACAAGGTGCTTGACACGCTGTATGATATAATCAACAAGGTGAAAGACCGTGAGACGGCTCACATTGCTCAGATTCAGGAGGCGGCCAAGAAGGCGGCTGGGAGGGATAATTCGTCTAGCGGGTCTGATGATGATGAAGATGATGAGGAGGAGGGTGAGGGGTCGACCAAGCCGGCGATGGATGCCAGTGCGGAGAAGCAGATACAGGCGGTGCAGCAGGTTTCTGCTATGCAGACCAAGATGCTGTCAAAGACCATCTCGTTTGTCTGGATTGCTCTGATCCGGGCCATGAGGCGGATTCAGGGCAAGGGCAAGGCGAACACGGAGATGGGTGGTATGAGGCAGGTCTTCCAGGACGCTAGACAGCGCGGTCGGCTCACCAGCGATGTTTATGCGGCTGTTGCACATATGGAGTGGACAATTTACAAGGAGCCCGCTGGTGGAAAGATTTTTGACCGTGGTGCGAAGCTGTTTCCGGAGGATGAGGATTTTGCGCTGGAGCACATCAAATATCTCCATTCTTTGAATGACTTTACCAGTAAGTTTCTCGCCCTCTTTAGTTTCCCACTCATGGCTAACCATCTCACAGATGCCCGCGTCCTTTTCGAGCGTGTCGTTTCTCGCCTAACCTCCAAGCCGGAGAACGTACACAAGGCCAAACAGCTTTACGTCTACTTCCACAAGTACGAGTCCCAATTTGGTGAACTCGCCCAGATTTCCAAACTGGAGAAACGCATGGCGGAGCTTTTCCCGGAGGACCCGAAGCTCTCTCACTTCTCGGCGCGTTTCTCAACCGAAAAGTTCGACCCTATCACGGCGAGAGTTATCGTCTCTCCTGCGGCTCAGCTCCGGCCGAAAATACAACCACCTGGTTTGATGCCCTCGATTGAACAACATCAACCACAACAACCCATCTCCATCCGCAACACCCCCACCCCGGCGCCTCAATTCCAACCAACAATTACCAACTCCCCCAAACGTCCTCTTCCCCTAGACGACGACGAGTCAAACCCGCCTCGCAAGATTCAGAGAAACGATTACAACACCGAGTTCGTCCGTGGCGCCTCCCCCCTAAAAGGAGCAGCTGGCCGTAGACTGGACCAGCAGCGTCGTATGCAGGGAAGTGCTGGAGGCGCGAGCTATAGCAGCACCCCTGCCCCTATCGCTCGGGACATCACCTTCCTCCTCGGCTTAATCCCCCGGGCTGAGGCCTACGATTACCACCGTATGAACCCAAACAAGGTCGTCAATTTGCTCCAGTCGACGAACGTACCAGAGTACCACGTCTGGAAAGCCCACGCCAATCCAAGCCAGAACCCGCACCACAGAAATGTTTCCACCGATTTTGGGAGCTACGGTGGTGGATATGGGAACAGGGACTCGCCGGCCCCAAGGGTGGGAAGTCCGTATGGACAACAGAGGTTGGTGATGGGGCAGGGGCAAGGCTACAGACAGAGTAGTCTCAGGCCGGGGAGCGCCGGGAGTGGAGCGGGGTATGAGCCTCCTCCTGCGGTACCTGGGCAGGGCGCCGGCGGGTATCAGTTTGGGGGTTTGCCTCCCCCCCCTCCTCCACCGGGGTATGGAGGTTATGGTGGGGGGTATTGAGACGATAGGGGAGGTTTGTAGCTGGGGGAATATAATCATATCTTGGGGAAGGTAGAGGGATTGAGGGTTCATCATGGCGTTCTGAGGAGGTGCATACTGTATAGGATAGGAGTTTTCTTTTGGGGAAGGCTAAAGGTGGTGCATTTGTGGTTGGGATTGGGGGCAAAAGTTAAATGGGGGATTTCGGGAGAGATACAGCCCGACCTGTATATAACGATTCGAGCCATAGTGATTTTTCCCACGTACCGATCGGAATTGCTAAACTAACTTATTTTATATGAGCCAGATAACGATAAGACTCCTCACACCAACCGAATCGTTATATACAGGTTTCACTATAGTGTAGTAGGTTGGACGGGGCGGGTGAATTGTAGATGTTTTGTTCTTTCCGAGGTTTCAAGGTCTTTTGGATAGTGATGATGGATTCATATTCAGTGGCTTGTGAATTCTTCTCGTGAGAGAGTCTGTCTGCGCCAGATGGTGGATGTCCTGCAGTGGTGATCAACTGTCATATATTTGTGACCGGGAGTGCGACCTCCCACTTTCAGTGAGCATCTGTCTATGTGTGACATGTGCGATATATTATGTCCCGTTGACTGAATATCGGTAGTGGAAATGTGGCACGACCTGATATGTGACACTCATAATATAGTCAACCCCTTCTCCATGACCAAAAACACAAAAATGTCATCCAGGCTAGGCCATCCATCTAAGGCAGGCAGTGAAAGTGTCACTGACAAAGATCCCTTCCGTCTACTTGAGGGTTGTCGTTGTCCGGCCGAAATGTTAGTCAGCCGAGACCAAAAAAAGGGGCTGGTCTTGGCAGGGGTTGGTGTCAAGACTGGTAGAACCAAGATGCTTTTGTCTCATGTCGGGTTGTACAGGGGTGGTGGGATAAGCTTATTTTGACGACTGGTCTTGTTTTGGGGAGGAGACGGATGGTAAGATGTTGGAGAGGAGGGGTGGGATGGGATTGGGAGCTGGGATTGCTCAACACTTTCTGTTTTGTTGAGTGTTTTTGGGAATGGTTTCATCACCAATATCTCGTGGTGTCTTTTCAGGGAAGAATACGGACTTTGGATTGGGACTGGGATAGATACATTAGTGTATTGCACTGTGGTCTACTAAACGTCTGGAAATGCCCATAGTGTCTTCAACAGGCCAGGCAAATATAACCTTTAGGGTATCTAATTTCTTTATACACTCAATGTGTGTGGTACCTGCCTATGCTTAAGAGAGGAAGCAAAGACCTTGGCTCGAGTTCCTTGCCCTAGTGTTCCACAGAAGAGGTGAGAAATGTCAAGTGATCGGGTAGCCCTAAGTGAACGGGGAGGAGGTGATTCCAGCTGCAATTCATGATACTGTGCGGATCAAAAGAAGAAGTTTCTTTTCCCAGGTGAGGGAGCAGGTAGATTGTTTAGTTTTCTCTGTTGTGGTGTGATAAGAAGGGAGCAGAGTATTTTCTTCTCCTGTGGTCCGGAATGATACGCCAAGGGAGACCACGGAAGATACATGATGCTCAGAGATGGGTGATGGTGATGTGGTTTCTCCGCCTCAAGATAGCTCGCTCTTCCAGCTCTTATGCCGACGGTGGCCGTGATGATGAATAGTCTGATGTGCTCCCTCAACGCCCCTTCCGTCTTTCCCACGTAGGCCTATCGGAGCAGCGAGTCCTATCGCCAACCAACAAAGGAAGCCCTATCACCAACCTCGCTGGCGTCATACGCGTCCCCCCACTTGCCCATCAAACAGAAGAGCAATTCCTTTGTCTTCCAAGGCTGTTATCGCTGCTTACAACAACCATTACCCGCTTCCTCCTCCGATATTCACTTGCTCCAGCTGATCGTTGCTCAGTGGGGGGCTGATTAGGAATTCTGGGCCCTCAATTCCTGGGTATAAAGTAAGGTCTTCCTCTCCCACAACTCCCACAACTCCCACAACCCTTCCTCTCTCATCTTCAACCTCAGCCATCGGCTACCCTCATTCTCTACTCTCCTTCAACCCAGAGCGGTATCAAACTTTGACATCCCTCTATCAAAACCTCTTCAGTCTACCCTTCCGTGGTAGCAAAACCGCGACTTGCTTCGGCATCCACCAAAAGGTACATTCTTGAAGCCATCGCCATTTGGCATGATCCCCCAACATCACACATCACCACCAAATCATCACTCGGTCGCACGCTCTCTGTCGGAACAATCAGCACTGATCAGCACCGATTCACACCGGGTCGCTGCATCAGGCACACCCAGCAAGTGGGGGTCGTGCATGTGTCTACCCAGCTCGTTCCTTCCCCCCTTGTTCTCGGCACTCATGGGCACTCATTGCGCCTTTTCACTGGGATAGCCTTGCTGCCTGTTTGTCTCGATCTGTTTGCATCTACTACACACACCTCACAAAACTCACTCTCCCCTTAACCTCCAAACCCCCAAACAGTCTCTGTCCAGTCATCTGTGATTGATTGTCGCTCTCTCCTTCCATCCTCTGCCATCCCCTACATAACCTCTCCCGCTGCCCCCCGGCCCTCTCATTCTCTTTTCTCTTCTTCCTGGCCGCTTTGATCCACAGACAGCGATTGACATAGCAACGCAACAGTCCTTCTAGGCAACTCGCTCTCTGCTTCTTCGACAAGAAGCCAACAGCTACGACACTCTTTTGCCCCATCTCTTACAGCCCATCGTCGCCATGGATGACACTCAGGAGTTCAATCCCAAGGACTTGCCTTCCTACCCCAAGCATACCGACTTCAAAGACTTGAGCACCAAGGCTGTTGAGAAGCGCATTGATCTCACCCCCGAGGCTTACGTCGAGGATCTTGACAAATTCCACCCCTTTGCCAGCCGCCCTGGTTGGAATGACGATGCCAAGGCCCGCAAGGTCAATGTCGCTATCAACCAGTACCGCATCAAGGTTGCCAAGCTGCCCACCATCTTCCAGTACAATGTAAGCAACTCTTGACAGGGAACATCGTCTTGTGCTCATCATTAAAACACATCTGCAGCTTGACGTTTCCCCCAATCCCGATGCCAATGTGGTCTTCCGCAAGTGCTGGGAGAACCCGACCTTGCAAGCCCACATGAAGCAGTTCAAGACCCCCGAAGGCAAGTCGGGCGACTGGCTGTATGATGGTGGCAAGATCCTCTGGTCCCGCAACGACATTGGCAATCAGGCTGTCAAGAAACAGATAGACCTCCGCGAGAATGAGGATGGCTCGCGTGGCAAGCCCCAGCCGCTTTTCATCACCATCACCAAGACCAAGCAGTTGAACCTGGAGGCGATCAATGCCTATCTGGCTGGCAAGATGGGCTGGGACAATGTGGTTCTGGAGACTATCAGTGAGTTATCACATGTCCAGAAGTTCATGCTGTGCTGTTGGAAAAGCTAAACATGTTATCTACCTAGCTTTTCTGGACCAGGTTTTCCGTGCTGGTCCCACTAGGGTTTTCGGTTTCATCGCCAACAAGCGTACGCTTATCCACCCCCAGAGCTCTGAGAGCATGCCTCTCAACGCTCTCACTGAGGCTATCAAGGGCATTTACTCTGCCATTCGCCTAAACTCGTCCAACATCACCGGCGGTCAGGGCCTCGGCGTCAATGTCGACGTCGCCAACAACACCTACTTCATTGGTCAGAACATGGCTCAGCTGGCCCGCCACTTGGTCATCAACTTGTGCCCCAATGTCGGTCCCCACAAGCCTGATGAGTTCTTCCAGTTTGTCAAGCCTGTCCAGGACAAGAACGGCAAATGGGGCATGTCTGCCGGGCTCAAGGCTCTCCGCCGCTTGACGAATCTTCGCTTCAGGGTCACTCATCGCGGCAAGAAGGACAAGAATGGGAACCTGATCCCCTCCCCCATCTACAGGGTCAAGGGAGTCGTGTTTGAGCCAAAGTATGGCCAGGAGGGTGCGTCGGCCAAGAAGGTCACTTTTCAGCGCAAGGAATTCAATGAGGCCACGCAGGAGATCACCACCTCCGAGATGTCCATTTACGACTTCTACGAGCTTCATTACAAGAAGCGTCTTCGTCTCTGGCAGCTGCCTCTGATTGAGACCAACAAGGCCGGGTACTTTCCCATGGAGCTCTGCGAGGTGGAGCGCTTCTGCCCCTACCCATTCAAGCTTGATGGAGACATGACCACCAAGATGTTGCGGTTTGCTGTCCAGGCTCCCAAGGAGCGCAAGATGCAGATCGAGAAGATGGTTGCCCAGCTCCAGTGGGGCAATGACAGGTTCCTCAAGCAATTCGGCATCCAGATGGACAGCACCATGCCCAAGGTCGAAGCCCGTGTCATTCCCAACCCCGGCATCTCATTCGGCAACAAGATCGTCAATCCCGGAGTGAGTGGTCGCTGGGATCTTCGTGGGCTCAAGTTCATTGAGCCCAACCCACAGCCACTGAAGTCGTGGGGCATCTGCGTCACCCAGGACTGCTGTGACCAGCCCACTGTCGCCGCCTTCTACAAGAACTGGTCCAATATCTACAAGGGCCACGGCGGGCGGATCCAAAATGACCCCATCATCTTCCGGGCCCAGGGCAGTCAGTACACCGAGGTCGTCCAGAATGCCTGGCATACGGTCGGCAAGAAATTCAATGCGAACCCTCAGATCATCTTCTTCATCCTCAAGGACAAGTCGGCTTGGTACTACGAGCGCTTGAAGCGCAGCTCAGACTGCCGCTATGCCATGCCGACGCAGATGTTGAACCTCCAGCAGGTCCGGAAGGGCCAGGCGCAGTACTGCTCCAACGTCTGCTTGAAGGTCAATGCCAAGCTAGGTGGATGCACTGCCGTGGCCGTCAAGACTCAGGCTGGGCAGCCGCTCAAGCCCAACTCTGTGGCGCCGCACTTTGACAACACGCCTACCATGTTTATTGGTGCTGATGTTTCCCACGGCGCTGCTGGTCATCTGTCGCCTTCGGTTGCTGCCATGACTGTCTCCATGGACAAGGCGGCCACCAAGTACGCCGCTGGTGCCCAGACCAATGGCTGGAGGGTTGAGATTATCCAGCCTTACAACATGATGCAGATGCTGCAGCCCATGATTAAACAGTGGCGCCAGCGGAACGGTACGTTTCCCAAGCGCGTATTCTACATGCGCGACGGTGTCTCTGAGGGCCAGTACGCCCACGTCATGCAGCACGAGTTCCCGGCCATGAAGAAGGCGTTCGAGGCGGCCATGACTAGTGAGAAGGCTGCCGCCCCGCTCTTCACCATCATCATTGCCACCAAGCGTCACCACATCCGCTTCTTCCCCGACAGCAACGTGGCGGACAAAAACGGCAACGCCCTCCCGGGCACCCTGGTTGAGCGTGAAGTCACCCACCCCTTCCAGTACGATTTCTACCTCTGCTCCCATGTGGCCATCAAGGGCACGGCGCGCCCTGTTCACTACACGGTTCTGCACGACGAGGTCAAGCTGCCTCCTGCCAAGCTTCAGGAGATGATCTATCACCAGTGCTACCAGTATGTGCGGTCCACCACTCCGGTGTCTCTGCACCCTGCCGTGTACTATGCCCACTTGGTGAGCAACCGCGCGCGTCCCCACGAAATGGGCCTCTTCACCGACCGTGTCCCCGAGGACGTCAAGCATGGTATCCTCCGCGCGGCTCTGGGCAACTATGCCAAGTTGCAGAAGGCCAGGAAGGCCAGGCAGAAGGACAGCCAGACCTCCCAGAGCGACGAGCGCGACAAGATCTGCCCCAAGCTCATGCCCCTTGGACGGGAGGCCAAGCCCGGGGCCAAGGAGGCGTTCGAGGCGGGTATGTGGTTCGTCTAAACGACGACCACCATGACATCACACCATGTTATTTTGTAATTATATCATGTATATTGAGCCTGGCAGTAGGGGAGATGGTTCCATGACGGCTATCAAGGGGGAGTGACATTTCGGACGAGAATGCAAGGAAAGTCGATGGGAGAGCCTCTGACCGCGGAAGACCTTGGCTGAGGACTTGAATTCAGAGGACAGACAGGTGTTAGGAAGCTTATAGCATCCTGCAAATCCATCGTTGCTTTTTGAAAATCCTCATGTCTGCTTCAGTGTGATTTGCGATGTGGTGACGACTTGGTGAGATGTTTGATGTGGTACAGATAGATTCAGTGGTGAGGAGGAGAGGTAGGTGAGTATTTATATAACCCCTTTTTCCACCACTCTCACCACAGCAACGGGTTGGAGTTCAAGCTAGGGTCCAGCTTATGTCATGCATCTATCTTGCCAAGGATCTCGCAGCAAAGTGTAACCCCACCAAAAACGTCAGCGGCCGCTCGTCACAAGTGTGTGTGCCCCGCCGTGCCGAGCACATGCTGAGACCTGCAGTCTTGGGGGATGTGCCGCTGTTTCCGGCGAGAAAGTTGTTCTCCAACCTTTGGGGATTTTTCCCACTTCCTCTCCTTTTCCATTAACCCCCCTTGACATCAAACAAGAAGAGGCGCGACAGTAAATATGGCGTCCTTTTTACGAGCCAAACAGAGCGGTGTTGCGACCGACCTGTCTGCCGGGCTGCTACCGGGGAGTTTTAACCCTGACGAGCTGGCCAGATATGGGATCAACTCCCAGGTTAGGTACGCTCCTCCCCTTTTTTTTTTTGTTTGTTTGTTTTTTCCCATCCCTTCATCTCGTCGGCCAGAAGACAAATCTAACGGGATATATTTGCGGGATAATCAGTTGTCTAGCCTACGCCCCGACCCGATCCCTCCTCGCGGTCGGCACATCCCCATCGACCTTTTCTCCCAGGGGGAAAATCTACGTCTTTGGTCGTGACCGCGTCCATCGGATCCTCCAACCTCCCAATCCCTCCGGGGGGGTTTCCTATCGACAGCTCGCCTTTGTAAATCATTCGTTGGTGTCACTTGATTCGAACAACGAGGTTGCCTTGTGGGATTTGGAGACTTGCACCCAGACGTCAAAGTACAGCTACGTTAAAGTTTCTAGTTTGGTCACTGATCCTGCTCTTGACTGGGCTTTTGTTGGGTCGGCGTCTTCTTCGGGAGATGTGCAAGTTTATGACCTTGACCGAGCGAGGCCGGTGCCGTTCCGGTTGGGGAATTTGGCGAAGGAGGTTTACCCGAGGGAGATGATTGGGGATCGGGCGGGGGTGGCGGCTATGGCGCTACATCCGAGGGATATCGGGAAGCTGGCTGTGGGCTATGCCGGGGGGGTGGTGGGGGTTTATAGTTTTAAGATGGGGGGGGTGCAGAGGTGGTATGAACCACCGCCGGCTGGGGGGATGATGATGATGAGGGGGAAGGTGAAGTTGACGAATGTGGTTTGGCACCCGTCGGGGACTTTTCTCATGGGGGGGTATGAGAATGGGGTGATGGTTTTTTGGGATGTGAAGGAGGGGAGGGTGGTTGGGGTGAGGGATGTTTATGGGTCGTTGGATGATTTGGAGGGGGATAAGAGGGATAGGGTGCCGTTGGGGAGGGTGAAGTGGGCTTGTAAGGGGAACAATCCGGATGATACTGGGTTGGTGGTGCAGGGGGGGTGGGATAGGGGAGAGCAGCAGAGCGGGAAGAGAGGGATAAGTTTTCTTGATTTGGGGCCTACGCCGGTTTATGCGACGAGTTCGTGGGAGGTTTTGGGGGGGTACGTCAAGGGGAAGGGGGAGAGGGTGGTGATGGAGATGCCGCCGGGCGCAGAGGTGGTGGATTATGTGTTGATCCCTAGACAGAGTCCTTATTTTGATGGGGCGCAGGATCCGCTTGCGGTTATGGCCATGTTGAGCTCTGGGGAGTTGATTACTATGAGTTTCCCGTCCGGGTGGGCGATTAGTCCGACGAACATGCTGCATCCGAGCTTGTCGTTCGTGCACCCGTTTGTGCAGAGGATTGGGGTGGCGAGTTTGGGGAGGGAGAGGTGGTTGGGGATGGTGGAAAAGAGGAGCCAGGGGGAGGCGATACTGAAGGGAGGGAAGGTGGGCAATACGAGGAGGAAGATGGTGGATGTGAGGAATGTGATTTTGGTGGCGCACGCGGATAGCACGGTGAGGATTTGGGATGTCGGATTTGGGGACGAGGTTGAGAACCCGGGGCAGTTGCAGGTTGATGTGGCGAGGGCGGTGGGGAGGTTTGAGGATGTGAGTGTTAGTGAGGTGCATATGGCCGAGGGGACGGGGGAGTTTGCCGCGGGGACGAAGACGGGGGAGGTGGTGGTTTACAAGTGGGGGGTCAATAAGTTTGATGGGAGGGATGCGACGACGGCGCTGGATCCAAAGCCTGGAGGACTGACGGATATCAGTACGAGGGCTGAGCCTTCACTCAAAGAGGGTCTTCAACCCTTTGTGCTCTACGAGATGGCACAAGGTCCCATCTCGGCGCTTTGCGTCTCAGACGTAGGGTTCATCGCAGTCGGATCAGAAGGAGGACACTTCAGCATAATCGACCTCCGCGGCCCATCCGTCATCTACACCTCCCCAGTGACCGAGTTCATCACCCAAGAAAAGAAGTCCTTCTCCCTCAAGAAATCCTCCTCCTCCCACAACAAGTTGGAATTCCCCACGGCTATTTCCTTTGGCGTCATGACACTGGAAGGAGACAGCTACTCCTCCATCTGCTGCTTCGTCGGCACAAACCTAGGCCACATTGCGACGTTCCGCCTCTTGCCGTCAGGGCAATCTTACACGGCAAAACCCGCCGGCTTCATCAAGACCTCAGGCGATAGGGTCATTTCCCTCAGCCCGATCAACTCGGAAACTGGCTCCCCGGCCACAGCAACGGGGCAGTCGGTCGCTGGTTTGAGGTCAAACGTCCAAACCCCCGGCGTTTTAGTCGCCGTAACCCAATCCGAAATCCGGATTTTCAAACCCTCCACCAACAAGGGCGCGTCCAAATCTTTTGACGACCAGCTCTGCGACTCTGCCAGAGTCACCCACCCGCCTAATCTCCCACCGTCGGTTGTCTGTCTGTTCGGTGACCGCACCACCAGGGCGTATTCCATCCCGTCGCTCAAAGAAGTCGGCCGCGCAAGTTTGTCCATGCTGGACCCCTCCCGGACGCTGTCGTGCGTGATATCAAAAACGGGAGAGCTGATAGCGTGGAACGGACCGTCTGAGATTGCAGTCATGCCCGTTTATGGGAGCGGTAAAGGGCTCCCTGTCTCGACGGATAGTTTGATTTCGCCCGAGAGGACACTACCCCCCAGACCGACGATTTCGAATCTTCAGTGGATCTCGGGGACGCAATATGTCAGTCCGACGGATTTGGATTTGTTGATCGGGGGGGAGGGGAGGCCGCCTTCGAAGAGGGTGGTGAGGGCTGAGGAGGTGGAGCGTGCTGCTGCTGGTGGTGGGGGGTACGGCGGGAGCAGGAGCCAGCAACAACAAGAGGGCTGGGGAGATTATTTGGTCAGGCAGGTGAATGAGAGGACGGAGAAGCTCAGCTTTGTGGACGATGCGATGATGAAGCTGCAGGAGGCGAGCAGCGGGTGGGCGGAGGATGTCAACAAGACGGTCAAGGAGCAGAAGAGGGGGTTGTTGCTGGGGGGGCTGAAGAAGAGCTTCTTTTGATTTTTTGCGAGGTTATCTAAGGGTATGGAAGGTGTGGGTAAGGTTGGGTCAGGGGAGTTTTTCGGATGTGTTTTAGATACCATGAATGGATGTTTCTTCGTTGCTTTGCAATGTGGCTAACTTGTGAGGTTGTATGCTTTGTTTGCTGCGAAAGGGAGGTGGATGTTTCATACCGCTCATGTTAGGTTGGCTGGGCATGTCTATCTTTTATCATGTCTGTTGTCTATTTTGATGGCGAATGATTTGAGATTTTTGGCCATCTCATCTTCTACTAACCAAGCCAGCCTCGTCCACAATGTCTCCCTCGGATGCCTCTTTCCAATAGAGTGTGTGATTTAGTTTCAAGAGTGTTCTCACCTCACATAATAATCATCGTTTAAGCCCCCTTCTCACAAGTTCACAAGGCACAAAGATATTCGATAGCAGCAAATTCATCAGATACCTCTTTCTCATTCGCATCAACAGCGTCGCCGCCCCGGTATCATCGTGAGCTAGGTACATGAAATGTTTCCATATTTCCATATCATCATCTCGATCAGGTATATCCTCCGCACATAGGTAGTGCTAATAAAAAATTCCAAACAATTGCCATCCCAATAGTTATCATCCCTATTCCAATCAATCAGGTATCATTAATCGCAAAATTCCACACACACACACACACTTAGTAAGTGTAACGGAACCCAGGCTCATAATCCTCATCGCCATCAGCCTCAAGCTCCTTCTCGCCCCTGTCGGCCGCGCTGTTGGACCGGTAGAAGCTCAAGCTGAGAATGCCAACCAGGATCAGAGTAAGACCGCTGGTGGCAATGCAGGCATAGAGACCGGGGCGGTAGTGGGGCGCGTCCTCGCCTCTGAAGACGAGCGAGCCGGCGATGCCGCCGATGCCGCCAAACATGACAAAGGTGGCCGAGCAAAAGGCGCGCTTCCACTGGCCGCGGATGTTGTTGGCCTGGTAGGACAGGGCGGTCGAGACGTTGGCGTTGGCGCCGGCGGTGACGAAGAAGACGCCAAAGTAGCGGACGGCCGAGCTCTTGGCGAAGCCCATGATGGGGAGACCAATCATGCAGAGGATGATGTTTCCGACAATGACGGGGCCGCGGACGTGGTACTTGTCGCCGATCCAGCCAGAGAGGTAGATGACGATGGCGGCAAAGGCATAGGGAGGAGCAACCAGGCACTGAGCCTCGCCGACCGAAAATCCGAGCTCGAGGTTGAGAATGATGGGCAAGAAGTAGGCGAGGGCGTAGGTGACGGTGGTAGTGTTGAAGAAGATCATGGCGTAGGCCCAAATCTTCCAGTCGAGACCGGCACCGAGGTACTTCTTGATGGAGAATTCCTGGACCTTGACATCACCACGGTCGGCGTTGACGCGAGCGCAAATCCACTCCTTCTCGGTGGGGCCAAGGAAAGACCATGACTCTCTCTTGGAGTCGGGGAAGTCGACGAGGAGCCAGTAGCCGACAAGACCGAGCACGCAGGTGATGATACCTTCAATGACGAAGATCCATCTCCAACCGTTCATGTCAGCAAGGCCCTTCATTTGCATGATCTGTTTGTGATCGGTCAGTTACTGGTTCGCTGATGCAAAAACACATATATATCCGGGGAAACTCACTCCGTAAGCCAGGATACCAGCAAAGGCACTGGCGCAAGAACCAATGAGATAGAAGACAGCGTTTCTCTTTCCGACCTCATCTGTTCTTCATGTCAGCGCAAACTTCTCACCATGATGATAACACAGGATTGGCTTACATCTAGTGTACCAGGTGCTCAAAAGGTAGACAGCGCTGGGGAAGAAGCCAGCCTCCAACACACCGAGAAGAAGTCTCATGCCGGCCATCTGCTCCCAGTTCACGACGAAACCCATACCAATCATGACGGCACCCCACAAGACAGTGATGGCAGCCAAATGCAATCTGGGACCAATTTTGCGGACAAGAATGGTGGATGGGGGCTGGAAGATGATGTAGGTGACGAAGAACAAGAGGGAGATGAGAGACTGTTTGTCGATCATGTTAGCCATGCAGTCCAAAACCCAAGAGACAAATGGCAACTCACGTAGCGGTTTCCAATCAAGACGAGATCAACACCCATGCCGGCGATGTTGGCGGCACCCAAGTTGGTACGGTCCATGAGCGAGATGCAGTACATGGCACCGACAGTCAAGACGAGACGGCGATCGACCCGTTTGAGAATGGCCTTCTCCTGCTCTGGCGTGAAGCCAAAGTCGGCAGGCGAGCGGTGGACATCCGAGCCAGCCTTGGAGCCAGCCTTGGAGTCAGCATTCTCAATGTTGTTGACTTCGCCGGCGGCGACCTTCTCCGAAGAGGAGTTCATTCTTCCCTGGTCGTGGGGGGGGGGTTGCGGTGCCCTTCTGGTCTCCGACTGGAAGAGCTGTTTGGCTGAAACGGGGGGGGATGGTCGGTCGAGGTTTGGTGAAGGGTGAGGAGGTGAGGACGAAGAAGGAAGGACGACAGCATGGGAAAGTCGTGTCTAATGTACCCCAACCCATTCCTCGCCCCCGTCACATTCTTGATCGACTTTAGCGACTCGCACTCTGCTCATCCCCGTCACAGCTCCCATAACTACTCCATTTCCCCCGCATCCTGTCAGCTAGCTACCGTCTCCATCGAGCTGGACTGCACGCTACACTAGCACACTAGGTAGGTAGGGTCTTGGAGTCGAGGCCAAGTTCCAGGTCCCCTGTCCAATCCAACCGTCGGCTGCATGTCACTCACACCGCATCCTTGCTCTCTGCTCGAAAGAAACCGAGGCCGGTGGTTGCCAAGAGGAGCCGGACCTATCGCAGCGCCGCAACGTCGGACAGCAAGCCTGCCTTATACACCACCGCTCTAGATCCATGATGCCAGTAAGCTCCACGCATCCTGCCAACTCAAGCCGATAGTTCCAAACGCTCAAACAGTCGGAAAGCCCACACCGGTCCTCCTTATCGCAGTATTCTTTCTTCTCGTACAGGCCAGATCGAACCGGCGATGACCGCCTCTTTCGTGTAAGCAAAGGGCTCCATCTCCCAACATTCAGAGGGGCGAGCCCGCCTCCCCGCCTTGACAGATGGAGCCAACCCCAGGTTTTCCGGCCCCGTTTCCCACGAACGGACCCTCTTACCAAGACTCTGGGAAGGGGTGAGCAAAGGTTGGCGGGGGAATTTGGTGGCCTCTCAGATCTTCGGTGAATCTCAGCAGATGGAATTCACTTCCGGATTAGGATGGCATCACCGTTGAGCGTGCGCATCCAAGCACGTGGAGGCGAGACCAGACTAACGTTATTGGTCTTTTGTTGTACGGTAGTGCTGCAGGCTGGACTGACGGCAGCAGATACTGAAGTGAAGTTTGTACCGGAAATCATCTCGCGGCCACCTTGCCGCACGCCAGTGCCGCCCCCTTTCCCCAGTGTTCGTTGAGAACTGCGGAGAAAACAGGTCCACTGCTTGTCTCCTCTTCCCCAGACTCGAGAATCCACAGTGGCACAGTGGCAGGTTGGCTCCAATTTTCTCCGCATTTTAGCACGTCTTGAGGCTGCGTTAGGCGCGGAAGCTAAAATGTCGACGATTCCAAACCGAGACGTGACCGAGTTCAGGCGTTGCTTGCGATTGGTTCGAACGAGTGCGGGGGAAAGTCTTGGACTTGTCTTGGCCAGGTCTTTGGGGGCAGGCCTGGGGGAATGGTGAGGTCGTTGAGGGGCTCATACGATGGGTGTCGACGCCAAACAGCTTGTTCATGACGCTCTGTGGCGTCGACCATGGCTCTTGATTCCCCTTGGCAGCACCGACTTGGTTGAAACCGTCGCTAGAACTCGGCACGATGGTACTGAAGCCGAGGTAATAGGGCAGAGCCAAGTATTGAGGCTGACTGCTTGTTTTCGTGGGTTGACGACTTCCCGTGAAGAGTGTTTTTTTTTGTTTTTTTTTTTTTTGGGTGGTTTGGAATCTCGGAAGAAACGGGCGGAAACAGGCAGGAATTAGAGAAGCTGAAAGCTCGAGGTCCACTGTGGATATCATGAGGTTGTTAGTGGACTCATCGAAGTCTCCAGACTCCAGAGTTCGTCGTGTTCCCAGCATCATGACTCGTGAAGTATCGGAAGGGGGATCTGCCCAGATCTGGGCAAATCCGGGGTAGCGCTACCGAGAGACAGGATGGACCACACGTGCGTTACGTCGTGCAATAATCCGGGGACTCGGACGGCTCCCGAAGACGCATGGTTGACCTTTGACGGAAGCCATCTTGGTGATTGGAGTGCCGGCCGTGGTCTCGACCTCGGTCGCTAGCTTTTCCCTTTTCTCCAACTTCTTAGGGCTCGATAGACGCATTCTTTGCATTCTTGGGGGCGGTCTGCCATTGGGTCATGTGACGGATTGGGTATGTGATGGAGATGGTTGGAGGACGTTGGGTAGGAGAACAGGGGTCGAGGGGGGGGGCCCATGATCCAAATCTCCTTTCTCTGTAGCGAATGGATGGTGAGTGGATGCCGAGGTCAGAAAATAGGGATACGAAGAAGACACGAACCGTTGGGCAAATCTTGGAGAATATGATGAATCGGAGACGAGATTGCTCCTGATGAGGAAGGGGCAAATGTGGTTCAACTGGTGTTGGATGCCCTTTCCCAACCAGTTTCTTGAGCATTGAGAAGGAACGGGGATGTCTGACAACCAACATCTACGTAGCAAACATCAATCCTGGGCAATAGCACCAGCCCGACCACATCGAAACCGGGCTGCCAGAAATAACAAACAGGTTGCAATCCCTCGCTCGCTCGTCCTTCTCCCGAACTCCAAGACCGGCACTTTGGGGATGCCGGCACACGTCTCCCCGCAAAATCCACCTCTTTACCCCAGGGAACTGCAACATTGAGGTGCATTCCCGGACCCGGCACCTTTAAACGCCTGGTAGCGTCTCACAGCAGCATCAGAGCGAGCATACCCAGAGTCGGGTCAAACCATCACTGTTGCCTTTTCCTCCTCCATCCCAAGACCGCAAATCTTATTCCGGTACTTCACAAATGTTTCTGAGAATGTTAAACTTTGAGCTTTCTCGATCTGGATCGAAACTTCAACAATGCGCTCGATCTCTTGTCACCAGCTATTGCTGGCGCAATGATCGTGGACCACGCCTCGCCATTGTTCCAAGTCATCGAAGAATCTGCTCTGCTGCTGTCCACGTGTGAGTAACAGTGGTGGCCGCATCTGAGTCTGAAGCCTGCGCGCAAGTATCAATGCATCTCACATGTTCTTCTTCAAGCTTGAAAAGCACCTGTTGTGGTGGATGACGTGTCTTTGATTCTTAGGCGAGCCATACCATCCAAGGATAGACCAGAACACCACTCTTCAACAGACCCGACGAACCCTCCTGCTTCTTAGGCATCTTCGCAAACCACGAACCGGCGCTGCTTCGGGCTGTCGAGCCGCTCGGCATGGTTGGGAGCAAAACCCATCTAAATAAATTGAACACCCCCAATCCGGACCTCCCCCTTCCGCCCTCGATACGCCGCAACATGACTTCGCGGGAACTCTGCACACGCAAAACGACCTCGAACCAGGGCTTGGCCATGTAAATAGATTCATCAAAACACCCCGGCACATGGGCGGGAGCACAGCGATTGGACAAGTTGTATACAAGAGGTGTCATTGACACCCAAGATGAGCTTGACTGCAAACAAGCTATAAAGAGACTCTTTGTCTTGACGCCATTGCCATGTTGATCTCCTCAGCTCAGTCTTGACCATCACCAGGTGTTTCTCTGCCCCCAGGATGAAGTTCTTGTCCCTTCTTGCCGCTGCCTCCACGGCGACGGCTCATACCATCTTTGTCCAGCTCGATGCCGGGGGCAAGGTGTATCCTGTCTCGCACGCTATCCGGACCCCCACCTATGATGGCCCGATCACCAACGTTAACTCGAATGACTTGGCCTGCAATGGGGGGCCAAACCCGACGATGAAGTCGAATGAGGTCATCACCGTCCAGGCAGGCACGACGGTCAAAGCGGTGTGGAGGCACACGCTGACTTCGGGGCCAAATAATGTCATGGATGCTTCCCACAAGGGGCCGACGTTGGCGTATTTGAAAAAGGTTAGCAATGCGCTGACCGACACGGGGATTGGAGGGGGGTGGTTCAAGATTCAGGAGGATGGCTATAACGGGGAATTGGGGGACCAGCAAGGTTATCAATAATGCTGGGTTGCATTATATGTTTGTTTCCTCCCCCCCTTTTTTTTTCTTTGTTGTATGAGCCTTCGTGGCTGATATCAGTACTAGTGATATCCCCTCGTGCATCGCCCCGGGCCAATACCTCCTTCGCGCCGAGATGATTGCTCTCCACGGCGCTGGTTCGTCCGGTGGTGCTCAGCTTTATGTACGTCCCCTTCCTCCTTCCCCCTTCCCCCTTCCCCCCTCTTACATCGTGCTAACGCAGGTTTGTAGATGGAATGCGCCCAAATCAACGTCGTCGGCGGGACTGGCGCCGTCTCGCCCAAGACGTACTCCATCCCCGGCATCTACAAGTCCAACGACCCGGGTATTTTGGTCAACATCTACTCCATGACCACGTCCTCAAAGTACACCATCCCTGGCCCACCCCTCTTCACCTGCGCCGGCGGCAGCGGAGGATCAGGTCCGGTGACGACCCAACCCGAACCAGTGGTGGAGGTGCCAGCCCCGACCCAGCCAGAGCCGGTGGACAGCGGGTGTGAGGCTGCGCAGTGGCAGCAGTGCGGTGGGCAGAATTATTCTGGTTGCACCAGGTGCGCGGCTGGGTTTACGTGTAAGAATATCAATCAGTACTATCATCAGTGCTCGTAGGGGTACTTTTGAGAGAAGGGGGAAGGGCACGGTGTCGGTAGCGTTGGTAGGGGAAAGATCTGGGTTGGACAAAGTTGCGCATCGTTGTAAATACGTGTAATTCAGTACACATCTCTCAGAGCTTAGCCTTTGGCATCTCAGCAGCAATGCACTCCACCTCAACATCAGTCCCCAAAGGCAGCTGGTAAACAGCTACACAAGTCCGCGCCTATGCGATGCACCCCCATCAGCAAATACTCAGTCGGCCAGCAAAGGTTGCAAGACCTACCGGCTTGGGCTCTTTGGTAAAGAACTGATCATAAACCTCGTTCATGTCCTTGAAGTTCTTCATGTCGGTCAAGAAGACATTGACCTTTGCGACATGGTCTAGGCTGCTTCCCGCCGCTAGGAGGACCTCCTTGAGGTTGTCGAGGCATTGTCTCTGGTTTGTGTGTCAAAAATATGCAAGGTATCCGAGAAAGGAGCCGATGGATGGATTCTTACCACGCGATCTTGGAAGGAACCCTCGATGAACTTTCCAGTCTTGGGATCGGTGGCGAGAGAGCCGGAGCAGAACACCATGCCGTTGTGCTTGATGGCTTGGCTGAGCTGCGGGATGGGCGCGGGGGCGTTTTGGGTGAAGACGGCGGTGGGGGCCATGGTGGCTAAGGATCATGGGTGAAGTATGTTTTTGAAACGAGGAAGTGATTGGTGTTGGTGAAGAAGAGGAGGCGGTGTGGTTGGGAGGAGAGAAAACAACTCCACAGATGTCAAGCTAGAGATGATGGATATCTCGCCCCGCGTCCTATTGCTGATCAGGGAGGTGCATAGATATCCTCTTGCAGCGCAACTCCGTGAGGTCGTCAAGGCGGGGTTGTCTTTTTAGAACAGGATTACGGTTCTATATAAGCAATCGAGGTTTTCCATTGAGCAACATCGTATCTTCAAATGGGCAAGAAAGACTCTGGGTGAATATTGACCCCTGGTTCCTGGCGATTAACCCCTGTCTCTTTTCCTAGAAGAACACGCCAGCAACGGAGCACAGACCACCAAAAACGCAAAGGCCTGAATCCTGACGTAACCACAGCGTTCTCAAAAATCACTGGCTTGACTTACACCACCAAAACGGTGTGAAATTGCAACGTCTAACTCATTCACTCTCACAACATGTTCCCTAATTTTTCACCATAACCATTCTTTTTTTGACTTGCACTCTCGTACTTGAGTCAGCAATCCAAATCGACACCAATTCACTCGATGAGAACCCCCATCCTCCTCAGCGCCCACCGCGCTGCTGCTCACTACCGCCCACTCGGCCTCACAAAATCTCATCATGCCGCCTTGTCCAACTCAACTCTCATAGCTCACTCACGTCTTCACTTCCAACACCGATTCAACTCCTCCTCCTCCTCCTCCTCCTCCTCCCCCTCCTCCTCCCCCAACCCCCCCCTCCCGCTCAACCTCACCCCCAAGACATCCAATACAACAAAACCCTCAACCCACCCCCCACCACCCGTCCCCCCCTTTTTCCATCCCTGAAAACAACCCCTCCCTCTCCCTCCCACGGAACCTCCTCGCCAAAGGCAAGGCCATCCTGACGTTTTACAAAACCGGCCTCAAATCCATCCTCGTGAACCGCCGCCTCTGCTACACGCCCCTCGACTCTTTGCCTGAGCCGCTCAAGCAGTTGAAACCCTACCCCGACACGCGCGCGGCGCTGATACTGAAGTCCCGGTTGAGGCATGATTTGGGGAGGCTGATGCCCCTTTCGTTGATATTGCTTGTCTGCGCCGAGTTCACGCCTGTGGTTATACTGGGGGCGCCGAACTTGAAGGTCACGCCGTTGACGTGTCGGATGCCGAGGGAGGTTGAGGCGATCAGGGGGAGGGATAGGGTTGTGAGGAAAAGGGCGAGGGAGCTGTACGGGAAGGGGGAGGGGGAGGTGGATGTGGTTGTTGGGGAGGTGCTGAGGGTGGGGAGGCCGAGGTTTGTGCCGGGGTGGATTTATCCGGGCGTGATGAGGAAGGGGAAACTGGAGAGGAGGCTGGCGTGGATTGTGGCGGATGATGCGATGATTGTACAGGGCGGGGGGGAGGGGGAGTTGGTGGTGGAGGAGGTGAGGGTGGCGTTGGAGGAGAGGGGGGTTGATGTGCTGGGGAAGGGGAGGAGGAGCTGAGGGGGTTGTTGAGGAAGTGGTTGGAGATCACGGCGCAGGTGGAGGATTTGGATGTGAGGAGGGAGGTGGTCAAGAGGATGGTGCTGCAGGGCGAGGAGAGGTGGGGGAGGTGGGAGAGGTGGGAGGAGAGTAAATTGACGGTGGAGGGTTGGATTTGAGATGTTGGTATGATTGGGTGGTGCAGCGTGGAGCTGAGGGTTGGGAAAAGCGCGGGTTGGAATTTGGAGGAGGTTTGAACGTACATGTTTTTGTTTGTGGGAGATAGACCTTGGCGTGATTAGATTATAGACAGTACAATGTAGATACACCTTACAGTCATGACAGGTGCATCTCCGGCTTCGCCTGGGCGATGAATCTCGGTTGCTGACTACACTCCATATGGGCGCTCTCGACTGCCTTCCTAACGAGGCTGAAGATTTCTTAGGTTGCGCAACTGCACTTGAGTTACTGGAAGACCACACGCCGCAGAAATAAAAGGACAACCTCGCACGGCTGCAAGCCGTATCAGCAGCGCCTCAACAGCTACATGTGAGTCGAGGCCCTGTATTGTCTTGATGGTGCCCGCAGTAGGTGTGTTGGCGTCGTACTCTTTGAGCGCCTGGGCAGATCACAACACCTGAAGAAATGCTTCACGAGACAGGCGAGAAGATGGATTTGCAGAAGGGCCGGGCGGCAGGTAGTCGACATGCTGAGCAGAACATCAACCACCCCCGAGGGAGCCACAGTTTACATATTACTCCAGCCAAGCAACTTTCACCAGCAGCCACCTCAATACCCTTCTCGCACCAACTAGCCAGGTGGTCAAGTTGTTTTGGGTAACGAGACTGCTGGAACATGTGGAATGGCACCCGCGAAAGGGCCCAAACCACCGCCGGTCACCTTCCACAGAATAACTGACGGGGGGAGTGAAGCACACAACCCTAACCCCCAACGTGGTATGACCCCTGTTGAAACAATTTGACAGCTTTGCTCTGCTGCCCCCACATTTTCCCACGATCTCCAAAATATCCCGACGAACGCCCCACCCCACTCGCTCGGCGGGCCTGGTGTCAAAACGTGGCTTGCGTGGAGTGTCCAGGAATGGTAATAGCTTTTTGTGTTTGTCTGGCCGCGGTTCCATGTTTTTGTTGAGGAGAGCAGCTGGCTGAAGCTGAACCTTCCTTCGGTCATTACTCGTGTTGTTGTTTCAACTTTCCGAGGTCCAGCCTCACTCGCTGTTTACATACATACATACACCACCGGATCTGCCTTGACGGAAGCCTCGGGGAATGGCAAATAACCACTGAGAAAACTTGGACAAAATGGGACTGTTCACCTACCGCTTCATCGAAGGCCTGACCGAAGCCGAAAAGCAGGCACGGCGCCGGGCGCTGGACAACTACGGCCTTGCGGCTCAGCTTTCGGATTTGCTGCCGGTGGTGTTGATCTTGCTGTATAGGCTGACGAAGTGGGTTGTGAAGGAGAGGGTGGATGGGAGTGCCAATGGGGAGTATGCTGCTGTGCCGAGCTCGCCGGTGATGAAGAAGAGGAGGGAGGAGGGGGTGAGGTCTTGGAGCATGAGGAAGAGGCGGTTGCGGTGGTGGTTGGGGGAGGATGTGGTTGCGGCGGGGCATGTTTACGGGCAGAGGGATCGTGAGTTTTTTTTTTTTTTTTTTTGTTTTTTGTTTTCAGGAGGTGTAGGTACAAGGGTGAAAGCTAACGGTTGATAGAATGGATTGTTGGGGTCGTGTGGTTTCTTTGGCTGGCGGTGCTCTCAATCAAGGATACGGGAGAGGGCGAGTTGTGTCTCTACATCCATGTAAAGTGAGATGCTAACAGTCATGACAGACTACCTCCATCTAACCAAACGCTTCGGCATCGTCGCCGTCTCCCAGTACCCCCTCCAATACCTCCTCTCCCTTAAGTCCCTCAACCCCTTCTCCTACCTCCTCAAATCCTCCCACGAACAAGTCAACCGCTGGCACCGCGTCTCGGCCCGGGTAACCACCACCCTCTTGTTCATCCACGCGGCCCTCTACCTGAACTTCTACATCCAAAACAACCGCCTCTACCGCCTCGGCGTCCCCCTCGTCCTCGCCGGCGTCGTCGCCTTCTTTTCCCTCAACCTCATGCTCACCACCGCCCTCCGCCCCGTCCGCCGCTTCTCCTACCGCCTCTTCTTCATCACCCACCTCCTCCTCGCCATCTCCATCCCCTTCCTCGTCCTCTTCCACGCCGCCCCGGCAAGGTCATACATGATCCAGGCCCTGCTCGTCTTTTTTGTCGATCTGATCTCGAGAAAAATGGACACGGTGACTGGCCACGCAAAGTTTGAGTCCATCCCGGGCACGAACCTCGTCAAACTCAGCGCTGCGATCCCTCACGTCAAGATCAATCGGTTCAGGGGCAGCCCGGGGAGCCACATCTACCTCTCCATCCCCGCAGCAGCAAGAGCGACTTTCCAAGACCCGACGAGCATATCGCACCTGCTGTTTGAGTTTCTGTTCAACCCTTTTACTGTCGCGAGCGTGGGGGAGCAGGAGAGCGAGGTGACGATGATTGCGAGGCACAATGGGGGTCCGATGACGGCTGCGCTGGGACATTATGCTGTTTTGGCTAAGCAGCAGCAGCAGCAGCAGCAGCAACCTCCTTCTCGATCCGCCAACAGTTTGTCGATTCCCGACGCGAGAAACGAGGGGAAGATCCCGCTTAACATCGAGGGGCCGTACGGATCGGTGACGCACTTTCCGAATTTCGGCCAGTTTGACAGGGTGCTGCTCGTGGCGGGCGGTGTAGGGGCTACGTTCACTGTGCCGGTGTACAAGTCTGTCGTGGCGGAGAACCCGAACGCGAAGGTGAAGATGGTTTGGAGCGTGAGGACTGCGGGGGATGCGACGTGGGCGCTGCTGAGGGAGGGGTTGATGGATGATGAGAATGTGCAGATATATGTCACGGGGGTGACGGAGGGGAGGACGAGGGGTGGGGTTTGGGATCAGCAACAGCAGGATGGGGGGGAGGGGAGTGGAGCGGAGGGGACGGAGATGAGCAGGATGTTTAGACGGAGGAGCGGGAGTAACAGCGGCGGGAGCGGTGGTGGTGGGACGGGGGGGAGGTTTACCAGTTTACATAATCGGCAGAGGCCGGATTTGAGGAGGGTGGTGGATGAGATGTTCAGGCATGGGCAGGAGGAGAAGGTGGCGGTTGTGGTGTGCGGGCCGGAGGAGATGGCGAGGGAGTTGAGGGAGTATGTGGGTGTTTGGGTGAGGAGGGGGAGGGTGGTTTGGTTTCACAAGGAGGGTTTTGGGTTTTGAGGGGGCTTTGATGGTTGGATAGATCGAGAAAGAGATTCTCAGAAGTATGCAGTAGTCGATGTAGACAAGGGATGTAACCTCATAGCCAGAACGTTGCTCATTTTTAGTTCTGGTAACCTGCAAAGCATGCTTGATACGAGATGCTAATTTGAACCCATACTTCACCAGCTGTTGACTTGAGAGCAACATCAGACGTCCCCCCCTCGCTTATTCCGAAGGTAGATCATACAATTTCCATCCAAACCCACCCTCATATCTAGCATAACGAGCGATAAACCCACAAACACAACCACCATGAACCAGTAAATAAATTACGCCACCCCATTTTCCCCAAACAATAATCATCGTTGTTGGTTTCCAATATCCATGCAGCTTCTGTGATATCTTGTTTTCTTCTGGCAAAGACCTGAACATCAACCAGCAAGTCGTCACCCAGGTTCCTAATCTGCTCTCTTCTTCCCGTTCACAACCCCCACCCTGCCAGCCCCTGAAGCAGCCCCCCCGATATCCTCCTCACTCTCCTCCTCTTCCTCCTCCTCATCATCCCAGTTGTCCACCTCATTCTCATCCCAATCATCCACCACCTCCTCCAAACTCTTTCCCCTTTCTTCCGTCGCAGCAGCAGCAGCAGCAGCAGTCGTCACACCCTGCTCCTGCTGCCCATCAAAACTCCTGCCCAACCCCAACCCCTCCCCCAACTCCAAATCCTCCTCCTCTCCATCATGCAACCTCTCCAGCTCCTCCCCAGCACCACCCTCGCCACCATATCTCCTCTGCCGTTTTCTTTCCAGCATCCGCTTATGATACCACGAACACAACCCCACCGCCCCCAACGAACCGACTAAATTGGCGACGACATCATATGGATCAAACTCCCGACCGTTGGGGAGAAGGCCTTGCAGAATTTCCGAACCGATGCCGCCGCCGACGGTGCAGATGGCGAGGGTTAGGTTGAGGGTGCGGCGGCGGGTGGTGTCGATTACCCAGTAGAAGGCGAGGGTTAACAGGAAGAAGGTGAGGAAGTGGAGGGCTTTGTCGTTGAGGGGGAGGGAGGGGGAGAGTTGGAGGGTGGAGAGGCCGGCGTAGGCTGAGAGGAGGAGGAGGAGGGTGAAGACGCCTGGTTGATGGGGGAGGGGGGAGGGGCGGGATGTTAGTGGATGGTGTATATATATAAGGTTAGGTGGGGAGAAGGGGAATGGGGAATGGGGAATGGGGAATGGGGAATGGGGAATGGTTACCTGCGAAGGGGAGCCGTATTCTCATTGTTGTTGTTGTTGTTGTTGTTGTTGTTGTGTGTGGTTTGCTTGGCTATTTCTCGGGGGGGGGTTGAACGTGGGGTTGTTTTGCTAAGGTTGTCGGTCTGTCTGTGACAGATATGACGTTGGGCGCGCGCGAGATGAATCACCAAGATGAAGGCTGACTGTTTTCTGTAGTAGGAGTGATTTCCGTCGTCGTCATTGTTTTTTTCTTTTTTTTCTTGCTGTGAGTCTGTCGTTGGTTTAGGTCATGTCAGATTTGAGCTGCCTGCTGTTGTTACCTTCTGAGGCTGGCTGCTGCCCATGGGTGAGCTTGCTGGGTTCCAGGTTTCGGCTTCCTGCAGCACCCGCCTGGAGCTTCAGTGGGCTAGGGGGAGAGGGGCTGAACGTGGCGCCGTAACGGGACAAAACGGGGCCGAACTCTGGGGGAGGAAAAGGTGGGGGTGGCAGGCCTGCCGCTGGGAACTGGAATCCCTGCCCGCTTGGGAGAGTGCTGTAATTCCAGAGAGACAGAGCCTCACTGCAGGTCGAGCGCTGGACTGGCACTGGACTTGGTTAGACCAGGAATACACAAAAAACAGAAATCACGTCTGGATGAATACAAATGACATCTCAGAGTAACCTGTCCCTTGCCACACTCGACGGACTGCTCTCCTAGGCCTGGTTTCTGCAAGGAGTTGGGCGCACCGAGCAGCGGTTCACGTGACTTTCACTTTTCCCCAGCCAGGGTGGGCAAGACAGGGCAGCAGAAACTCGCGGGCGGGTACATGGCCCTGGGGTGTAGGAGCTTGACTGAAGCAAGAAATTGGGGATTGCACAATGCGAAACGACTGTAGCAGGCTCTGGCAGGTGGATTGAGCCATATTCTGTAGTTTTGAGTCCTCAAGACATCAAAAGTCGAGTGCGCGACAGCATCACCTCTCCTCCTTCCAAGTCCCTTTTGGCAAAAGCACTGCAGCTTGCAGCCAGCAAAATCGCGGCGCCCCCCTTGTTCCCAAAAACGGCAGAAGCCTTGTCCTAAACTTGACCTCACGTCCAACTCGCCCCGAAATCACCCACGACTGAATCCATCAATACGCAACCACCTCATCGCCGACCGGGCCGAGACTGTGCAGACCATCTCTCTGGATGCCCACGCTTCTTCCCATGTGACCAAGACGTCCTGAATTGCCCTGGTGTCGGCAGAACACGAGCGCATATCCGGCGCATGGCGACCGAGCCACCGCACTCCCCCCAGCATCCCCGGACCGGACAATGTCCATCGCAAATGGCCAGAATGCCTGGCCGCCGCCATCGGCAAGCCAGGTCAACGGCGAACGAGGCCACGGTTATCACGGTGGTGCTGCCGACGACGGCCTGCCGCGGACCAATACCCCCAGCGGCGGCCACCACCCGCCCTCACTGATGCCTGAGGCGTCCGACCTCGACGACGAGCATCGCCGCGCCCTCTTCGCCCAAAAGTTTCAAGTCGCTAACCGCCGTCTGGAGAGGCTGTTTGGTGACGACGGGGGCTACGACCAGGCTGCTCTCGCGTCCTTCACGCGTCCCCCGACCCCACCCGCGCCTTTGATCCCCGCCGCGACCGACCACGCGCCGATCCAAGAACCGCCCCGCAAGCGGGCCAAGCGCGTCATCGACGAGGACGATTACGGCGACGACGACGACGACGATGGCGACGACGACGAGGATGACGAGGAATCCCAAGACGGCGCCAATCGCATTGCTTCTAAACACTCTAGCGCCGCTGCTGCCAAGACTTTGCTCTCCCCATCGAAATCGGGGAGCTCCCCAGTGCATTCGGTGCCATCCCCTGGGAAACAGAGCAGAGAGGATGGATCGCAACAAAAAGTCAAGTCGTCAGAGGATGCGCGCAAGGAGTTGGAGGATGCGCGCACCGCGACGGAGGAGGCTGCCAAGCGCAGCTTTCACACGCTATTCTACACCCTAGAAAACGACCGGACCGCCATGCTCGAGCACCAGCAGCTGGAAGAATCAGAAAAACAGCTGCAGGCCGAGATGGACAAGACGGGTCACAACAGCACAAGTCAGCCGGGGAGCCAGGGCGGCCACGGCTCGCTCAGCAATGCCAACCTGGGCGCCTCGAGCCTGACGTTAAAGCACCTCATCGCCAGGATAGACCTCAAAAGAGACCAGGTTCGGGCCTCGGATGCCGAGCTGCGCTCGCTCATGAACGAAGTCCGCAAGAACCGGAGCAAATGGGCGAGTGAGGAGAATGTAGGACAGGAGGAGCTCTACGAGGCACTGGACAAGGTGCTCAGCGAGCTCAAGGCGCACACCGAGTTTTCGACGCCGTTTCTGAACCGCGTCAACAAGAGGGATGCGCCAGATTACTACAACATAATCAGACAACCGATGGACATGGGGACCATGACGAAGAAGCTCAAACAGCTTCAGTACAAGTCCAAGACCGAGTTCGTCACGGACCTGAACCTGATCTGGGACAACTGCCTCCGGTACAACCAGGACATGGCCCACCCTTTCCGGCGCCTTGCCAACTCGATGCGCAAGGAGGCCGAGAAGTTAATACCCCTGATTCCGGATGTTGTCATCAGGCCAAGGGCGGAGGTGGAAGCCGAGGAAAGAAGGAAGCAAAACGGGGGAGATGACGAGGACAGCGACGACGAGCCGATCATGTCCTCGCGGGGTCGCAAAGCAACAAAGGGGGCGAGCAAGTCCCGGAAGGCGCAGTCGGACCAAAAAGAAGATACCCCAAACCTGGAGACGAAGCCGGTGCTGCAGTTGAATGGACTTTTAGCGAGGCATAGGGAGGGGTCCGAGATTGACGGCAGCAACGGCTTTGGGACGCCGCCGGTGGCTGGATCCATCACGCCCAGCGGCTTGAACGGGCATCATTCCGGTGTCAGTAATGCTGATGCGATGGATATTGACGGGCCGTCGCTGAACGGGATTCATCTGAATCAAGCGCTGGGCGAGGCGGCGGAGCAGGCGTTTGAGGATGATGATTACAAGATGTGGAAGCAGGTCACGAAGAAGGACCGGGCGTTGATAGCGAAGGAGCGATATCGGTTGTTTGCGGATGGGCATTTGAATGTGGACGAGCCGGCGTTGTTGAGGACCAAGGCTGGGATGAGGCGGTTTCTCAAGTCGCAGAGGGAGGCGGAAGCGCATGGGCTTTTGCCGGGGTCGAATCAGGCTGATGCTTCGGCGGCTGGGTCGAAGGATGGGATCAAGGCGTCAGAGACGTTGGCGGAGGGGATGGAAGATGATGTGGTGAAGAACATACCTGCGTACTATGAGCCTCAGACGATCATCCCGGACATTGATCCGAAGCTCCAGTGGGTGGAGGATGGTGAAGGGCAGGTTATCAACCAGTTTGAGGACATGCTGCAGCTGGTTCCTCAGGGGCACTTCATCTCGCCCGTGAGCAAGCTGACGAACAAGTTTGATGCGAACATTCGGCAGATGCAGGAGACGAGGAAGCTGTGTTCCAAGATCAGCGTCATCAAGCAGATGCAGATCCAGACACAGGTATGTTTTTTTTTTTCGTTTTGCTTTCTTTTTTCTTCTTTTTTTTTTCTTTTTGGGTTTTGATAGCTTGCTAACAGTAATAGATGTACCAAAACCAATTCCAAAAGTACAATCCCGAACCCTTCATCGAGCAGGATATCGAGCCCCACTTCCTCGCCGGCGAGGGCCCGGTCATGGCGGGAGAAGTCTGCCGCGCAGCCATGCAGCGCTCCGTAGCCAAGATCTTCTACCACGCCGGCTTCGAGGAGCTCCAACCTTCTGCCCTCGACACCATCACCGACATTGCAGGAGACTACTTCCAAAAGCTCGTCCGAACCTTCAACGTCTATCGCGAAGCAGAACTCAAGCCCGCCACGGGTGTCTTTGCGGAAAGGGGCACAAAGTTTCAACGCCGGTACACCCCCGAAGAAGTCATCCTCCACACCCTCGACGAAAACGGCTACGACATTGAGCAGCTCGAAGCCTACGCCCGTGACGACGTCGGCAAGCTAGGCAGCAAATTGTCAACCCTCCACGAAAGGATGAAAGCCCACCTCGCCGACCTCCTCCGGCCGGCCCTCAACGACGCGGGAGCCGACGGCTCGGGGGCCTTCAACGACGGCTCGGAGCAGTTTGTGGGAGGGGACTTTGCCGAGGACCTCGGGGAGGACTTTTTCGGGTTCAAGTCTCTCGGTCTGGACAAGGAGCTCGGGCTGGACATGCTGTCTGTCCCGCTGCACCTGCTCCAATCCCGGGTGAGGAACCAGTTTCAGCTGCAGACCCAGACGGCAGGGGCGGGGGTGGGGACGGTGGACATGTTTGAGCCGCTGCCGCCGTCGGAGCCGGTTACTAGGGACTCGATCCAGGAGCAGATCGGGCTGGTCAAGAACTTCTTCTTGGCGAAGCTGCATGCTAACGGGGACGCGCCGCTTGTGGAGGACGAGGACTTGCCTGTGAAGCAGCGGAGGCCGAGGCCGAGGTTGGGGGCGACGGGCAAGATTGTTAGTCCGCAGAAGCGGCCGCCGAAGGAGCAGATTGCGCTGGCGAAGAAGAAGAAGAAGATGGAGAGTAGCGGGTTGGGAATGGTTACTGCGGGGCAGAATGCGGGGAGTTTGGTTGGTGGGTTGGGAGGGGGGAGTCCGAATAAGAGTAGGAAGGTTGTGGTTGGTGGTGGTGGTGGTGGTGGTGTTGGGAGCATAACGCTGCCGACGGTGGCGGCTGGGGGCGGGGAGAGCGGGACTGAGAAGGAGGATGGTGGTGGGACGCAACAAGCGGGGGGGAGTGGTGGTGGGATGGGGATGATGAGTCCGGATAGTATGGATGTTAGGTGAGGGTGAGGGTAAGGGTGAGGGGTGTTTGTATGATAGTGTTTGGGAGGGGAAGGGTAAGGGGATGTATAACTGATGAGATGGAAAAGGGGTTGGTTTTTTTTTTTTTGCGGTTGACTGACTATGGTCATAAACTTCATTTTCATCTTTCTTTGGTTTTTTTTTTTTTTTTCAACGTATCTTACTTCTCTTTCTTTCTTTGGTAATTTTCTTTTTTTTTCAGACCGGGACCGACATTTGTTGTTATTCTTATAGTAGTATTTTCTCTTTTTTTTTTGGAAGAGAGGGGAAGGAAGGGGTTGATGTATCAAGGCGGGGATAGAGGTGAAATTGGGGGGAAGATAGGGGGAGTAAAGTCATAGCATGTTGCGTGGCATAGTATAGCACAAGGCTTTTATTTAGCGAAGCGAAAGAGAGACGTACATATACACGCTTTATACACTGCTGCTAATGTTTTGGGGCGTTGTTGGGTTCTGTTGATGCTGTGTTGTACGTTGGAGGGGGATGGGGTGTGATGGAACTGGGTGTCTGTAAGTCATTGCAGATAGATAGATGTACAGGCTGTTTACTGTAGGTAATGGTTCATGATATTGGTTGGCTACTTGGGTATATAGGTGGTTTGGGTATGGGACCTATCTCACACATCAAGAAACAATAGTGTAGAAGAAATATCTACGGAATTTTCAATCGGCTGCTGTCTGCCTGAGATAGTGACAAATGAAAGAAAGAGTGATGAATATCTTGCGTTGGAAGATGAAGGGAGAGGGGTTCTGTCCTGTTAAAAATGTTCCTTTTTTGACATCCTTGACATTGTCCATGGGACTGTCCTCATGGTTTTACTTTTCCCTTCCTGGCTTGCGACTTAGCAAGTCAACAAGTAGGATGGCTCTTTATCCTGCAAACAACTTCTCCCAGCTTTCCCCTGCAAATTGATCATGTCGACACAACCTTACATTTCACCCAAGAAACCGTCACATAACACATGTATACTTGGACGTATTTCAATTTCGTCTCTCAACTGCTACCCAACGACCACATCCGCATGTAACCCTCCTCACCTCCGGGTATAACCAACCGCGTTGAAGCGGATGAAAAGCAACCAGCCAGAACAGCCTCTCCTTTGATCCAGCACGACATACATACACATACCGTACCAACTCACCATGTTCAGACACATAAAATCATCACCCCATACTCCTTCCCTACCCCCCTTGTTACCCAATACCTGGCAAGTTGATGACCAGTAACAAAAAGAGATCACCTCTCCCATACAACATTGCAAAAACGCCGCCAAGATATGCTCTTTGCAAGTGATCATGAAAAGAAAGTGACTTCTTTCTCTGTTAATTCTTTTTTTCCTTTCCCATTTGATCTCTTTTTCCATGCAACCCAGATTTCCCGATTCGTTGAGGTATATCTCCGTGATCCCAAGCACCATTACTTTTTAGATGCTATGACACAAAACAAAAACCATGACCCATAAAATAGAAAAAAACCCCGCCCTCTACCTTTTGTTGAACAGGTGGCAAATTATACGCCGGATATCATTCCCCTTCCACATAATTTTTGAAACAAAACACTGACCCGTTTAAAGGCCAGCGTCGACTCTCCAGCCCTCAACGGGGAGGGGGAAGGTGGAGGACCACTCAGCGATCTCCTTCTTGAGCTCGTTGATGCGGGGAACCTCGCCAGAGGCAACCTTGGCCTTGAAATCCTTGAGCTTGTTGGCCTCCTTGGGGAGAGCAGACTGGACCTCCTTGCAGAGCTTGATGCTCTCGTCGATATACTTGGCGACGCGCTCGAAGTCGGCCTCGCCGAAGCCACGAGAGGTCATAGCGGGTGTACCAATACGGAGACCACCAGGGGTAAGAGCGCTCTTGTCGCCGGGGACGGCGTTCTTGTTGCAAGTGATGTTGATCTGCTCGAGGAGAGCCTCGACACGGGCACCGTCAAGAGCGAAGGGGCGGAGGTCGAGGAGGACCATGTGGGAGTCGGTACCGTCAGAGACGAGCTTGTGGCCCTGTTCCTTGAAGACTCTCTCGAGGGTCTTGGCGTTGGCAACAACCTTCTCCTGGTAAGCCTTGAACTCGGGGGAGGCGGCCTGCTTGAGGGCAACGGCAAGAGCGGTGATGGTGTGGTTGTGGGGGCCGCCCTGGTGCCCGGGGAAGACGGAGAAGTTGATCTTGTCCTCGAGGTCGTAGAGGGTTTCCTTGCCAGTCTTGGCATCAACGGAGCGGACGCCCTTGCGGAAGAAGATCATGGCACCACGGGGACCACGGAGGGACTTGTGAGTGGTGGTGGTGACGACATCGGCATACTCGAAAGGAGTGGGGATGACGCCGGAGGCAACGAGACCAGAGATGTGGGCAATATCGACAACGAGGTAGGCACCAACCGAGTCGGCAATCTTGCGCATGCGCTCGTAGTCGATGAGGCGGCAGTAGGCCGAAGTACCGGCGACGAGGATCTTGGGGCGGAAGAGCTGAGCGTTCTTCTCGAGCTGGTCGTAGTCAATGATGCCAGTGTCAAGGTTGACACGGTAGGGCATGGTCTCGAAGTAGGTGGAGACAGCAGAGATCCTAGGGAGGCCCATGTTAGCTCTCTGTGGGGTAATGAAGATCCGGGGAAAGCTGGGAAATGCTTACTTGCGCTGGGGGGTCTGGTAACCGTGGCTCAGATGGCCACCGTGGGGGAGGTCGAGACCCATGAGTCTGCCGTGAGGAGGCATGATGGCCTGGTAGACCTGGAGGTTGGCAGGGCTGCCGCTCAAGCACTGAACGTTGACACCCCACTTCGCGGGGTCGAGGTGGAAGGCCTCAAGGGCACGCTTCTGGCAGAGAAGCTCGATCTCGTCGATGTGCTGGTTGCCGCCATAGTAACGAGCGCCGGGGAGACCCTCAGAGTACTTGTTGGACATGGGGGAGCCGAGGGCATCGAAAACGGCGCGGGAGGTGACGTTCTCGGAGGCGATGAGGATGATGGACTCGCGCTGACGCTGGATCTCGTGCTTCTGTAGGAAGGGTCAATGCTGCTGTTCCGGCCATGTATCGAGGCTATTCAATTCCAACGGAGGCGTACCATGATCTCAGCGACCTCGGGGTCAGAGTCCACGAGGGACTTCTCGAGGAGCTAGAGGCGGTGAGTCAGTATGTGAGGTCTTCATCATGGGAATAGAGTCTGTTTACGAACCTGCTTGTGCTCCTCGGAGAGGGCGTATGTGCTGGAGGCCATTGTGTCTTGTGTGTAAGTCGGATAACTTGGGGGATGATGGTAGGAATTGAGTTTGGTGATGAGGAAAAAAGAAGAGAAAAAAGTTTGAGAGTGAGACGAGGATTCACAGGGTCTTTGTCTTTCTTTGGCGGGGGGCCGTCTGGAGGGGGGATCGGAGGGAGGAAAGAAAAATTTGGGAACCCCCACTTCGTGACTGAGCATCAGTTGCGGAGCTTTGCTGCGGAAAGGAGGGGCAACAGGGGCGTTTGGAGGGGCTTCGGTTGGGACCTCACGGACCTGCAACACCCAGCCAGTGTCATGCCAAGCTCATCATGCATCTATCGAAGTCTACCATGACCGAATCGGTCATATTCGGCCACTTTTCCACAGCGATCTCGGTCCTCTGTTCCTGATGTTTGAAGGTGGAGGTTATCTTGGGAGTCTTGGCCATCTCTCTATAAGACTTTTACGATGGAACTGTAGCTAGGTATGTATTCTGGACACTACTACAGACGCCAATTCGATGTGGTATCGCACTATGCGGTCACCCACTTCAGAGAGATCTACGCACCACACCGCATGCACCGACAGACCGACCGTCCCGACGTCGCTACACTGGAATGTCTGTCGTGAGTCTGGCCCGGGATCGGGACCGGAAAATCGGATCAAGGTGGAGTTGCGTGCCGATATCTCGATCCGAACAGTTGGGAGTCATTGGCTGTCTCTGACTTACACCGGTGAACCTGGGAATGGATAACGCGTCATCTTGCCATAACCCGCTTGTAATCTGATATAGGGGGGGAGTGAAGTCTCTCTTTTAAGAGGGCGTCGCGGCTTATCGATAATTTTTATACTCCCATCTTTTATTTTCATTGTTCATAAAGCCTCAAACTCGCAAACTCTACACCGGAAAGCCTGCTTTTCAGACTCTTCGAGCTGACCTCTCAGTGGATTGAGCGCCAATCAGACCAGGGTGCCATCAAGGTTCTTGCCGCGGCTCACCATGGCGAATGCCATCCATCAATTCAACAATCCATTCAACGACACACCGGCTGATGGCTTCAAAGAATGATGTGCGCTCGGGAGCCTGTTCGACAGGTCACGGGATCGACTATTAGATGAGGCGGACAGGTCGGACAGGCGGACTGGGTGGACAGTTCTGCACAGATGGGCTGGCTATTGCTGGCTGTATGGTAATGGAATCCCCGGAAGCGAGAGTCACAGTTGGATGAAACGGTCAGCCAAGGTTCCCAAACGACCTGCGTGATCAATCCGCCCAATCGTTGCCATGGTTGCCGTACAATACCACTGTAATTACGATACATCTTGTGCCTGGCCGCTGCTTCCCCGCGCCAAGACGTCATGAGGCAGGGGAGACCACACGCAAGCGGAGGTATCACGATACCCGATACGGTTACTCTGTATTTCTCACCGGCCCGTCCGTCGTCAGCAGCGCCACCCTGCCTCTCTGTCTGCCGCCTGCCACAACAAGCCAAGGCTGCGTGGCCAGCCAAGCAGCACCCCCAGGCCCCAGGGCCACCCCAGACCCAGCAACCTTCGTCACCGTTAACCTCTCCCCATCCATCTCCAACTGACTTGCTCCAACTCTCTTTCTCCTCCCTCCCCCCTTCCATTTAACATCAGTCTTTTGACTGCATCCATTTTCCATCAACACCATCGCCCACAAACCTACCTCCACACCTGACCGACCCGACGCTCTCTTATCACCACCGTCTCTCTTTTCCCGCAACCCGCTTATCGGACTGCCCAACATGAAGGGCGCTCTTCTTACCGCAGCTGTGCTGCTCGGAGCCGCTCAGGCCGGTGGCACCCACAAGCTCAAGCTCAAGAAGGTCCCTCTTGCTGAGCAGCTGGTATGTTTTTATCCATTTTGGAATGTCTGCGACAGTTGTTTGCTAATGCTTATCGTGTGCAGGAGGCGGTCCCTCTCGAGACTCAGATGAAGCACCTCGGCCAGAAGTACATGGGCATCCGGCCTCAGCAGAGCCATGCCAATGCTGTCTTCCAGGGCTCGCTCGCCGACCCTAAGGGCATCCACCCCGTTCCCATCTCGAACTTTATGAACGCTCAGTGTATGTGCATTCCATCAAATGACGCTCTGCGATAAGATGCAAATGGCGCCATACTAACCCGTGCTGCGACAGACTTCTCCGAGATTACTATTGGTACTCCTCCCCAGTCTTTTAAGGTGGTCCTGGACACGGGAAGTTCTAATCTTTGGGTGCCGTCGGTGGATTGCGGGTCTATCGCCTGCTACCTGCACTCCAAGTATGACTCCTCTGCGTCTTCGACCTTCAAGGCCAACGGGTCTTCGTTTGAGATTCGGTACGGCTCTGGGTCGCTCAGTGGTTACGTGTCGCAAGACACCATGACTATTGGCGACATCAAGATTAAGGAGCAGGATTTCGCCGAGGCCACCAGCGAGCCTGGTCTGGCCTTCGCCTTTGGCCGTTTCGATGGTATCATGGGTCTCGGTTTTGACAGAATCTCGGTGAACGGGATTGTGCCCCCCTTCTACAAGATGATTGAGCAGAAGCTCATTGATGAGCCCGTGTTTGCTTTCAAGCTTGCAGATACCGAGGGCGAGTCCGAGGTTACATTTGGCGGTGTCGACAAGGACGCGTACAAGGGCAAGCTTATCACGATTCCCCTCAGACGTAAGGCCTACTGGGAGGTGGACTTTGACGCCATCTCCTATGGTGACGACACTGCTGATCTCGAGAACACCGGTATCATCCTCGATACCGGCACCTCCCTCATCGCGCTGCCCAGCCAGCTCGCTGAGATGCTGAACGCTCAGATCGGTGCCAAGAAGGGCTACACTGGTCAGTACACTGTCGACTGCGCCAAGCGTGACTCGATGAAGGATGTCACGTTCAACCTTGCTGGCTACAACTTCACTCTCGGCCCCTACGACTACGTCCTCGAGGCTGGCAGCAGCTGCATCTCGTCCTTCTTCCCCATGGACATGCCCGAGCCGGTCGGACCTCTCGCTATTCTGGGAGACTCCTTCCTGCGCAGATACTACTCTATCTACGACCTTGGCGCCAACACTGTCAGCCTTGCCGAGGCCAAGTAGTACAAGCCACGGAAGTCGCTTTCCATCGACGACCCGGCCAGGAGAAAGAAGAAGAAGGGCGGGAGACCGTGATGACAGGATGCCAGGATGGGATGGGATGGGATGGGATGGGATGAACAGCGCAGGGATCGGAGTTGGTTTCATTTTGTTTTTGTTTTTTTGCGGTTGTGGCTTTGGTTTGATCAGTTTGTATTTTTGCTGTTTTTGTCGTTTCCGGAGTTGGCACAACACAAATCATCATCAATCAGTAATGCGGCGGATGGAAACTGTACCTTACACGTCCAAAGCAACAAATTGCGCACAGAGTAGTGTTTTCCTTGTGTAAAGTAATTATGGGATAGCAATCCAGTAAAACATATTACTGCATTATTTTTACTTTACTTTACTCGGGAGTGTACTGTGCTCCGTACTTCCGTAGTTATGCTGTGCTCCGTGTCATCCATCTGTCTGATGCTGCGACAGATGCAGCCAAATGCCAAATGCAGAGTGCAGTGCTGGGCAGCAGGGGCTGGGGGGAAGGGGGTGGCTGGTCACGTGCCGACCTGAGGGAAAAGTGCTCCACAGACTGGACGGAAGGGGACTAGTGTGGATAAGCCTCGCGCTGGCTTTTCGTAAACCAGTCCTCGGGGGTTGAGTTTGAACGACGGCCCTCCGCCATCACTCCTCAGCCCTTCGCAGCCTGCAACAGACAAAAAATAGCCATCGGATGCCGAGTGCCGCCCCAAGTCTGACTTGAAATCCAAAGGGCACCCCTTTCCCCATCCCGTGCTCCTGTTTTGGATGAATTTGGCCCGTTGAGAGCGCGCCCGTGGTGCAGACGACAAAAGAGGCTGCTTGCTGAGGGTACCGAGTAAGCTGCTTGCTTTGCTGCCGCTTGGTGCTGCTGCTGCTCTCCCTTTCGCGAACAGGAACACGCGAATCGCGCGACAACTTGCAACCCACGCAGCTAAAAATTCACCCACCTTTTTTTTTGCACACGGCCAACCATCCCACCTCCCGGGGGTCCATCACCACCTCGACGGGTCTACTCATTCCCCGCCAACCATGGCTACGCCCGACGTCGCCGCGCCGAGTGTCAACGGCGTCGCAGCTTCGTCGCGTGCAGACTCGCCCGCAGACTCAATTAATTCCTCCACCAAGCGGAAACGCGATGCGAACGACGACCAGCAGGACCACAACGACAAGAATTCCAAGCCCCAGGTGAACGGCCTCCAAAAGTGCCACGATGATCAATCCCTCATTCGCGACTTTTTTGATGTTTTACAAAGGTATGCGCTCTCTTGCCTTGTATCAATTGCTGTGCCTTCATGACAGCACCGTTGCTTCGCATCTCTGCCCTTGGCTACCCTGGACCACTGACCTCATTCCCATCAGCCACGACAAGACCACTCCAGCCATCCTCAAGCGCCATCTCCAAGTTCCCGCCCCCGACGGTGAGCCCTCCCTCAAAAGAGCCAAATCCGAGGAAGACGAGCCGACCACCATTGCCGACAAGGTGTCACAGGGGGCCTACCGAATTCTCGACGACCTGATGTGCGATCTCACCAAGGCGGTAGAAGACCAGGTGAAGGAACTCAAGATTGAAGATGGTGCTGCCAACGGGGACGTCATCAGCCAGACGAAATCCTTCAAAGCCGCGGCTTTGGAGCTGTACCGACGAGAGCTGTCGTACCCCAAATTGCCCCAATCTTTACCGGCGGTGCGACCTGGCCAAAAGGAAACAGGATCTGAGGGTAGCTTGGTCTTGTCGACGTTTGGTCAAGCCCCGAATTTAAGGCCACTTTTTACCAGTCTGCAACATCCTGCTTCACCCGATGGAGTCGTCAAGCCCTTGGGAGACGGGCAGTTGCCCAATGGAGTTACTGCGACCAAGATTTACCCAGACGTGTGTGCGGCCAGCGACAAGAATGCCCGTTCGCTGACACTAGGAGAGCTGTTCCCTTCCCCAAGAAACCTGCCACCTCTGCAACCACCAAAGGCGCCCAAGAACACCACTAAGAGCAATGTTCTTACCTTTTACCACCCCGAGCTTACCGAGAAATCCAAGTATCGTTCTGGCACTTATTTTTCCCAGCCCCTCTCCACTGGACACTGGCTGGATTACAGCAACGCGACACCGGCCATTCACGCCAAAACCAAGCAGCGCGAACGAGCCCAGAGCTTGGCAGGAGTCAAGCCTTCATCAGTTGAGCTGGAACTGTCGGAAATGGAAGCGCTTTTTCGAGGCGCCTTCTCCAGCTTCGCCCCGAGCAAAGATGACTCGGCTGCGATTGTGCCTTCGAGCCTCATCAGCCGGATTTGGTGGCAGCGGGTTGGTCGACGAAACTTTGAAAAGATGAACGAGGAGGCGTTCGATGAGAAGGAAGAGGAGAATGCTGTCGATCCCGCTTTGGTAACCGAGATTGACGATGATTTGGTCAAGGAAGCCATTGAGAATTGGGATTCTGTGGTTGTTGACCCTACTTTGGATGAGGTACTCGGAAAGAGGTCGGATGGGGAGAAGGAGGTGGAGGACCTTCTCGACGAGGTGACTGACATGATTGAAACACTATCCTCTTTCCAGCGGAACCGCAACCTGACTGTACCGACCAGTCAAGACCGGTACTCAGCCGACCCCAACAATGGCGATATGCTGCGCAACGGCAACGCCTCGCAACAGCCAAGTGAGGAGGAAATGATGACGTATGAAACGCTCAAGGCACAGCTTGCCTTGATCATCCAGAGCCTGCCTCCCTACGCCGTCGCTCGTCTCAACTCGGACAGGTTGGAAGAGCTGGCTGTCAGCACCAAGATTGAGGTTCGGTCAGATGACTACAGGGGTGTCATGGAGGAGGATGAACCAGCACGCCTTGCGCGACAGGCCGCTCAAGCTGCAACAAACGCCGTCCAGCGCCAGGCGCACAGGACCCCGAGCGTTTCTTCCGCCACATATGGCAACCACCAATATCCCGGTCAGTTCCAACCGTCGGCCCGTCCCATCGCCAACGCGCAGCACTTTCCACAAACACCGGTTCGGCCTCAGCAGAACATGTTCCCGCGGGCCCCGTCTACCGTCCCGATCCCGCAGCCGCATCACCAAGTCCAACCCCGCCAACCCCCCCCTACCCAGTACAGGCCAGCACCGGGGCCGCAAATGTATGCACCGCAGCTTGCCAAGGCCCAAGGGCCCTATGGCCATTCTGGTGTTCCTCAGCCCTACGTCAACAGTCCCACGCAGCAACGGATGCCACAACCGCCGCCGCCACCTCATTCTAACTATATGGGGCAACAAGGCGCACCTCGTTATCCCCAACAGGGTTACCAGCAAAGCTTTCCCCAGCATCAGCAGATTCACCCCCAACATCAACAGCACCCGCAACATCAGCAGGTGCCACACCACCAGCCGCTGGCTCAACATCCACCGCAGCACCCACATAACCCGCAGCACCCGCCACAACATGGGCAGCAGGCGCCTTTCCCAGCCTACGCTAATGGCGGACCTATGCAGCGGACTATTTCTCCGCAGATTCCACAACAGAACCCATATGGACAATCGCCAAACCCGCCGCAACAGCATCAGCAACTACCCCATGGGCGCCCACCTTATGGACCTGGTACTCCTGGGATGCCGCCCAACAACGTGCAGCAGCGCGGGCCTTATCCTGCCTCGCCAAACATGATGCAAGGGGGCAACAGACCGTCTTCGAGCCTTACTGGCTTTGCAACCGTTATGCCCGAGGTACAGCAGCGCCAGGTCATGGAGCAAGCTCGCGCCAGAGCGGATGCGGAGCAGCGTGTGAGTGGACACATGGGCAAGGTTGCTCAAGGCGAAGTTGTGGGCTTGGCAGGGATTGGTCTCGGTGGGCAGATGGACGTCCATAAGATGGCAGCCGCCAACAAGATGCAAATAGGCAACAACGGGGCGTCACCAGGGCTCAAGATGGCCATGCACCAACCAAGTCCGACACCTCCCATGAATGGCACACAGACACCGGTGCCCGTACCGCATGTTCCCAGCCCGATGCAGGGCGTTGTTCCAACCCCGAGCCCCGGACCTCAGGGGCCCTTTGTCAAGCCGACCATGCCTTGAAAGTGTTCACCAAGGGTATAAACAATCGAAAGAAGTATATGCCTCTATCCACATGGAAAAAAGCATTTGATGGATGGGTTCCCAGAAGTGGTGTATAAAAGGGGAAAGCAAGAGAGAGAGAGAACGTTCTCAATGATGTAATGGATGGATGGATGGATGGATGGATGGATGGATGGATGGATGGATGGATGGATGGATGGATGGATGGATGGATGGATGGATGGATGGGAAATAGATAACCACGAGGAAAGATGGGGCTCGGAGAACGGGAAGTGTAATATCATATTCTTATTTTCTGTTTCTTTTCGTAGGGAGGGGCAGGAAAGCGACAGGCAGGAAAGGTTTTTTTCAAGTCGGAACAATATCGGGCTTTTCTTGTGTGCTTTTCTTCTCACCTTGATTTTGTTTCTGTTAGCGGACAGGGCAAGAGGCAGCGGCGTTTTGAAAAAAGACTTTTGAGTTGTTCATGAGCGGAAACTGGCACTGCCTTGGTTCAAAAGGGAGGGTGGTTTGTTTTATCTAAAGACAATGCATTATTATTTATGATACTGTTAAAAGGGGTAGTTGTTGGATGTATGGGTGGTAAGATCTTTTGTTGCTTGAGTTGAATTGCCCAATCAAGAGCTGTCTAATAATACAACTTACAACTTGGGCAGTTGAACAGATGCCAAAGAATTGAGTCTATCTGGCACATGTCCTGAAAGACTCCAACATGATGAGTCAAAATCTCTATCCCACCAATGGCGTGCTCCTTGCCAATGTTCGCGTTGAACGCCTCTCAAAATCTGGAATGCCAGTCCTTGATATCGTGAAATCGGATATATGCATACATCTGCGTTGTCCCCTGCTCGAGACTGCCTTTTATATTTCCACCACCTCAATGAACCCTTCAACATGTCGAAATCCCACTCCCCAAAACATTCCAGCTTCGGATCTTTATTTTGTCCTTCATTGATCAATCTGTTACCTCCAGGACATCACCAACAGCCATATCTTCGTCAACCAGTGTCATGCATCTACCCCGATATTGAAACCCCAAAGCACGCCATCAGCCCCCTGTCCTCGCCTGCCAGTTCAGGTTCCCCACACTCTCTCTCACTCAGGTCCTCCACAGTTCGTTTACCCCAAGGTACAGAATAGATACAACGACCCCACACCCCACCACCACGTCTTATAAACGGCCACGAACCCGAGACCGGCCCTTTTTTATTTTCTGGGAAAGATAACACACCCCCATTGTGATTTTGGCAGGGCCGGACGGTTGTCGTTGTTGTTGTTGTTGTTGTCGTTGTAGAGAGCCTCTTCTTCTTTTTTTCTTTTCTTCTCCTTTTCCAACAAGTTCAGACTTCATAAAGATGGCCGCCCCAACAACCCCCCAAGACCTCGCCCTCCCCGAACCTGCCCCCTCAAGCGGCGGCGCATCCCAGACATTCAAAGATCTGTTTTCCGGCGCAGCAGGCGGAATCGCTCAGGTCCTGATCGGTAATGAACCCCCCTTCATAATTCAACAACTCTTTTTTTCTATCCATCCCCGTACTAACCTGTTGTTGTTTACTCAAGGCCAACCCTTCGACATAGTCAAAGTCCGCCTCCAAACCTCCACCCTCTACCCCTCCGCCCTCGCCGCCGCAACCTCAATCTACACGACCGAAGGCCCCCTAGCCTTCTACAAAGGAACCCTCACCCCCCTCCTCGGCATCGGCGCCTGCGTCTCAATCCAGTTCGGCGCCTTCCACTACGCCCGCCGCCACCTCGAATCCTCCCTCCCCCTCCCAATCCCAACTCTCATACTCCCAATACTATTCCGCCGGCGCCTTCGCCGGAGTAGCAAACTCGGTCCTCTCCGGCCCCATCGAACACGTCCGCATCCGCCTGCAAACCCAACCCCACGGCCCGGCACGTCTCTACTCCGGCCCGCTCGACTGCGTCAGACAGCTCGTCCGCCAGGGGGGGTTTACCCACGGCCTCTATCGCGGACAGGCGGTCACTTTGATCAGAGAAGCGCAGGCGTACGGGCTGTGGTTCTTGTCGTTTGAGTGGCTCATGAATTCGGACGCGAAGCGCAACAGCGTCGACCGTAAGGAAATCCCGAGCTGGAAGGTGGCGCTGTATGGTGGGCTTGCCGGGGAGGCGCTGTGGTTGGGGAGTTACCCGTTTGATGTCGTCAAGTCAAAGATGCAGACCGACGGGTTTGGACAGGGGCAGCAGAGGTATAGGAATATGAGGCATTGTTTCGCGCAGGTTTGGAGGCAGGAGGGGATGAGGGGGTTTTGGAAGGGCTTGGGGCCGACGCTGCTGAGGGCCATGCCTGTCAGTGCGGGGACGTTTGCCGTGGTGGAGATGACGATGAGGGCTATTAACTAGATGAAAGACAAGAGGAGAGGGGAGTGATGGGAATGCTCCTCAACGGGCTTGGATCCACCACGTCAAGGAGTTGGGGAGTCTTCAACGAAAGCGAATGTATTGCATGTTGGTCGGGATATTGTACACCAAAAGGGTCGGATGATATCCATTTGATTTTGATTTTTTTTCCCCCTTCTCTAGATTTCTAGCCAAATGAAGCGATTTGTTCTTCTATTCCTACTCGGCATTCTCAACCCTCCTCCCCAAAATCTGCCTCGCATTCGCAGCCGTCAAGCCACCATCCGCAACCCCGACCTCCTCCAGCATCTTCTTCGCCTCGGTATTGTCTGTGTAAACCATGTCTGTGGCCTTCTTCAACGTCATTCCTTCTCCCTCGAGCGGCAAATTCAACAACCTGACCGCATCACTCAAGCTCCCCAAGGCATTCGACCCATCGGGGATATACCTCTCCACCACCCCCTCAATCGCGGCCAGATCCCTCGCAAACTGTGCTGCGCCTGAAGCGGTGAACTTGTGCGACATTAGCACCTCCGTCCAGAGAATATCATTCAGCTTCTCCAGCGCCTGCCGCCAAACCCTGCGGAAGGCAGCGGTCCCCAGTGCCCGGGAGAGGAAGTCGAGGTCTCGTTTGAGGATACGGAGTGGTTCATCTAGTTCTGCCGTGATGGCTAGATTATCAACCTCGTCCGAGATGGTGGTCCACTGTGCGCGGTGGAGGTAGGCTCTGAAGATTTTGTGGTGAGAGCTGGCTAGTGCTTCCGACAAGAGCTTTTGGGCGGTTTGCCTTCTCGCGCTGTAGGCGGCGATGGTCTCGTCAAAGAGGACGCCATTGTCATTGTCTTCTGTGCCGACAACAGCCGAGGTGCGGTTCCGGACGTGGTCGTAGCTCATGCCGCCGGCGAGGTTGCTTTGGTCTTCGGTAACCTTAGCGCGGCTTTGGAGTTGTTCCCACATGGTGATGAAGAACTTTTTGCCTATTAGCTTTTTTCGGGGGTGAAAAAAAGAAAAAGGAAAAAAAAATAAAAAAGGGAGGGGGAAAGAATACCTCTTCGTTGCTCCAATCTTTCAGCGCATTCACCACATGATCCGCACTCCCATAGACCTTACACAACGTCTCCAAAGCCCCCGTCCCCTCCAACGCAGCAATCTGCTCCTTCGTCACCCCAAACGCCCTCCCTACCGTAGACGTAATGCTCAAATACGCCTCCAGCGTCCCCCTCAAGTGGTCATGATACTCATCCAGAATAGTAAGCTGGATATCAATCAGAAACCTCAACTTGTGCGAAAACCTCCTCACCCTCTCATACTGCGTCGTGACGCTCTTCAACAGATCCGTCACCCTCACCGCCGCAAACGTCGGCTTCGTCTTCCCCGCCCCAGCAAAATCATAGTCGATCATCCTCGCATCCTGAGTCTTCATGATACCCTGGTATCTCTCGAGCGCAAACTGTTTTTCGGCTTCCAACCAAGTTCTAAAGTGATCTTGCAGAACTTCCGAAGTCAAACCCCCCCATCCCTCCTCCACATCATCATCCCCCCCATCATACGCGAACCCTCCCCTCAACGTCTCATCAAAACTCATGAGCTGCCCCATCAAGCTGCTCAAAAACGCCGCATCCCCCCTCGTAGCCTCAAGCGTATCCCTCACCTTCTCCCTCACCACCGGCAACATGGCCGTAATAAACCCACACACCGGATCCATATACACCATCCTTTCTCTCACCCCCGTCTCGGCAAACCTCGCCGCCAACACCCCGCCAAAATTATCCCTCAGGAAATCCTCCCATTTCTCCAGCAAGGCAGTAAACCAAGGGAAACAATGCGCCCCAATCGCCTGCGGCGCACTGGTGGGTTTATCACTCATAAAATGAAACCTAAACTCCTTGACAAAAATCTGGGCCATGACCTCAAACGGTAAAAGGGTAACCACGGTCGGTGAGTAGAGAACTTCAGGTACCTGAAGATCAATCAGCTTCTCAAAACAGCCAAGCCATTCCTCATCCACTTCTGCATTGTCGGGATCAACGTTGGGCCATTTCCTAGCTTTGAGGACCGCTTCCAGCTCGGCGGACATGGTGGCTTTCATCTCGTCCCATAACGTCTCTGTGACTCCCTCGACAAAGTTAACCAGATGCACCGCTGCCCCGTCTGCATTGTTTTGCAGCTCCTTGAGTCTAAGACAGAGCTGCTTGAGCTTGGTGTACGGCTCCAACGCCTGCTTGGGAGACTCGGGGAGGTGCGATCGGGCTTCCTGGCGGAGTTTGGCCACGTCTTGGAGGAGGAGGAGGTATTTGTAGGCTAGGTCCACCTTGCGGAGCTGTCCCATCGGTGCCTCGAGGCGTTTGATTGCTTCGTCGGGGGCGTCGGAGGAGGCGATGATCTGGAGGCGGACGTCGATGGAGGATTGGAGGCTTTGGAACTCGTCTATTTGGGCCATGAGGGCGTTTTGGCGGTCGGATTCCGACTGCCTGGCCTGGGCGAGGGCGGCGGTGGCGTCGTCGAGTTGGGATTGGAGCTGGGAGCGTTGGTGTTCAACCGAGGAGAGGAGGGTGTCGAGGTGATCGAAGTCGGTGGTGGATTGGAGCTTGTCGTCGAGGTAGTCCTCGAGGCGGATGTCGTGTTCCATGGTCGTCATGGTTGCCGGAAGAGACGTCAGAGCTGTCGTCGTTATAGAGAGATGTTAGGTTGGGTAGGAAAGTGAGAAGCTCAAGGCTGTTCAGGGTGACATGTCCTGAGCTTGGATGGCAGGTGGGGGAGGTGGAGCTTGGTGATGTGGTCGCAGCTCCCAACGGCGGGCGTATTTTACAGAACCTGGCGTAATTACATCCGATAATACCCCGCCGTGACGACATTAATTGCCATTTGCCGGCCGGGATTTTCGAGGCCGAGAACTTCCCCCGAAGCTGCCGTCCGAAAATAAAATCTTGGGATTTCTCCCTGGACCCTGTTTTCCTTTTTTCTCTAGGTCCGAGGGCTACTCGGCAGCACGTATCCCACCACCATTCCAATTGGCTCCTCAGTCAATCCCCTCAATGGCCCCAACATGAGGCCCATTCTCCCCCATCTCGGGTTTGCTACCCGCAGCATCAGCACATCCCTCGCCCAGGTTCCACGACGACCCCTCCTTGCGCAGGGTCGCAACCCCCGGCCTCATCGTGGGATTCAAACCACTCCCTCTCTGCTCCGCGCAGATGGCGGCGAACCCAAGACGCCCACCAAACCAACTCCCAAGGAAGACAAAGCCCAAGATGAAAGATCAGACAAGCCCAACAACCACCAGCAGCAAAAGCGCCGCAAGCCCCCCCTCCGCAACTCCCTCCACCGCGTGGCCATCGTAGCCCAAAAAGGCAAACCCACCCCCAAACCAACCCCCTCCGAAAAAGCCCCCGATGCAGCAGAAGGCTCCTCCACCATCTCGGCCGTCTGCGTAGCCGACTCGTTCGACATGGAAAAAGTGGTCGATATCTTGTCTAGTCACAACTTCACCCTCGACCCTGACAACTCGGGCTTTGAACTCTCCGAAGTCGTCCACGCCCGCGGTCTCAACAACGGGGATATCTTTGTCTTCCCCTCAGGAACGGTGGTCACCTGGGCGCTCCCCCCTGACGTGGTCAACACTCTCGCAACAAAACATTTGCTACCAGCAGCGGAACAGCCTTTTGTCGAAAACAAAGAGGTGGAAGACCTCGAGTTCGTCGCCGACCCAGAGGCAGAGGAGTCAAGGGTGAATGGAGACGTAGTAGTCCTCGGCACAAGAAGGGAACTCGAATCCGGCGAGGGGCTCGACACAACCCTGGCCAAAATCGCCTTTTCATCCGGCCTGGCAAGGAGCACCAAGCTGGCGGTGCTGGAGTCCTCCCTGACCCGCTACCTCGAAAGCACTCGCCACATCCCCGACCGGCTCTCCCAGGGGCTCCGCGCCCCGCTGTCGAGAGATTTAATCCTCAAAAAGGCGGGCGAGCTGTTGAACTTGAGGAGTCAGCTGAATCACTACAACGACCTGACGGACTCCCTGCCGGATATCTTTTGGGATACCGAGGAGAAGCTGGAGACGTATTACGCCAAGATTGGGAAGGCGCTGGATGTGGGGGTGAGGATCAAGACGTTGAATGACAAGATGACGTATGCGCAGGAGGTGATCAATATGACGCAGGGGGTGTTGGATATCAGCGAGAAGATGTCTAGCGAGGCGCACAGTACGAGGTTGGAGTGGATTATTATAATACTGATTGCGATTGAGGTAGGGTTTGAGCTGAGGAGGTTGTATATGGAGAGGGGGGAGGACAAGTTTGAGGAGAGGGTTTTGGAGGAGGTGAGGGGGTTGAGGGAGGAGGTCAGGGGTTTGAAGGGGGGTGGGAAGGAGGCAGCGGCGGCGGCGTGAGATTGGAAGGTTTTACATACAAGTTTTCACACAACTACTGTTTAGATATGATACCCAGCTCTTTTTACAAATTTTATTTTCTGGTTCAAAATGATTTGACGGAGAAATATTATGCCCAGTGGGTGATGATAAGCAAGGTGTGGTTTGTCGGGTCTCCATACACATGTCATACATAATCACATGAACCGTAGAACAGAATCTGTTAAAACAGGAAAAAAAACAAAAAACAAAAAAAACTTGTAGTCGCTCGCTATATTGGTATTTGTATCTGTTATCCTCCCACCTCACCTGAAAAGAAACCCCTTTCTGTCCCTAATCAACATAGCTCTGTCCCGTAGCAGAGCTCCTGACCCATTTCCTGGTTGAAAACGCACTACTCCCAAATCATCAACTAGGAAACCCGCTATCCCTTCCCTGAGTGGAACAAACATCAAGAAACCTAAACCTGACCATCATTACACACCCTCCCCCCATTTCACTCTCCCTTCTCAGACATCATCATCGCCGACTCTCCCCTCCGCTCCAAAGCCCCTTGCTCAACTCAACAACCCTGTTCGCCTCACTCCCCGGCCTCAAACTAGCCGGCACCCCCCCCAAAGGAGCATCCTCCATGCTAACATCCCCATCCTGCTGCTGCTGCTGCGACCCCCCACTCACAAACCCACTATCCCTCCCACCACTCCCAGTCGTCGAACCCCCCATCCCCGAAATCCCACTATCATCCCTCCCTCCCCCAACTCCAACGCCCCCCGCCGGCGGTATCCCCCTCTGCGCCTGCAGCCCCCCCCGTCCCGGCTCACCACTTCTCCCCCCGTTCATCCCCCCCCCATTCTGCCCCTCCCTCAACTTGTTAATCGCCCTCACCGTATCGATAGCAGCATGCAACGTCCTCCTCGCATTGAAATTCTTCTTCACCGTCGGCAGCAGATTAGCCCCCTTATCCCCCTCCCCATCCTGCCCCTCCCCACCACCACCATTCTTGTTCAGCCACCCGGCCACAAAAGGATGCTGCAACGCCTCATGCGCCGTCATCCTCTTCCCCGGATCAATAGTCAAACACCTCTTGATAAAGTCCTTTGCACTCTCGCTCACCCCCCTCCAGTACTCCAACGGCGTAAAGCTGTAATCCGCATTCAGAATCGCCTGCATCTCCTCAAAGTCGCTGTCCCGATCAAACGGCGTGTACCCGCACAGCAAAAAGTACGTAATCACCCCCAGCGCCCAGAGATCAACCGGCTTGCCGTGGCCCGTCTTTTTGAAAATCTCGGGCGCCATGTACCCCGGCGTGCCGCAGGTGGTCGTCAAGACGTGGAACTGCTCCTCGTCCATGATGCGCGAGAGGCCGAAATCCGCAATGAGCAGGTCGGCGTTGTCCTCGGGGGTGCGGAAGAGGAGGTTCTCCGGCTTGAGGTCGCGGTGGACGATGCCGTGGTCGTGGAGGTAGGCTATCGCCGAGAGCGTCGCGCGGATGAGGTCGGCGGCGTCGGATTCGTAGTAGGAGCCTTTGCGGCAGATGCGCTCAAAGAGCTCGCCGCCGAGGGCGAGGTCGGTTACGAGGTAGAGGTTGTTCATTGTTTCAAAGTAGTCGACGAGGGTGAGGATGTTTTGGTGGCCCATGGAGACTTTGCGGAGGACGGCGATTTCGTTGCGGACCTGTTCATTTCCCCCAAGGTTAGAGCAGACACTTGGGGAGGTTGTCAAAGGGGGGGGCCAACATACCATGTGCTCACGTCCAGCCATCAGCCTCTTGTTAATCACCTTGGCGGCGTAGTACCTGCCGGTATCAATGTGCACGCACTCCTTCACGACCGAGTAAGACCCCGCGCCGAGGGTCTTGCCGACTTTGTATTGGCATGGTTGGATGTTGGGTTGGGCAGGTCGGCCGCCGGGGGTGGCCATGGTTGGGGATGTTTTTCTTTTCCGCCTGTCAACTGTAGCTGGGTAGGTATGTCGTCGACGGTATGGCGGTGTCGCTTACGAAGCTCGCGCGCGCGCGCAAACTGTCGGTATCGCCGTCGGTGGTGTATGTCCGGTCCACAAGATCAACCGCACTCTCCACCTGTTCTTTACACTTGTCGTTGTTGTCGTCGTCGTCGGTAATAGTTTGCCTGGGCGCCTTGCGCAGCCTTATCCTAGTTGGTGTAGCAGTAGCCAAAGGGGGGAAAACTCCTCTGACCGCAATCGGGCAGCTAACCAGCCAGCCAGCCTTGCTGTAACGCAGTGAGAAGTAAGTGCCAAAAGAGGGGGTCCAATCGGACCAAAAGGGATTGGATGATTTGTCTCGGTAGAAATTGAGGGATTGGTTTGGGAGGGAGGGAATAAGTCCGGGGTTTTGCTATTATATATATGGGGAGAGTGACACAACAGCTCAAGGGGACGGCCGGGGGAGTGGGAGGGGGAGGGCGAGGAGAGGGGTTCGTGTGATTGTTTCTGCTGTTGTTTCCACTTGATGCTCCAACTCAACAACTTAAGGTAGTATCAAAGCTGACTCTGCCCAACGAGCAAACACTGAAGACTCTTTTATGTCAACAAGACACCAACAAAAAGAAAAGAAGCTCGTTCCGGCATTTGTCTCCGTCAGCCGCACCCCATCTCCAGCTTCCATCGTGACCCAGACCACTCGAGACAAGCACCCAGTTTCTGCCCCTCGTTCTCCCAACCAATCGCGTCGAGTGGGGAGCCCCACTTCCCCCCCGTTCAGGGAGTCCACCCAACGGTTCGCTCCCCCCTGTCAAACATAAACATCTGGCTGGGACTTCTGTGTAACATCGCGAGTCCCGTCTGTAGAGAATAGGGTTATGGAAAGTCTTGATTCAATTCCTGTCAAATCAAGACTGGGTATCTTCTTTTGCCAGTACAAACAGCTCCCTACATACTCTTCTCTTGAATTACCTCTTGCTGCTCTTCTCCTTCTTGGGCTTCTTCGCCTTGGAGTGTCCCTTCTCCTCACCACCATCCTCAACAGCCTTGCGCTTTGTCTTGGTCTTGACGCTCACCGTTGTCCCTGACTTGCCGCTCTTGGCCGCCTTGAGCACCTGTTTCTCGGCATCCCTCCAGACTGTCTCGTCGTCTTCAATCTCATACCTTATGACAAGCATATTAGCAAACTGCAACCACCGACCGTTCATTGGAAAATAACACTCACTGATCCAAAGGCAAAGAATCAATCATCTCCCTCTGCCTCTTCCTCAGCTCCGCAGCAGCCTCGTCCCCCGCCTCCTCCAACTCATCCTCCAAGCTCGTCTCCAACGGCACAAACTTGTTGTCCACCACCTCATCATCATGCACACCCGAAGCATTCTCCCTGCTCACCCCGAGCCTGCCCTGATCCGGCATCTCAGCCTCAATCGCCCCCGACACCACCGAGCTCAAATGCGACACAATCTTCCTCATAATCTTGATGAAAATCGCCAGCAGCTGACTCGCCGGCAGGTTCAACTCATCCGCCACCACATCCACCTCCTTCCTCTGCAAACCAACCGCCAGCAAAATCGCCTGCTGCAGCCCACTGAGCTTGACATCCTTCAACTTGCCGTTGAAGAACAAGTGGGCGATAGTAGGAACAAGATCCAGCACAACGTGGTAATCAAGCAACCCGTTCGAATACGACTCCAACCTCTTGTGGTCAAAAGGAGTGAGCACGTTGTCCAACTCGGCCTTGCTCAACTCCCCAGCCTTGGCTGACGGGTCCAACTCGGCACCCGCATGCGCGCTCTCCTCAATCGTCAACGCCAAGATGGAGGGGAACTCCCTAAACTTGTAACTCAACAGCGACAAAAACCTCTTGTGGAAGTCATTCGCAAAAGCCCCCAGCCAAGTCGAGTCATTGCTGTCCTGCAACGGCCTGAGCATGACACACGTGTGCTCACCCGTCAAGTCATTCGCCGTTTGCCTCAGGTAAACCGGAGCAAACTGTGACCTCTTCCAGAACTTGTGCAGCGGCTGCGTCAAACCGTAGCTCACACCGACATAGTCCAGTTTTTCCGGTCTCCTCTCTGCCAGTTTGGCGAACAGGGGAGGGAGCTCAGACATGTCTCTGACTTTGATGTCATCGAACAGACTGCCTCTCTCCAGCTCGGCACCCGTGACTCTTGGGGCGGCTTGGGCCATGGTCACATCGTCATCCTCGGACAGGTTGGCGAACTTGCCCTCGTAGTAGTTGACCAACAACTCCAAAGCCTTGGAGCCATAGCCCATGGAGACGTAGTCGGGGTTGGTGGCGATACGGACAACGCGGGCGCCGGAGAGAGAGGCGAACTCGTCATCTTGGAATTGTTGGGAGACCAGCCAGGGGATCAAATCACCGGCTGGCTGTGACCCTCTGGCCAAGCTGTTGAGGATGCTCTGTCTGCTGATTTTACCTTCCAGAGACACCTGGATGACGCACAGTGGTTCTGGCAGTCTCCCTTCCGAGATGGGTCCGGTAAGCACGAAAAGCTCGTGGGCGGGCGCATCAGACATGAGCTGAAGATCATTGGGTGAGTTCTTGTAGTGGGAAGCGACATAGAGCGCGACCATTTGCTGAAGGAAACGCTCTGAGACTGGGTGAAAAGAGAAGAGTGTGTCGCGATTGACGTGGAGGAGCTCACACTGAGAAGGGTCGGGGCAGCCCTGGGTGCTGAGTTTTGACCTGGGGAGTGTCGCATCGAGGCAGAGAAGGGTGTTGAGCCACTTTTCCACGCTGTCGCCCTGGGCGTAACGAATGGGTTCGGAGAGGGTGATCTCCTTGAGGGAGCGACCGCCAATACCGGCAGTTTCCTTGGTAGTCTTTCCACTTGCTCTGTCCACCTCGGCAGTGCCAGACCCATTCGGGTTTCCACCAGTCATGGACTGTTCTCTGAGCTGCTTGATCAGCTTGAGCGAAAGCGACCGACCGGTACCTTCGTAACCGCTGACTGTCGAGGCCATGAAAACCAGGTAGGGGCCCATGAGCTTCTTGACAAGGGGAAGGGGAATAGCAGCCGCCTCATCGATAACCACCAGCTCGGCCTGTCCGAGAACGTGCGCATCCTGAGGGCGGAAGTATTGAATGGTTTGACGGTGATTTCTGTGAATGTTGACTCTGACAATCGCCTTGTTGAAATCTGGGTTCGTCGACTGAATGATCGAGTAATCGGCGTGGTCCTTGTAATCAAGCGCGTCGAATCCCTTGAACACAAACTCAAACAGTGTCTTCAAGTTTTCTGGTGATGGCGAAGTAATAAAGATATTGCTGTATCCATAGGCCACGGCCGCCGCAATGGCAACGCCCATCGCCGCAGACTTTCCGCGACCACGCGCAGCCGTCAGCGTGACCGTATTCCTGAGCGTCTTTTCCGCAATCGCATCGACGAACGTCAACAGGGCCTTCGCTTGGTCCGTCGTCTTCGCAAGCTTCACAAGCGACCCGATCGGCTGTGTATCCTGCAACGAATCCTTGATCTTCTCCAGCTCCAACTTCGTCTTGCTCAATGGCTCGTCCTCCTCCGGTGGTGGCAGCGCCTTCACCCCCTTTCCTCCGGAAATTGGCAACACGTTCAACTCGTCATCGATGACCAGGCACGAATCGCAGCTCCCGAGCGAAAGAATAAACCTCTCGTTAAACCTCGCCACAACGTCATCGTGCGCCTCGGTCCTGTATCTCGAGTGGACATCCATAGACATGGTGTAGAGCTGCTTCAGGGAGTTCATCCCCTTGAGCAGCAAAACCACCAGACCACCACCCTCGACTGTCTCGATCGTCCTGGCGAGAATATTCGGCGTCATGGCCTCGAAGTCTTGGAGGATCAACATGCCGTAGGTGTTACCGAGGATCTTCTCGGTCTCCTTGTAGTAGACATATCGGATATCGTTGAGAGAGATGAACAGCTCGAATGGGTCCTCGGAGTTGGCCTCTCTTATCCCGCGCTTGATTTCCTTCTTGATCTTGTTCTCTCGCTTCTTTCGGTGGGAGGTGAAGCCGAGGAGCTTGTTCTTGTAGGTCCAGAGCACCTGCTTGTTGTGCCTCACCTCCATGCTGGACATGATGTAGTAGAGGTGGACGATGGCATCTTTGGCGTGGTCGCCAACGACGACGAAGAAGGAGCGCTTCTTCTCTTGGAGGCCATTGCGGATCAGTGTTGGGATTCGGGAGTCTCTGTGAGGCAGAAATGTCAATTAATACTGGTCGAGATGAGCGATGTACGCCAAGAGAAAGCAAGAGAACATACACTACTTTTTGGGTCGTCATTGTCGCGGCTTTCTTCTTTGCGAATTGGGCCTTGGACAAATTTGGAGAGGGACCCAGGTTTGCGACAAGCTGCAGGTGCTGGGAGCTCTCAATTATTTTTTGTTCTGCCGGGCGGTGAGCCGCCAAGAAGTCTTATCGGCTTATCAACCATGGGGGCTCCACAGTGAGCTGCACTAGCGCGGTTCATCAATTGACTTCGCGATTTCCTAATTGGGACGGCGAGGTCAGTGATGACTGACTCTTGAGTTGTGCTTGGGAGGTGTGATTGCCAGGACCTGGGAGAAAGTTGCTTGAGCGAGAGAATTATATTGGATCAAGGCGGACAAGTGTAATGACAGGTAAGTATTCAAGATATTCCATTTTCTCCCTTTTCTGTACCACGCTGCTACCGCGCTGCTGTTGCCCTATTGCCGGACAAACATCGCACCCGGTGCAATGAGCCGTGGCCTGGGGGCAAGCTTCTGTGGACGCGCCACAGGGTGTTTTAGCACCGTCTCCTGCTTCCACTCTGCAGCAAGGAGCCATCGGTGCTCCAAGTGGTGTCAAGTTAGCATAGCAGTCTGAAGCGTTCGTTCAAGGTGGCTGGTGTGCCTATAGGGGTCCCCGTGCGGCGGTCAGGCTGAAGGTCTCGGTTCAAGTCCGAGATTGGGCACCACCTTTCTGTTTTCATTTTCTGGTTTTCCAACATCAACTCCGTAACCAGTCTTGTCATTCTGAAGCCCCCTTCCGGTAGGCCTTTTTGGAAGAATGGTGCTTTTTGGTTTTTATCCTGGTCTCTGTGGCGCTCTTCTTCCTGTCACGGGATCAGTATCTAGGTAGCAAAGACTGGGAGATGGATGCTACACACAGTGCTTCATATTTGGCAGCTTTTTCTGGCCGTGTTGCGTTTGGCACGGTGGCTTCATACAGCTGCTGGAGCTCGTCAAACAGCTTCTGTCGGTTTTCTTCCGAGTTGGCAGTGCGGCTTCTCTGGGTCTGGGCCTGGAAAACCAGAGAGTCACTCCGCTTGGAAAAGTATTTCGATTCCCTAACACCAGCATGTAGCAGTTTGGGGAGTCTGGATAGTAGCTGTGGAACAGGCCATGTGGTAGTTGCTTTAGTTTCCGTCCTGCCCAGACAGTCAACAAGCTGAGGCTCGACACACCGGTGGCAGATGCACAAACTTATTCACATGTTGGCCGCCAGGACCGGATGAGCGGGCAAACGATGTGTTGCCTTCTGGAAGACTGTCAATCTTGAATGACTGGTGCCATCTCCGGGCTTCACTAAGCTGCTCTTCGTCAAAAGATGCGTCGAAGGCCTGGTGTCTAATGAATCGCGGGAATGGTGGTACTGACACCCAGCGACTTCCTGAAAACAGGAGGTTTAATGGCTGAGGTCTACGAAGCAGCGACATTCTTTGATGGATGCTGTTGTTATTGATTGAGGAATGCAAACAATGGAAGACAATCCATTCATTGGTCGTTGTTGTGCTGAAGAACCCCACTCCCACTTCAACCCTGAACGGCAGGTCACGCCAAGCAACCCTAAGCTCAGGTGGGGCTTTTGATCGAGCATTTTCTTCCTCCTGCAAATAATAATATGTTTTATCTCCTCTCAGCCTTGCGCTTGCAACTGCCCCCAGGCTCCTCCATCATCGAAAGTGACTGCGAGCTTGTGACGGGTCCCCAGTCGGCGTTCTTTTTGCAAACCTTCATCCGCCACCGCAAAAAATATCACAAAACCAGAACCAGTCGCTTTCTCCCCTCTCTCACTCTGTGCATCCAGTCAGTCATCATCCATCCATCGCCAGACAAGATCCATCGCCAAAATCCCCCGTCTACAATCCACACAACAAAACTTTAAAGTCCACCCACGTCTCTTCTTCCAACCCAAGCCTTCCCCGTTCCTTCTTACCTCCACCTCTCACGTCTCTGCGCCAAACTTATTCGGCTTTTTCTCTTTCTTTTTCTGATCTCTCTGGTCTCACGTCCGCATCCCGCATCCCGCATCCCGCATCCCGCATCCCCCTTGATGTCGGAACAGTCGCCCGAAATTGTGGCCGCCGCCAGTCTGAGTCCCCTCTCGCCCAAGCCCATCTCTGTCCAGATCCAGAGCAATTCTGTGGTGCCCATGCTCCAGGACCAAGCAGCTACCGCTGACACAGCCATGTCCGGCACCATCGTGGATCCCGGTCTGGAGACTCCGGATGCCCCTGCGCCAGTCTCCGATACTATCGTAGTGGCCGGTGACTCGTCGGACTTCCACGATGATAGCGACGGCAGCATTGACTACGGTGAAGAGGACGAGGCCGCCGAGAAGCCCTCTGCCACCTCTGACGGTGCTGCCGATGCTCCTCCCGACAATGATGAGTATGCAAGAAGCTTTGATTCGCCTGTCGACCCCCAGAGCTCGAGTAGCGAGGCTGGTGCTGGCGAGCCTCAGCCTGATGTATCAGAGGAGGCTGCCGCTTCCAATTCCATGAATGACCAAGTCACATCTGCACCTGCTCAAGCTCCAGCTCCAGCTGTCATTGCCCATCATGAAGATCGCCTTCCTCCACCCGCATCGTCGACAGCAACCCAGCCTAATGTCAACAGCTGGCCAACGCTCACATCCATTGAGAATGAGCCACCTTCCCAGTCCAGCGGCCCCGAAACTTCCAGTCCATCAGACGCACCGACGTCCACCCCCAACAACAAGTCCGCTGCTGCATCTGCTGAGGCCGCTGACATCCAAAAGCTGGTAGACGACATCACTGCTCGAGCCACTGCTACTGTCACGTCTGCAGATACCCCAACATCCGTATCCGCCCCTTTGATTTCAGGCCCCCTTCCCCCATCACTGCCCCCCAAGCCATTATTATCGGCTCAACCACATGCCTATCAGCCACGTGGTCCCAATCCCACACACAACCACAACCACCCGTTAGGACCTTATAGACATTCGCTTGACTCCATGGAGCCACCAGCCTCGGCTCCTGGAGCGGCTGGCGCCGGTTACGCAGCCTCCTTTTCCAACCATGCCTGGGATACCTTCGTTAACGACGAGAGGACGTATACCTCGGAACAAAACTGGGATAGGTTCCCCGAAGGCGCCCGTATCTTTGTCGGTATGTTGGCCCCGATGTTGCTGGTGTTCATAGGCTGACTGACAAATGTGTATAGGCAATCTCTCCAGCGATCGGGTATCAAAGAAGGAGGTGTTCGCCGTGTTCAGCAAGTATGGCAGACTAGCGCAGATTTCCATGAAGAGCGCCTATGGTTTTGTGCAGTACCACAACGTTTCTGAAGCCCAGGCCGCACTGGAGGCATGTCAGGACATGGAGCTTGGTGGCCGCCGCATTCGTGAGTGTGCCCTTGTCTCCACGAAAAACAATCTCTTAACTAACCTGTTACACAGACCTCGAAATATCCCGTCGTCAAAAGAAAAAGGGTGGAGATGACAGAGGGCACTCGCCAGATCGACGCGGTGGTCCTCGTGGCATGGCAAATGACAGGCTCGACTTGAACAACCAGCCGAGAGACCCTGGTTGGAAGAGAACCAATGACCACCGCCGCTCCGCCTCGCCCCGCCGAGACGACCCTCGCGGCTTCTATGCTCGAGATCGTGACAACGGTCCAATGTCACACGACCGTCGCCGGTCCCGGTCGCCCCGGCGCAGCCGTTTTGGCAGTGAATCCTATAGACGAAGAAGTCCCAGTCCACATCGCCGCACCCCATCGGATGTAGACCGCCTCGACATCCCTCGCCGGTACGGTAACGATGTTCCAGACGTCCAGATCCTGCTCCTCCAAGATCTGGACCGGCCCTTTGTTGACTGGGTACAGAACGCTCTCCATGCCCATGGCCTCAAGACAGCCGTGATGCATCTCAACCCTCGCTTTCCCCGCAATACAATCGTGCAGCGCCAGGTGCTCGAAGGTGTTCATGCCATTATTGACCTAGACCAGAAATCCCGTGACTCGGGATTGATATCACTGCAACTGTTCATCCGCAACACAGGCACGGGGAGCAATATCCGGTTTGAGAGTTACAACTCGCTGAACCCGGAACTGGCGGGTGGGCTGGTCATGAGGGAGAAGACGAGAGTCGTGCATGCTCCTCCACCACCTCCACCGCCCCATGTCGCGGCATATCCTCCAACTTACCAGCCTCCTCCTGTTGCTGCTCCCACTGCTCCTTATCAGAGTCCCATTGTTCCACCGCCTGCCACCGGATATCAGAGCTATCCTCCAGCGTCATCCATTCCACAAGCTGCTCCTGCTCCTCCTGCTACGCCTATTGATAATGATTATTTGAGGTCTCTGTTGACCGGTCTCCAAACCCAGCAGCAGTCGCAACAGCAGACTGCTGCTGCCAGGGCACCTGCTCCACAGATTGATATCAATGCGTTGCTTGGGTCTTTGCAGGGTGGTGTACCGCAGCAAGCACCACCGCAACAGTATGGGGTGCCACAACCACCACAGTTCCAGGGAGCAGCAGGGTACTACGGCGGTGGGCAGAATGCGGTTGCACCGACGCCGGTGGCATTGGGGAACAATGCGCATATTCAGAACATTATGGAGAATCTCAAGAGGGCTTCGGGGAGTAAGTAGGGTGGTGTTGCTGCGAGGGGGGGGAGTGGGCTCGAACTCTGTTGATGATGGGTATACTGTAGCGATCAGCGTAATGAATACAATTTTAAGACAACTTGAGTACCAATTCTGCATTCTCCCTGCTACAAACGCCCAGAACCGCACTGCTTGTCCCGCCTCAAAAGATAATCAGTAGGCATTTAAAGATAGTCGATATGCTTTGAAACATTAACTATCTTCAAAGGCATGTTGATTATGTTTTGGAGCCTATAAATTATTTCTCAAGGCCTATTATCTATCTTTGAAGGCCTATTATCTATCTTTTAAGGGCCTGTTATCTATCTTTTAAGGGCCTATTAACTATCTCTAAAGGCCTTTAAAGATAGGTAACAAGCCTCTAAAGATACCTAGTTAGTGCGCACTCTCGCTATCCCTTGAACCTATTCACCATCTTTAAACACCTATTCCTTTGGAACAAAAGCTATGAATTAAAGAATCACCACACGTTATACTGATTTCTGTAGTGCTAGGTAATTATAAAGATCTAGAGCGTGGTAAGGTATCACAATGTTCATTTTTTTTTTCTTAATTTCCAAAAGACCAGACGTCCAGACATTCCGGTAATCGCTTAAGCACCAACAGTAACCGTCACCGTCTCCCGCACCTGCTCCGTTACTGTCTCCCTCTCCGTCACCGTGACCGTTGCCTCTTTCTCCTGCCCTCCGTTTGCCACGTCTGGGATTGTTGTTGTTGTTGTTGTTGTTGTTGTTGTCGTTGGCTCTGGAATAGGAGTGGGAGTGGCGGAGGCGGTGGCGGTGGTGGTGATGGTGGTGGTGTCCTCGATAGGAATAACCGACAATCTTGTCCTCGTTGTTGTAGTGGTTGGAACCGGCTCAGGAGTGGGAAAGATGATCGGGGGAGGGGTGGCTGATGTTTGGAGAGGTTCGCTCTCGACAGGCGCGGGGAGGAAGGGTTCGACGCTTGGGAGGTTGGTTGTTGTGGGGAGGGGGATAATGGTCTCGTCGAGTTGGGGGAAGCGGGGGGTTGGGCTGAGGGTGAGGGTCATGGTTATTGTTTCTGAGGTCAGGTCGATGGTGGCAGTTTTGGTGATGGCGGTTGTGAGGGGGGTTGTCTCGGTTTGGATGGGAGCTTCCCCTGTTTGGGTGACTGTCTCGATGCCGGTCGAGATCGTGATGGTTGCTGTGCTGGTGATGGATTGTGCTGGTGACTCTGTGGGGGTAGTATCGACGTCTGTTTCGGTGACTGTTCCGACGCCGGAAGAGACTGTGATGGTTGCTGTTGCAGTGAATGTATCCGCTGGTGTGCTCGAGGCAGGTGCAGTGGTTGCGGGAGGAGTGGAAGGGGCATCGCTTGTGAGATTGGGGATCATATCCGCTGGCACAATTCCCAAGGTCTCCTGCGCCAGATCAGGATCGACGCACCCGATGATGACGCCGTTGACCGTATTGTTCAGGGGCATGGCGAAGCAGGCTGTGCCGGAGGGGCACTCGCGCTGAAGCTCAAAGTTGTTTCCATTCTCGGAGCACTTCACGACGTTGTGGTTGACGCAGGCGGCCTGGCCTACATTGCAGGCGGTGGACATGGTGGTTTCTGAGAAGATGGTGTTGTACTCCTGGGCCAGGGCAATGTTGTTTCTGAACTCATTGGTGGGGATGCTTGCGGTCGCGGTTGGGAGGTTGGTGATGGCGGTGGGAATGGCGGTGTTGGGCTCGCCGGTGACGGTGACGTTGGCGGTTGAGGTGGCCGGTGTTGATGCGGTTTCGGCAGGGAGAGTGCTAGTAGCACCACTCTCTGTCGGGCTGCTTGTGAGGTCGGCGGGCTCGGTAGTAGCGCTGCTGGTGAGATCGGTACTAGCAGTCCCAGTCGCGGTGGCCGATGGAGTAAGAAAGGAGGAAACAATCAGCGGCGTGCTTGAAGTTGGCAACGGCTTTGATGTCTCAACGGAGGTCTCCGTCTCACTGGCGAGGCTCGTGGCGGGCGTGGATGTTTCGACTAGAGAGGTCTCGAGGGAAGCAGTCGCGGTCTCCGATGTCTCCACTGTTGAAGTCTCGACAGTCGAAGTTTCAACAGTAGAGGTCTCAGTCGCAAGAGTCTCGGTAGCAGTAACCTCCCCCACCGACGTCTCACCCACAGAACTCTCCGCCCCCGAACTCGCAACCGAGCTGACTGTAGCCCCAGGTAAGCCCGTCACCGTCGCCTCAGCAGTAGAAGTCTCCAACCCCGCCCCGGCGCTCGTCTCTGGCGCCCCAACCAACGGCAGCGTAACCTGGCTAACCAAACTCCTCGTCGTTGTAGTAGGTACAGCCTCCTCAACCTCCGTCACCGTCGTCTCCGGCACAATCGTCGTCACCACCGTGGTCTCGATGTTCGTACGCGTCGTGATCACCGGGCCCCCAACGGTAGTATTAAACTGCCTCGCCCACTTCATCCTCCCCACCCCCTCCTCCTCCTCCACCGTCCTCCTCCCCTGATGCCCATTCCCATTCCATCCCCTCCTCCACTTAAGAGGACCGGCCTCTGCAACCGACCCCAAAAGTAGCGATATTAATGTTGTTGTAAGGCGCATCTTTGCTTTGCCTTCGAACCAAAGAAAAAGTGTATAAAAAAAGAATACAAAAAGAGAGATGTAGGACCAGCCCAGAAAAATCCGTTATGCTATGTAGCAAAGAGAGGTCTCGTTTTTGATGGAAGATATGCTGACACAGAAAAAATGATATAGATATATGCCACGCAAGTGATGATGATAGACAAAAGATGAAAAAGATGACAACAAATGAGATGTTTGCCAACTGGCAAGGATATTGGGAGTTGATCGACAAGAGAGAAAAGGAAAAGATATGTGTGTGTGTGTGTGTGTGTGAGACAAGGGATAAAGAAGAGAAAGAGAGGGTATGACGTGCGGGAGAGAAATGTATAAGAGATGGGCACACACACCCACGTTCCCCGAAAGCCCGTAACCGCGTCTCTTTCTCACGATATTACCTGCGCTTCCCCCTCCACTCCAGCCTCGGTATCATCACATATCATCACCGCCCCAGCATCTTCCACCAGGCCGGAACACCTGGCCACCACCCAACCCGCATCAGCGCGTGGACATCTCCAACTTCGGCCAAACCCTTTGGTTGGCGGTCGTTGCACAACTCCCACCCCCAGTCCAGTTGGCAAACCCCAGCAGCAACCGCCCGCCTTACAATTTCTTTCACTGCCGGGGATGTCCCACAATGCGTCTAATCTCCAAGCGCTCACGAACCTACCATTTACTTCCCTCTCACCAGCCTGACGTTTCCTCGTCGTCGTTGAAACAAGCGCCGAAGCGTTCTCATTGGTCCACAACCTACCCCTGCCAAGACCGACTTCGTAGCCGCTGGCACCAATCGCTTGGGAATTCCACCCCCCCGCCCCCCTGTGAGCCTCACTTTTCTTTGAACACTTCATCTCTGCCGACTGGAGTGTCCTCAAATCATTCCGAGTGGGCTATAAAGAGGAAACAAAAACCCCTCATTTTTCACACAGCATCTGCGCACAATCTTTTGCTGGATGAGCTAGCTACTATACATAACCCTCCTTTGTGTATGACCAAGATAACATTCCTAACCCTCACCACCTACACATGCGCCAGAAATCCAGTAATCCTACCCCCTCTCATGAAGTAGTAGCTGCCTCGAGTTTAATACACCCTGCTTCACAACGTCACCACATGAACACACAAGTCACAACTTCAATCCTTTGACATGTTCAAAGACTTCTTTGGCACTGTCGATAATACATGCATCCAAACTTATATACCCATCCCCCACCCCAACTTCCTGCCGACACCCCTCCTACCCGAATCATATACACAAATAACGACTCTGAATCCAGATCATGATCGCATTTCCCCCTCTCTTCCCTCCATCTCTCTTTCGATATATACATACATCTCTTCCAATGCAAAAAAGCTCTACTCCCACCAAGCCACCCCGGGTATCTTATGCTGAATCGACCGAAACTGGAAATATGCTGCCCCCTCCTCCCCAAAGCCCCAATACACTCATAATGTGTATACTAAAGAATGCCCATTCCAACACAACCAAGCGTTTCAATGTCCATCATCCCCCGAAATCCGCACAATCGTCGGACCGGGCAACTTCTCCGCTGATGTACACGGCGAAGGAAGCGACTGCACCGCATTGTCCGACTCGCTCTGAGCAACCTCAGAACTGCCCGCAGTAGAAGCTTTCTCCGCCATTCGAGCCACCATCACCCTCTCAACCTGCTAAATTTTGCTGACGTGCCCCTCCCCCCCTTAACTGTCTCAGACAAAAGCCGGTTACCATACCCGTTAATCTCCACACCCTCCACCTCATCAACATTCGTAGCCACCAACCCCGCCATCTCCTCCCACTCCTCCCTCCTGAGCTGCTCTTCCACTGCATCCTCAACACCTGTCTCCATCGTACCCTCCCTCCTCCCCCGACCATCATCCCCCAAACACCCCGTCCAGGCTTCCCGAAACTTCAGCCCCAACGCCACCGCCATGTGCCTCGACACACTATTCCCCACCAACTTCCACTTATCCGACTGCCTCCCCAGCAGCACCTCCTCCTCCAAAAACCCCTGCGCCCTTCGAGCCTCTGCCAAGGTAAAGGGCCTGCTCTCCCTCCAATGCAAGCCGTTCGCGGTCCTCGCGTCCCGAGGGTCCAACGCCGTCGTGATGGTAGGGAACGCAAGGTGTGGCGCAAGTCTTGACCACCCCTGTGCGGTGCTGGCAACCCGACCGCGCATCGTGCCCTCACCACTGGGGAACAGCTCCCTGTCCGCCGCCGTCATCACCCCCTTTCCGCCATTCCACGTCTTGACGAAATTCATGCCGTGGGGGAAAATGGGAATTACTGCCACCTGCTGTCGAATAGTTCCGGTGAAACCTATAGTTAGACGGTGCTCCGGGTGAGATACGCAAGCATCTACCATGCCATCGATAATGTCGGGCAGATCTGCCGTCGCCTCAGACGAGCTGGTGTACTTGAACGGCGTGGGAATATCAAGAAATCGCCGGACATAAGCCTCGCCATTGCACAGTTTCCCAATACCCCGCTGTTTTGTCCCCGGATAGTGGGAATGTGAGGGTGCGGGTGCTTCAGGCAAGCGCACGTCGGGGGTTGCAATGAGGAGAAACACCCGGTTACGCGACTGGGGCGCACCGTGGGTCCAGGCATCCCCATTCACCAGCTGAGCTTGGTAACCCAGGCCGATGACAGCACAGAACAGCTGGGACAGCGTGTCTTGGCTTCGGTTTTGGTGTGCTTGGACGATCGAGGCGACGTTTTCGAGAACAGCGTACTTTGGGCGATAAAAGTCGATAAAGGCCGCAAAGGACGCCACCATGGACTGGTTCTTTGTTTGCTTGAGGTCCTTCTTGTCTATGGTCAACAGTGAGAACCCAGGGCAGGGGCTGCCCGCTGAGATGACTTCCACATCGCCTGGTCGAGGAACATTATCCGAGAACTTTCCCTCCAGAGCTAGCCGTAGAAGGTCATCCACCGAGCCATAGAAAGGATGCACGATGTCTTGGTCAGGGGCGTTGGCCATATAGGTATGGATAGCCTTGTCCCAAGTATCGGCAGCCCAACGCATTTCAATGGCGCCACCATCCTCAAGACCTCGTCCCAGGTTACCACTCCCACAGAACAAGTCCATTCCCCTCAGCTTGCGGACATTGTCTGCCCTTGGATCAAAGCCCTGACGCAGGGTCAAAGGCATGTTGCCAAGAGGAACAACCTTTTGTCGAGTGCCGTCAAGTTGGTGGGTGATATAGAAGAGATTCCCAGTTCCGCCGCGATTGTATGGGCTTGGAATAGGTGAATCAGCCTCGAAGACGCGCACTTGACATCTCCCTGTGATTCTGTCAGGCTTCATCACCACAAACTTGTCCGTATAGACGAGCTCGTTGGCGGCGGCGCTCTTGACCACAGAATCGACCTCCCCGCGCCTGAGGAGCCTCCGGAGCCGCACGAATATGGTCTTGCCTTGCTTGAACACCTTGACAATCTCACAAGGCTCCGTATATTTGTCCGACAAGTTCAACAGTACCAGGACTGTGTCGCCCGATCTGTAACCGAGCTTCTCCAACCCATGAGAGCATCTGATGTGCGACTCTTGCAGTGATACCCAGCGTCGGTGTTTCACAATGTAAGTGTGCCGGACAAAAAAGTCGTCACCGCTGGTCTCTGGGCTGCCGAACCAGTTGGCTTTGTGGACAGCCATAACCTCGTGCTCTTTAACCCTGGCATGCTTGCCCTCCTCACATGTACAATGATCGCTCAGGAATAGCTCGTTCGGCCAAGGGTATCGCATCAAACAACACGGCGTCTCTGCAGGTCGGTATAGCCATGTGACATCGAAGCTTCGGGCGCCATCTTTGGCTTTGTGAACCTTTTGGACCAGACCGAACCAGCGCGAGTCGGTCACCCCCTCTTCCTTCTTCCACTTGGTGTTTGTGCTTTCATCGTCGTGTGGAGTAGAGATGGTGTCGCCAACTTGGATTGCATCAGTAACGTCGAGAGGTAAAAATTGTGTGGTCCCTCGGCGCCTCCCCGGAACATTGCACTCCATCTTGATCTGAACATCTGGTGTCGCTTCCCGGGCCGGCACTGGTGTTCGAAGCCCTCCATCTGGACTTGACACCACATGGAATACCTTCCCAAGAACCATATGTCCAAACAACTCATTGATATACGGCGTTACGATGGTCGGAGCCACCTCAACATCCTGCTTCATCGGCCTGCCCTCCAGAAGCTTCGGGAGCTCCGGCACAGCTTTGGTAGACTCGTAGATATCGAGATTCATCGCCTCCCGAAATAGCCTCATCGAGCCGGCCTTCTTTTCCCCGTGAACCCCAAAGACTTCTTTCCAAATAAAGTCGATGTTGTTGACGATTGCAACCCTGAAGTCAATCCTAGGATACTGTCGCCGCCACTTTCGGAAAGCGGCAGATCCGCCATGGGTGCTCTCAAGCCACTCAGAGAAAGAATTCTTGAAGACTTCGAGACAAAGACTGCGGTTTTCCTGGAGCAAGTAACCAGCATAGTCGACGACGTGCTTGGCGAGATCCATGGCCCATACAAACGGTTCGTAAAACCTTTTGTATTCAATCGTTGGCCTCCGCAGTCGATAGTAGACCTCATTTCTCGAATTAAAGACCGAACGAACCCAGACTTCGCCATCCACGCTCGGGTGCTCAACCCCATAGTTGCCGATGGGAAGTTCAGCCACCTCGACTTTCTGAACAAAGTACTTGTGACCCTTCCAGCTGAGCACACCGTCAAAGTAGTACCGGTCGGTGGGCTTCCTCATGCCTATGTGCTGCAATGACCTCATTTCCAAAGGATAGTGTTTCGTATCCAGATAGAACGAGAACCGGTCCAAGTCAAATTCCATGAAATCGCCATCCATAGCGCCATGGGCCTCCTTTAGGGCCTGCACCGCAATGCGCTCCTTAACCACGGGGAAGGGAGGTACAAATCCATCGTGCTGGGATCTTGGCGTAACAAGTGTCGAAACAGGTATCTCGACAGAAAGTGGCTGGTTTGGAGGGACCGGGCTAGGCAAACAAGGTGGTGGTGTCTCATTGAGGGTTTCTGGTGCCTCCTCGAGAATTTCTGATGTCTGGGCGATGACTGCCTGGGCGACAACCGCCATTTCCAAACTGACGAGTTCGGGCTCTGGAGACTGTGATGAGCATGATCCCTGAGGTTCTGGCAATGATACTGGCGGCAGGCAAGGTGCATCTGGGAGGATTGCGCGGCAGTTGTCTGGCAATATTGGGGGCGGTGACCAGGACGAGTCTTCTGGCCCTGGCAGGTACACTGGCGGCAGGGAAGGTGCGTCTGGGAAAATCGCATGACATTGTGCTGGCAGGACTGGCGATGATGATGGTGGTAACGAGTCGACTACTGGTGACGGCTCATCCTGGTTCTGAAGGAGAGGCAGATGATCCAGAGATGCTGGGAGCAACGGCCGTAGTTGGTCCAAGATGGCAGCTTCCATCTTATCATGCGTTGGGATGAGCTCATTGAACTCGAGGTCATGTCCCATGGAGGGCCACGAATCCAGCACCCTCACCATCCCGAGATGGTAAGTGTGCCAGAAAGAAGCCGAGAGAAGCGATGGATCACCTTGAGACAGGCGACATGAGAACCGTCCGGGTCGGAGATGGTCTTCGAAAGCGAAAAAGTCGTCCAAAATCCTCGGCCGGGGATCCTCTCTCCCGAAGAGCAGACAGTGACAAAGTCGGGAGTGGGTGTACGGTATGCGTACCAAACATTTAGCAATAATCCACCCAGGCAGGGAAAATAAAGATAGAAAAGTTGAAGCAGAGACCCTTCCAGACCAGAAGAAAAGATGGCTTCACAAAAAGCAGAGAGCAACAAGATAGGGAGGTGTCTCAATCTGGAAGTCGCGTGGTACCTCGCGGTTGTACTCCGGGGTTAGTCGCGCTGAGAAAACAAGCCATCGGCCAATCAGATGAGTCCATGCAGACTCATGCAGACCCACACTTCTTCGAGAGCAACAAGAAGTCAACAACGAGAGACAGTTGTAGTGAGACTTGAGAGGCATTCACATTTCTGTATTTCTTTATTTTTACGCATAGTACCTATCTTAACTAATCATCATCAAAAGCCTGCTCAGAAGAAGCACGAGCAATCCGATCGGCCCAGCGTGCAGCCAGAGTCGAATCAATAACATCATCCTTCCCATATCCCCTATATGCGCTGGGCCAGGCCCATGTACAACCATGGTGCTCAACTAGATGCTCCAGTCGCTTCCGAACGCGCTCCATCTCTGCCTCTTCCACCAGGTCCTTCCCTATCCGAGCAAAGTACGCAATGGTGTGCATCATTTGCTGGTGGGCATGTTGCTTTGGCTCTTTGATCTCCTCGGAGAAGTAGTCCGACATCCACCCGTCCAGGACCCAGTCCATGATATGCACCATCTCCTTTCCATCCCCGCAGCAAGCCATCGCTTTCATGTAGCGATACACTGTCAACGCACTCATGTGGTATCGTGTCATGTCTTGGGGAAACAGCCGAGTGCCCGCTTCAACCGGCCTAGAGAGGTTGACAAAAGATTGCACCGCCCGCAAACGTGCTCGAGCAAGCAGGTTAGCCAGCCGTTTCTTCCGTGGTATGGGTCGCCGCTCTGTGAGGGAATGTTGAAATGTTGCCATTTTCAACGTCTTTCGAATCATGTAACACAGCGCCAAGAACGCAACGGTGTCATCACCCTGGATATGCAGCGTTCGCTCATAGATCCTTAGAAACGCATCCATCGTCAGCACAAGGTGGTCCATCCCGTGACCTCTCGGGTTGTGCAGAAGAACCTTTTTCGAAAGCGCCGTCAGAATTGTGTGCCATGGCTTCCTGTCGTTCCGCGAAAGTACCGGTCGAGCCGCCTGGCAGAGATGGGCGAGCAAGATGGCCTCAGCCACCGGCCCACATCCGAACTCGCGTGTGAAGAGCGTCGTATGTCTTGTATAAGAAGCACTATCGACATGGACCCGACACAGCATAGCAACCCAGGCATTGACGAGCTGAAAGTCTAGAGCTCCGAGAGCAGCTTTGCCTTCCTGGGTGTCCCACCGCCTGAAATCAGACAGGATATCTCCAGCAAAGTGGAACGGGCTATCTCGAACATAGTTCAGGGCTTCCTGTTTCGAAGGTGCGTTTGTCAAGAGAATGTCAAGATAGTGCCCAACTGGTTTGAGCCCTTGTGAGAGCAACGTGTGATATAGCTCATCTGGAGCCGGAGGGGTGATTCTGGCAATCTCGAGAGCAGTCAGATTCCCGTTATTGATCGGAAACGTTTCTTTGACGTCCCCTGGCCGGAGTCTTTTGACAGATGGCGCTTTATGGGCATAGAGCTTGGCCATCATCTGACCAGCAACTTGGGCGTCTGGTTGCATTGCGGGAAGAGGAGGTCTCTGGAACAATCGCCAAGCTTCCCGGGCGTTCCTAGTTGCTTTGATTTGCAAGGCCCAGTTCCGGTGCAGGTTGAGGGCGGCATGCTCACCTGACACTGTTGGAAGTGGCACGCTTCTTGTTTGAATGGACGGTGGCTGGCCAAAAGTCGACCCTGCCAGCACCGAGATGCCCTGGTCGATCACGTTGGTAGGGTAGCCAGCCTCGCGAGCAAGGAGACCCGCCATGGAGCTCCGGCTCAAATCCTCTTCGGGGTCACGGCGCTCGTCAACCCCGTCGACGGCTTGCCGATAAGGAGGCCATGTTGCTGCGATTCGCTCTGCGTTCTTGATCTCGCCCTTGCTTTTCGGAAGAGCAGCCAAGACCGCTTGTATAGCACTGTAGCTCTCCTTGTCGGGAACTAGGGGAGGGTCGAACGATGATGCAATGCTAAGGACAAGTCGTTGGGCGGCCCAGTTGTAGGGCATATTGGCAAGTGGACGCATCCTCGACGGCCAGCTAAAGTATTGGAGAGCTTTGTTGAAGACAAAGGATCGGACTGCATGGCTGCTATGTCCCTTGGAAGGGTCATCAGATATAGTGTTGATGTAGTCGACGACCAACTGCGCGATTGCCGTGACTGCTGATGGCCATGAATCCCGTGTATGCCAAACAAGGCGATGTAGCACTCCGTTGAAGTGCCACCACGTCATATCCCGACCCCTCGACTGCGGCAGCAAATGCCTATCTTCACTTTCAGGCCGATGTCGGTGAACGTAGTTGTCCGAGAGATACTGGACCAGGTCCATGAAGCTTTTGGGATTGGTAAAGAGCCGGTCCGTGGCGAACATGGCCTGTAGCAGGAAGAATGGCTTGCGGCAGCTGCTCCTAAGAAATCTTTCAACTCGCAAGTCGGCATTATGGCAGGAAAGGATCCATAACCAGGTGGCAATGTCTTGCTCCGTGATCCCTTTGGAAGACTCTAGCTGTTTTATTCGCGCGTTCCAAGCCACTGTGTCCTCGAGATAGCGAGCTAATGGGATGTGTTTGCGTGCCCGGGCACGCATGTATGCGTCTCGCCGGAGCAGTAGTTGGGCTGTCAGGACAGGGAGGCGGGATGAAGTGTTGCAGGCTACACCGCGAGCAAGAGGCCATTCACTGATGGTCCACTGATCGCTCGGGAAGCGCATGAGGGCAGCTAGCGTCATGGCGGGCGCAGCCCAGTCGAAGTCCTTGTGGTATGACGGGGTATACTGAAATGCCTCCCCCTTCCACGCATCGCCCGCCACAGGTCTTGCCCAGCCCCAGGTGAGGGCCAAGGAAGGTCCTGCACGATCCATCCACAGCTCATCGTCCTGCTCTTGCGCTGACAGATGATCCCAGAGGTTGGAGTACTTTTTGGGGAGGCAATCGACCCGTCGTGGGAGTTCTGAAACCTGGTTTTCTTCTTCTTCTTCTTCTTCTTCTACTACTTCTTCTTCTACTTCTTCTCCTTCTTCTGCGAACTCTGTCTCCAATGTCCTCATCGGTTCCGAGAACCTTTGCGGGAGTGGGGCATCTTGGCCGCTGCCAAACGTGCTGAAGTGTATGCCATTGTTCGGTAAACAGATGGATGCTCTGGTAAACGATGCTTGGTTTAAATACTGTCGGGGGTGCCCGTGAAGGCGCTGAGCAGAGGGAGTTAGCAATAGCAGTTCATGTTATGTAGAAATATCATTTCGACAGTACCAGCAAGAGATGTCCTCTGTTCTTTGCACCACCCCTCAAGGCGATGATTCTCGCGCCAAGCATTGGTACAGGCAATGGCCGGTCATCGTGGCAGCTACGGCTCACTATTGTTCGTCAGGCACTGTCATGTGGTCGAGAAAGAGAAACGTCGAGAGGAGCTATTGTTGCTATCGATCTCCCACGTTGAGGTTCAAAAATTGAAGATTCAGAAGCTTGGACATCCATCCATCCAGTCGCCAAGCTCCACCTGCACCCCACCAGCAGGACCAGTGGTATCTCTTGGCATCTCTCATCGCTCGCAGTCCCCACAGCTAATCCCTGCTCAAGCTTCGGTTTCGAAGCTCCAGCCTCGTCGCGACTTGCGCCTGCTTCCCAATTGCTCAGGGGCATCACGAGCAGGCAAGATGCCCGGACTTGTTAGGAAGAAACGAATCAGCGACGAACCAGATACACAAGATGCTCCCGCTACGACATCCACCTTACCAGGTGCTCCTTCACGAAGAGCAACTCGTCAATCCTCGACCGCCCCGCTACCGACACCAGAAGATCCCGAGCCACGACGCCGTCGCCGCCGCGTTGAAAGCGAAGCGGAGGAAGAGCTACCCGTGACATTGCCACTTCGCAAATCCCGAGCACTTCAAGGGAAGGAGAATGTGCCTCTGACCACAGGGGAAAACTTACCAAAAGCCACGCGCTCCACACGGCATAGCGGCGGACTTGAGGCTGGGGTTGCTGAAAACCTTACACCATCGGTGCCCTCTCAGCCTGCTCCAGCGTCACTACCTGTCCCCGCGGTCCCTCATCGCTCGCCTGTCGCCCCTCGTCCGGTTGGTAGACCACCAGGTCGACCCTCAAACCACGCACAGACAGTGCCTCCAAATCAATCCGTTACCGTGGGACGAAACAAGCCCATCACCATGGCTACGTCAGGCTCGCAACCGGGCCATCCGGCGTCGAAAACCGACTCTGTAACGGCGACGAAGACGTCCGATCGAAAGAGTGCCATCAAGAATACACAGACCGACCGAAACATAGACAAGGTCGTCCTTGGAGACCTCTGTTTCAAGACTTGGTACCCTTCCTACTTTGGCAAAGAAGTCCTGGACAATGGTCCCGGCATGCTCGACCGTCTCTATGTCTGCGATTGTTGCTTCAAGTACTCCAAAGAGCTAGTCGCTTGGTGGCAGCACGTTCAACTCTGTCGGGCAAAGAACTTTATTCCAGGTTCAAAGATATACACCCACCCCAAAGGCCAGCGAACCGTTCTCAAGGCATGTGGTCCACCGCCCAAATCCGGCAGAGGTAGGAAGAGCAATGCCAGTCAAAAGATGGTAGAGGAGTTGGTTCAAGACCAAGGGGAGTGGAGCATCTGGGAGGTTGACGGCGAGGTCGATGTGGTAAGTTGTCTAGGGCTGGTATTCGTCATGACATAAAACTAACTATTCTGAACAGCTGTTCTGCCAGAATCTCTCTCTGTTTGCCAAACTCTTCTTGGACAATAAGTCTGTCTTTTTTGACGTCACCGGCTTCAAGTATTTTCTGCTCGTCTACACAACCCCGGCTGTTCCAGCACCGTCTTTGCCAACACCGCCAGAACACCCATCATCCTCATCCGGCTCCGGCAACGCTCCTCGCCAACCACGTAGCCAGGTGGTTGGGTTCTTCTCGAAAGAGAAGATGTCCTGGGACAACAACAACCTGGCATGCATCCTCGTCTTTCCACCATGGCAGCGCAAAGGCCTTGGGTCATTGCTGATGGGCGTAAGCTACGAGATCTCCAAACGGGAAGGAGTGCTAGGTGGGCCTGAGAAGCCCATTAGCGAATTGGGAAAAAAGGGGTACAAGAGGTTTTGGGGCAATGAGATCGCGATGTGGCTTCTGAGTATCCCACCGACGAGCTCGGGTGCCATAGAGGATGGACAAGAAGTGGCGACAGTTGATGTTTACGACTGCAGCAAGGCCACTTGGATAGTTCCTGAGGATTGCTTGATGGTGTTGAGAGACATGGGAGTTGTGGAGGATGCAGGGGTTGGGCCGGTGGTGAAGCATTCTGCGCTTGGTACACCCACGGAACTGGAAGGTTTGACCGGTGCGCCAGTGCCAGCTCCTGATGGTGTTGCCAACAATGAGAAAGAGGGCACGCCACAGCAGGAAGAGCCAGTGGCTCATCAGCGGCGGGTCATGATCCGGCACGAGGCAGTGATGGAGTGGGTGAAGAAGAACAGGATCAGCTTGAAAAAGCCATGTGATCCAAACGGTTTTTTGGAGGGCTATGCCATGAAGAAGGAGAATGATTCTGCGGCGGCAGAGGAGTCGGGGTAGCATTGATATCCATCATCATTCAGGGAGCATTCGAATTTGGGTTGGATCAGGAGTTATGGGAATATGATACCAACGGACGGATGAGTGGGATAGGCTTCATGGATTAGGTTAACAGTACTGGGCTATTAACGAGCGATTCAGGGTTTACAGGACGTGGATGGCAAACAAAAACAATGGATCTTTTATGTACATACATTGGAGGCTTCAAGTCGCTGGCCAAAATTGATCAAGGTTCCCAAAACCAACTCGAGATATGACTGACGCTATCACAACAATAGGAAGCTCCGATAAGAAGAAAAAAATAAAATCAAAAGCAACACTGTGGCAGATGTCGTGGACAAAGGGGGGTAGTGAATGGGAAAGATGTGGGTTGTTGCGCTGTCTGAATATTGTCGATACTTTGCTGTTGGCCACTTAACCAATGACGAAATCTATTCTCCCTTGGATTCTTAGGGTTTTGGTAGGTGTCTGATGACTAGACTTTTTTTGCTGATGTATATATCACGATATGGTCATCCTGTCAAATCCGTGTTATGCCGATTTAGTACCCCCCTTGGCCGATAGAATTTGACCATACAGAGAATGTTTACCTTATTTCTTGTTTATCTATGAATCTAAATCAGGTCTGTCGAGTTCAAATCCAACACCCAGATAGCGTAGACTTCTCGTAAAGACGCACATCTAGTCTTGATCATCGATGGCTAGTACACATGTAAGACTGGCACGGTCCTCTCACATAACCAGCCCCAACTTTCAACAGACAATCTCCCACTTCACCTCGCCCCAAACCGGAACAGTCCCCTCATATAGTAACCCACTCTTCCTCCCCAAAACCCCCAAAACACCCATACTAAACCCTCTTCTTCAGCAACAACAACCACCTACATCCTCCACCATCATCACAACAGAGGTCATTCTAAAACTAGCAAATTCTGTCCGGGAGCTATCTAGTCCAGGCATTCCCACACCGTTACCCCATCACCACACCCTCCTCCCTCTGGGATATCTCCCCATCATATGTTCTTCTCTCTGGTCTCTTATCAGACCTCCGATGATGCTTGTGAGCAAGGCGCACGCAAGCGAGCGAGAGAATCAAAGTACTCTGAAATAGTCTGCGCTCGCTGTCATGGCTGCCAAGGGAGGTGTGAGGTCCTGAGATGGCGTGGTCAGCACAGCATCGGTATGGTCATGGTTCCGAGAGAGAGAAGAATGCAGCACGGTTGGAAGGTACTTAGGAAAGGAAAGGAAAGGAAGGATACAGTACAAGAGATGTGGGCCAGAAGAGAGAAGAGCACAGTATGATGGAGGAGGAGGGAACCGAGGAAGGATAGAATCGTGCAGTTGTGCATTTGTCTAGAGGGCGGTAAAGCTAGCGTTGCGATGTAATCCGCTAGCGAGCGGAGGGAGCCAGTCAGGGACCTCTGGGAGGTCGGAATGTGTACCTCTCTTGTGGAGGAGTGGTTGTTGTTGTTGTTGGCGTGTTGGTTGGTGGGAGTGGCGGCGTAGGAGTTGCTGGTGAGGGTGGGAGAGCGAGTATCTTGCTGTTTCAAGATGTTTGGGAGGTAACTTGGACTGCAAAGCGGCATGATGGGTACTTAGGTAGGGTGTAAATGAGCTTTGTCTATAGTGATGTTGAAGCCCAGATTTCTATATAACTTATCAGACAGCCCGAACTTACATTTTGTCGAGGATAAATACAGCAATCACTTAGTCCAGATTTACGTTATACAGGACAGATACATCATCTAAACCACCACAGTGGAGTCCTGTCGTCCATTATCCAGTCCACATCCATCCACGGTCTACAACCCAAAAACCCCATCAATCTGACATCCGTACATCCAAAAGTCCAAGCCAGCCTCAACCTATGTCACTATCGACCCCTTGAACTATCTTCTCCCATCAACAACAACGACAGCCTCTAAACTCTTTCCAAATACAAACCAACTACATCAATAACCCACCTTTCCCCTCCTCGCCCTCTATCTCCTTTCTGCAAGAGACTCTTTTCCCATTCCTTACTCTCCTACACAGATACCTAGCTGATCTATATCAAACATAAAAGTCTCAAGCTCGAACCCATTGCTCATAATGTTACATAAGAGAATGGCAAACACCAGCCAGGAAGCTTTCAAGAGAGTGTCTCAAGCTGAGCTCCTTCAAGCTATGATTACCTGTCGTTACTTCGAAATTACCTAGTGAAGATAATGTTGCCTGGAGGAACAGTTCTCGATCATGGGTTTGGACTGTCGTATTCAGAGGAGCATCAACTCCCATCATCATTCCTCATTCTCTTCAAACGGGCAACTGCCCCCTGTCCAACATGACGTTGCCCCTGCTCAGGAGCTATGGCCACATCAAAGAGGTTCATCACGATTCACAGGCTTCAAACTCGCAGCTTCGAACTCACCATTTCGTCTGATTATAGACCATAAAGCTCAAGATCTCCATCCACAGCTTCAGTCCTCGATAAGTCTTTAATTACAAGACATCTCGGTCCTCGGTGAAGTACCAACCGCGACCTCTTCAGCCACCTCAGACATCCCGGTATCTCCCGGCCTACACCACCACCAAATCTCACAATGTGGCGCCGACAACAATGCGTCACTCTCAAATTACACCGGCCAGATATAAATACCCTCGTCACTCCCAGTCTCAACAATCACAGACTGCCTCTCATTATCACCACCAGTTTCGGCTCATGTGCAACACAATCATCATAAACATATTTAACCCGGCAGCGTTCCGGCCACCCGGGTAGCCCGATTCGGTATTTACCCAACCAATTCGGCAAAGCCTATCATGTTTCACCGCCGACTCACCTTTTTCCCTCCATTCCGTCATGCTGCCTTACCGAGCAGATCGTTGGAAGCTTTCAAGGTTCGATCCGGGTCAAAAGTTTTGTGGTTCGACCAACCAGCGAAGCTTCCGACCCTCCCCCTTTTGCCAACACTGCCGCGCTCATCCGTTACACAACATTTGCGGCAACAGCGGTGTTTGTCGGAGTCTGATCCCGTTGGGAAGATTCGAGAATTGACATTTTGGTGAGTTCCATTCAGAAATTGACAATCAGAGTCAAAACCAGTTCCTACCAGTTGAGCCCGATGGTTGAAAGCTTCCCAAGCTTCCTGGAGCTTCAAATGCCCCTCAGTTCGAAAAAAGAGGCATTTTTCACATCCTGTCGTCATGCCTGGCCCTGGTTCTGGTGGTGGAGTTAAAGTGGACGGCTACCGGCCCTCAACAAGTGAGGTTGCAGGAAATCGCCGCTAAGTGGGGGCCTCGTGGGGGCTTGCGATAGACCCTGGTCAGAAAACAGGAGCCGCGCCAACCTCAGACATCAAACCCCAAGCTGAAAATTTTCAGTGACACAAAAACCGAGAGCTTCGTTGGGTTCGAACAAGACCAAGCTTGTGCTGCCTTGTCCAGGTCCAAGGACCCAGCTTCCCAAGAGGTTCGTCGATGGCTCCCATGCTCCGTAGAAAGCTGCCGGATCCATGAATCATGCCCCCTCCGTCACCGAGCTTGTTGCTTTGCTCGAGCTGTGCTCCTGGTTGCTGGTGCTGGTGCTGCTGCTGCTGTTCGTCCCTCCGTAAACCTCTTGTAGAATCCGGCTTTGCCCGGCGGAATTCCCTTTCGTCCCCTGGAAAAGTGGTGCAGCTGCTGGGCAAGTGCCGCACAGCAAAATTTTCCCTCTGGCTCTCCTCGCAGACCTGGGAATTCCAACTTCTGACCCACTTTCAGAGCTCTCGGTGGAGCGATTTCCCTCGAATTGACCACTCACGTCGCCCATCATCGATGCTCGAGCCCGTTGCCCGGACCAGCCCGAGGTTCCGCTTTCCCCAGCTGACCACTTGTTCTTCCTCGCACTTTTCCCTTCCCTCCTCTTTTTCCCTCTCCCACTCAGCAGTCGAGCCTCACCTCCAAAGAGCATCTTCTCGATCCCCGTCTTTTGCATCACCTCTGCATACCCCCTTCTCATCAGACACAATGGCCTCCACCCGTGTTCTCGCCTCGAGACTGGCCTCTCAGATGGCCACCAAGGTCGCCCGCCCTGCCGTCCGCGTCCCTGCCCGCGCTTTCACTGGTGAGTAGAGTCGAACAAAATCTCAAAACCTCATGCCACACAAAAAAAAACAAAAAAGAGACGAGCGAATTATTCAAGAAGTCGCCCATCGTCCCAAAAACAAAAACCACCATGAAACCATCCGAGAGAGTGTTCGTTCGTTCGGTCTGACAATCTTTTTTTCTTCGTGTGTGCAGCCGGTACCAAGGCCACCCCCCTCCAGGCCGTCAAGCGCCAGCAGATGTCCTCCATCATCACTGCCACCCGCCAGATCACCCAGAAGCGTGCCTACTCTTCTGAGATCGCCCAGGCCATGGTCGAGGTCTCCAAGAACTTGGGTATGGGTACTGCCGCCATTGGTCTCACCGGTGCTGGTATCGGTATCGGTCTCGTCTTCGCTGCCCTCCTCAACGGTGTTGCCCGCAACCCCGCCCTCCGTGGCCAGCTCTTCTCCTATGCCATTCTCGGTTTCGCTTTCGTCGAGGCCATTGGTCTTTTCGACCTGATGGTTGCCCTCATGGCCAAGTTCGTAAGTGTTTTGCTTCGGAGGTCCGGCAGAGTCAACGACCCCGCCTTGCTAACAAAATGCCTCAGACCTAAGCGGTTCACCACCACCGAGCGGGATAGGCGACGATGCCTCACTGGGAGCGATCGTCTGTACATATCGACAAGACGGGAGCGAGAGTGGGGGGAAGCGGCGTGTACGAGAGAGGGTAATAGTGTTTTGCGACATCTCCAAATCGCATTCGCTATTAGACATGGGCGGGGTGTGCATGGAATAATGGCATAGAATCGCACCATAGACGGGGCCCATATTAGACCTAGATCGGGGAAGACTTTCGAGGACGATCTGACCGTCGATGTCGGCTTTTGCCGGCACCTGTAAAATACTCAACCGCGATTCTCCCAGTTCTCTGGGGACACCACAAAAATATTTCATTTTGTCTCTGCCGTTTCAGCATCACCACTTCTTTTCCAGCGAGAGAATACACTTGTCAGACTTGTTGAGAGTGACTCGTGGCTCTGTCTGTGCTGTGTTTGCGAATGCCATCAGTTTTGATATCTCTCAGCACTTGATGAGATGATATGATATTGATAATCCCTCGTGTCTTGGCCAGCGGGTAAACAGGGGCTGAAGGCGGGGTATGTTCAATTGCCCAACACGAACAACATGCATTGTGCACTCACAATTCCAGCACACCAAAGGGAACATGAAACGGGGGAGCCACGTAGAAAACATATCAATTGACCTGGCCATTGGGCAGTGCTCTCCCTTGCCAGCCCTCACTCGAGGTGAATGAGAAGAGTGTGACCGATGGGGAGTCCCGGTACCCTGATGCATACACTGGGGGTAGGTGAGCACCGGGAGCACCATCATCACGAACCGTCTCGGCGACGACGGGCACGGGATAAGGATCACGGGCAGCGAACGGGCTACGGGGTACGGAGCTTGCGGCCGGACATACGGAGGGCGGCACCTAGTTTCTAGCGTTAGATCTTTGTTTTTGGAAAGCAAGGCACGGGGACGACGGGGGAGGGGGGGGAAGAGTAGATGGACTCCACTGTCAACAACAAGCCGGAATGTCTCCACCAGATAATGGGGCCGCTCCTTGTGTGTTGTGTGCTTAGCGTGCTCGGTGCTGTTGCAGTGCTAGCTGATAGCGGGACCCATCTTTTACATATATGCCGTGTAAGTGGTGATGGTTGATGTTGATGATATCGTGACGCTTTCCTTTTGGCAGAAATGAGAGAAAGAGGAAGAGAAAAGGGGACAGACGAGTGAGGAGAAGAGAAGGGAAATGGGAAAAAGGGAAGGGGTCAGTCGCCTCGACGTTCATTGGTGGCATGGGATGGGACACTCATGAGGGGAAAGGGGACACGGCCGTGCTTGCTTCCTTGCTGCCACCACAGAAAGAAGGAGGAAGCGGACGGGAAGTCCATCGTTGTTGTATGGCCACGTCTATGTAACATGCACCTGCCTTCTTTCCCTTTCGGCCAGAACACTGCATCATCATCTTGCATCTCATTCGTCTCCCTTGCTTCATCTCTCTCACCGAGAAAAGTATTCTTCCAGCAAAAGATATACAGATCAATACATCTGGTCCAGAGAGCGCTGAAAAGGAAAGGAAAGAAAAGGAAAGGACGGCATCCAGCGTATGCATCTCGTGTTACACAAGCTGGGTTCCCCGCTTTTGAACCATATGTTCCCCAGGTTTTTTTTTTTTTCGGCCAGATGTGTGATGGCGGTGGCGGCTGGGGAAGGTGAGACGGGACCGTCGAGAGCATGTTTCTGGGGAAGCAAGGGAGAAAATACAATAGATTGTATCTGTGATGTGCTCGAATGATGAGGACAACGACCCTCCCAGATGGTTTTGACGTGAAGCATCAATGTTGAACTGTTGGATACCCTTGTGTCGAGTCTGTGGAAGACAGGGGCGTGGCAACTAATCTCCTGCTGCAGCCCGAACGGATGAATCGGGCGAGAATGGTAGGCTGCATAACAATGAACGACGCGTCCGAGAACATGGCACACAATGCATTCGAAAAGCCCAAGTGCTCATAACGGTCGTTCCTGTAATTCTATCGTGTCTATCGCTATTGCTTGCTCCCCTTTTCCATGCTTACCGAAACCCAAACACCTATGCTTACGCCCACTCAATTCCTGACCAACAAGCTGCGGCCAGTCATCTCCTCGGGAATTGGCAGGCCCATGGCGGCAAGCACAGTAGGGGCAACATCGCCGAGGACACCCTCCTCCTTCTTCAGACTCCAGCCCTCGGGGGCGTTGGCCATGATGAAGGGCACCTTGTTGGTGGTGTGAGACGTCTTGGGCTTGCCGTCGGGGAACTTCATCTCCTCGGCGTTGCCGTGGTCGGACGTGATGAAGAGAATGTAGCCGTTCTTCTTGCATCCCTCATAGATCTTGCCAATGGCCTTGTCCGTGGCCGCGCAGCCAACGATGGCAGCCTCGTACACACCAGTGTGACCAACCATGTCGGGAGGAGCAAAGTTGTTCATGACGAAGGGGAACTCGCCCTCACCAAGACGCTTGACAACCTGCTCGGCGACACCGTCGGCGCTCATCTCGGGAGCCTTGTCGTAAGTGGCGACGCTCTTGTTGGAGGGCACAAGATCCTGGCTCTCGTCACGGACCTCGAGAGGGAACACCTTCTCAACACCACCGTTGAAAAAGAAGGTGACGTGGGCATACTTCTCCGTCTCGGCAACGTGAACCTGCTTGACGCCCTGCTTGCCCAACCACTCAGCAAGCACATTGCCCATGTGCTGGGGCTTGAAAGCAACCTCGAAGGGGTAGTCGACCTTGTACTGGGTCATGGTGACCAAGTTGATCTTGGGGTAGGGGAAATCCGGGAGGACTGACCGGTCGACGTCGCCCAAAACCTGCGTGATTTGGCGGACACGATCGGAACGGTAGTTGAAGAAGAAGACGTTATCACCATCTGAGAGATATCAGCACTGCTTTTAAGGCAATGACCGGAATGCCACACACCCTGGATGCGAGACTCCTGGCCACCAACAATGATGGGTTTGAGAAACTCGTCGTTCTCGCCCTTGTCATAACGCTCCTTGATGGTCTTGACCGGGTCGGTGCTCTCCTCGCCTTCGCCGAGGACAAGGCCCTTGAGAGCGATCTCGACACGTTCCCATCTCTTGTCACGGTCCATGGCATAATATCTGCCGACAATGGTGGCAATCTCACCAATACCAAGCTCCTTGATCTTGGCGAGCAGTTCCTCCAGGTAACCGGCACCGGACTTGGGGTCGGTGTCACGGCCATCACCAAAGAAGTGGATGTAGACCTTGGGGATGCCATACTGCTTGGCAGCCTCGAGGAGAGCATAAAGATGGGTTTGCTTGGCGTGCTGTTATCGTGAACAAAACGTCAGCGGATATCCCCCAACATACACCGGCAGCCCCGGCAACCCGGTCAGCACCTACCACACCACCATGCGAGACCAAACCGCACAAGTGAAGACGGCCATTGCTGTTCTTGGCCGCCTCCATAACCTTCTTGATCACATCGTTCTCGGCGAGCTTGCCCTGCTTGATCGTTTGGTCGATGCGGACGACATCCTGCCAGACGACACGGCCGGCACCAATGTTGAGATGGCCAACTTCGGAGTTGCCCATCAGCCCCTCAGGGAGGCCGACAGCGAGGGAGGAGGCATCGAGCTCGGTGAATCCGGTGGCGCTCCTGGAGAACTCGTCCATGACGGGGGTTTCGGCGGCAGCAATAGCATCGCCATTCTTGGGAGACTCCTCCGAGGGGATACCCCAGCCGTCAATCACGACTGTAATACGAACGAACCAACATCATAATCAGCCATCCCAGCTCCAGATAGATCAGGATATAGCCCAGCACGAGCGGGAGATCGGGGCGGCGAGGAGACGTACTCAGGCAAGCCTTGTGATCGGGAGCCATGTTTACTTTTTGGAAGCTTTGTAGCTAGGTGGGTTCTTCGTAGGTGTAGGGTTCGGGTTTAACTGGAGGGCGGCTCAATGACACCACGACCTCTTGAGGAATTGTAGGATTTAAATTGACAACCTGGAAGATGCGGGATAAAAACCTCAGATGATCAGGATCTTTTCAGCCAAAAGAAAAAAAGAAGAGCTTCCAAGCTTGGTTCAGCGCAAAAGGAACTTGTTGGGAAGGCCGATGGCGGGGTAGTTAGTCCCTCAGCGTCTCTCTCTCGTCCCACCCCCACCTGACGTCGATGTCCATTTGAACCCACCGAAGCGTCATAGCGTCCTTTTTGACAACCGTCCAACCACTCACAACTGTCAATTTGAGCACCTTCCCCCACGGCGCCGCACGGGTTCCGGCGCCAGGAACGCGTACCCACACCCGTTGACTTTGACATCGCGATTGCAATCGTTATCGCGAAGCGCCTTGCGAGAGCATCACTTTTTGCGCCCACTTTCAGAGACCACTTCACCGACAACCACCGCACGCGGGGAACCATCCTGCTGATCATTCAGCCAACCCTCAACCATCACGACCCCCCGACAACTCCCTACCTTTGAACAACATCTCAACCTCCCCCCACCTCTCCAACCACTCCCAACGGCGACAATGCCCCCCAACCGCCCCCCAATCAAAGGCCCCCCCCCCCCCCCCCTCCCTCTCCCCCTCCGACCTAGACACCCTCCCCCCCTCCCCCCCTCCTAAACCCTCCGTTCCTCCCTCTCCTCCTCGTCCCAAACCAAACCCCCTCCCCCTGTAACCGGCACAACCCCCTCCCAACCTCCAACCCGCAAACCACCCTCCCCTTCACAACAAAAAGAAGTCGCCTCCTCCACCGACCCAATCAAGCACAAGCTCCAGCGCGCCCGCCACTCGATAAAGCAAATGGAGGACATCGCCCGCCTCATCCCCCAGCAAGAAACCGAAATCATCGAGCTCGAAAAGCGCCGCAAGAAACAGGCCGAAATGCTCGCCAGGATCAAGGAGGAGGGCTTGGTTTTTAGCAGGGAGGGTGATAGGGAGGGGGAGGAAGATAGGGAGGGGGAGGAGGGGAGGGGGGTGATGGTGGAGTGAGTCGGGCCAAATAACATGAGAGGAGGGGAATGGGCTGCGGAAGGACAAGCATACACCAAAGGGGGGAGGAAGAACGGTGGGGAGCAGAGATCAGGCTGTTGTCGGTTCAGGCTTGAGTTCTTTGGAGAGCACAAGGGGACGACGAGGAAGAATGGATTGGCTGTGGTGATGGACAGACGAGCCACTGGTGGACAGGCCCCCAGTCCCGAACGAAGAATATACGATGGAGCTGGTAGACACTGGCTTGAACAGACAACAGAGCAATCAAGACTCCGTTGGTTGCCGCGATACGGCTCGGGCATCAATGGAAAGGAGACACTGGTGATTTCAAGCCATGGGCGCAGCGATACGTCCAGATTTACGGCCAACAGCATAGCACAAGATACGAATAACGAACGATACCCAAACACAATAACAATAATTACTCAAATTACTTGACTCTATCAACATCCTTCCCCATACTAAATATGTATTACTGGGGAACCTACCCCTCTGTTGCATAACCTACAGGCGCAGTTTGCCCTTTAAAAGAAAGAAAACACCCATCTAAGCAATCCCAAACCTCCCCAGCACCCCCTTCACATCCCCTCCCTCATCCCCCATCACCCCCCTCCAAACCTCCCCTTTCACCCTCTCCCCCTCCCCCAGCACCCCCCAGTTGGGACTCTGCCCCTCCTTCAACCACAAGAAATCCTTCACCTCCTTCCACTTGTTCTCCCCCTCTGCCCCTGTCTCCATCCCCTCCGGCAACGGCGCAAACCTCACCCCCTTGCACCCCTCAATAATCGGCTCGCTCCTCACCCACAAATAAAAGTCCACCTCCTCACAGTCATGAATCCTCACCTGCCTCGCCGTCACAACAACCACACACCTCTTGAGCCCCGTCACATGAACCGGGCCATCCACATGCCCCGCCACAACAACACTCTTCTCAACCCCCTTGAGCATCAAACTCGCAAACGGCGCCGCCCGACTAGCTTCCACAGTAGGAGAGCAAAGGTTGACCACACAGCTAGACAGATCAATAAGCTGCCCCACCGACGAAGTCCGCGAGTGATCTGCCGGCAGCGTGATGACAGCATCCCTCTCCCCCTCCACCTTGATCGCCCTCGGACTCCTCGACCTTCCCCTGCTCCCACCACCACCGGGCGACAAAGGCGGTGAGATCGGCGGCTGGCCATTCGTCTTCTCCCCCTTGGTCCCATCCCTGTTGTTCACCAACCGGCGGGAATCACTCTTCGGGGCATCATCACCATCAACCGCTGCCGGCGGTCTTGGCCGGAACTGAAACCGACTCTTGGGCGCGAGCTTCGCCGTCGTCTCATCCAGCTCTTTCCGGAGGGTGTTCACCGCGTCGGTGTACACCCTATGATCGTACGCCGGCAGAAAATGCGTAGCGTCCCTCACGTCGTTGGTCAGGCGGGAAATGTTGGTCAGGATCACCTCTGTGGCATCCTGGCGCTCGCCGGCGACGGGGGCGATGGAAGGGAGGTGAGTGATTTGTTCTTGGATGTTGGCTTGCTGCATGCGAAAGTTGCGGTAGAAGCGCTCTTTGGCGTCTTCTTGGTGGGCCATGTTGATCATCCTGATGGTGCTTGGGTGGACTGGGTTGATGAATAACCCTGTTGTTGTATCTGGGAAGAAAAAGAAGTTGGCTTCTGCTGAGGGGTGGGTGGTGCATGGCCGTGTTAGTTGAGCGGTGTGATATCAACAGATGATGTGAAAGTGTTGGGTGTGTTCGGCAAAGACCACAACATCAGACGATCACATCATGAGAGAAACGAACCTTTATATATATATGTGTGTGTGTATCCTCCCAAAATGATCAACGACGATCCCCTCAATAAAACGCTGGTTGATTACGTGTATGGCTTTCTCCGGCGGCGGTTGAGACAGACCAGATGACAGGTAACGGTGTCGTCGGTTCAAGAATAGAGTTGTGTCACAGGTCCCAAAGCCAAACCGCCTGGTAGTCTCCAAATGATGCGAGTGGGTGGTTCTTCGTTCGGGCTTGACAAGTCAAAATACAAAATGTTAAGGAGACGAAAATAAAAGTCACGAGTCAAGAAAGTCGTGAGGCAACAAAAGTTGAAACAACACAGTTCAAGAATCAACCCGGCAGCACATGCCAGGCACCAAAATATACCTACCCTCTCCCTCCCCCAAACCAGGGAAGGGGGTGATGACTGGGACCCAGGAAATGGGGAAGGCATCAACAAGGTGGGGAGTACTAAATCTGGAGATACCCCGGGGAAGCTATTGATTGCATTGGTGGGGTAGTCTTGGCAACACACTTTCGAAAAGTCGGTCTCGAACGACCCCTTTCTCTTCAGTTCAAAGATGTCGGTGAGGTGAGCCCCCCTGACCCCTAACCTCGAAGAGATCTTGATTACATCGTTACAATGCGAGATCTCGCCATGTGCTCGGATTATTTTCCTTTCATTTACACTACTGGCTGGTGGTCCCCCATCATCAAACGGTCCGTCATTTGTGGCAGATGGCTTGGCTATGTTTTCTGGTTCTTTTAAACCACCCCCTAACGCCTGACATCTCCCTTCATGATCCAACCTGGCCTCATGATACATATACCCCAACCTTATCTACCTAATCCATAAAACTTACCTCATACCTGCATACTCCATGTCTCCATTACCTACGTGGCCGTCGATCTAGACTTTTCATCAGATACCGAAAATTCCCCCGACACAAACAGTCGGTCAAGCAAGCAAAGCAGCCGGAATACGGCAACATCGGTGAAAAAGTTCCGAATTATATGTGTACGTCTGTGTGCGATTCATACATTACGCTTTCTATTGCCCCGTATTATATATATTCATATATATATATATATATATTTCTAGAGAAAACCTATATAACCTACCCCAGCCTTTTTTCTACCTATACCGCATGCTTGCCCTACCCATAACTTCGTGACCTCCCACCGCCAGAATTAGTCGGATATCTCCTCCCGTTGGCCAGTGCGGGTATATACAGCGGTGCCGTTCTCCGCTTTGGAGACGGCAGCGAGTTGACCGCGTCCCACATCTCCATGATGCCGGCTCTGCGTGCTGGAAGCATGCTGTACTGCAGACTGTACAAGTTTCTGCGATCAAGCGGTGGCACAAATTTGCCTGTGAGTAGGCAGAGCAATACGCGCGGGGACAAGTAGTGTTTTCGGATGCGGTGTCCCATCTGAAAGTACTGATGGAACATGGCTTTGAAGCTCAGGGGTATGGACTGATCGTCGTGTCAGTTTCAAAGCCAGGCAGAATAACCGAGAAATAAAAGCCTACCTTCAAGTGAATTACAGAAGTCGAAGGTATTGGTTTCGTCGTGTCATTAACGCCGTGTCTAATTTCTTGGGTATCTCGAAGTTCAAAACGAATTCCGCCTACAAACACCAGTCAGCACACTGCAAAACCATGATGTAGAGCATAAGAACATACCTGGTAACCTCCCAGGGTCTTTGATCCTCAACATAAGCGCAAAAAGTGGAAAGTGATTCAAAAATGAAAGCATGGTATCAAAAACCGCCTTGAGCGATATGATGACCATGCGGGCGATGGCAAAATTAAGGTAGAATACCACCACGGTTGGAAGCAAAAAGAAGAGCAAGGTGAAAAGAATGGTGCCAACGAGCAGCTGATCCAGGTCGTAGTCGCACGAGTCGATGCGGTTCCTCAGTACATTGTGCTTCTTGCCGCGAAATAGGTGGAAGAGCGAGATCAGGATGTTGAGCTGCCAATGGTAGATCCTCGCAGATGCCAAGTAGAACGAATAAATGTGTATCGTCAAGATCGATGTCAGATCCGAGAACAAGGCGATTGGCATGCTGGCTCCGGCAAAGCTGGAGAAACCAATAAACCAAATCATGTGAGGTAGAACCGGACGGAGAGTCTCAATACAACCTGTGAAGGTTAGTGACGGGATGAGATGGGATGGTTGAGCACAGAATACTCACTGGACCAGTACTCAATAACCCACAGAAACAAATCCCCTAGAAACAATGCCAGTTCGCTGTTGAGCTTCAGCCCCGCTGGCCATCCCATGAGCCACGAAATACTGCTCTGCAGAGCCTCGACCGTGTACTGCGTCAAGAGGTGGCTGATCTCATCCGCAAGCCAGCTGGAATTGTCGATGACGTATGACCCCAACGCAATACCAATAATAACATCATTGGCTACCAACCACAAGCTGTTGTAGAAGCGAATGTAGTCGGGATGGCTGGTGGTAACACTCTCCCAGTCGTTTTTCCTAAGCCGCAGTGTTACATACTGCATCGGCCAGTAGCAAAACTGCTGAAGCCGAATCTCGACTTGCTGGGCTGTGGCAGATATGTCCTTCAGCGCAGCATATTTTGGTCGAGCCCGCCACTCGAGCACCGTCAAGAGCACCTCGGCAGCGATCCGATGCGCCATCAGCCCGATCACGAACAGCTTCTTGATAACGGGCAGGACATAAACCGTCACCAAGTTCCATAGCCATACCAGTATTATGTCTCGCATGGTTGTCGCCGATTCAACAACCCTCTCAGACACACTCAAACTTCTCTTGGGCCTTGTTCCTATCCTCGAGACATTCTTCTGCATCAGCTTCTCGAGCTCCCGCGCCCAGTTGATTTGATTCACAATTTTGGGCAGTGCTCTCTCTTTGGCCGACGGGGTCCGCTTGAATATAGAGTGTTGCTTCAATTTCTCGACCAGTTTTTTCTTCTTCTCCTTTTTGAGCCGCTCCTCTCGTTCGTCGGCCTCCTCGGCGCCGTCTGAAAGACCGATCCTGAATGTCTCATGCTTGTCGCCCAGGGCCAGAGCTATGGGACTCAAGGAGATGTACTGCATCCTTCCGGGAAAAGGTCGTTCGAAGAGTATGATCTGAATATTCGAGGCCCTGGCGCATGTGATTATCGGTACACGTATGCTCGGCCCGGTCGTCGCTCGGATCCATGATGGGTCGATCTGTACGTCGTCTGAAGTATTCGACAGTCCCAAAATATGCAGAGACGACTGCCCGCACAGCTCATAGATGCGGCTTACTGGATGGGGCGCGTTTCGCGTGAGGGTGCCAAGCTTCAAGGCGCTGTCGACGTTTCGGGGCTGGCCAAGATGTCAGCTTTCTCCATCCTTTTTTGTCGAGCGTTATAAACCCACCTCCACCTCTTCCAGAATGGCCAGCACAAACACGTCCAGGGCCGAGTTCCTCCACCCCACCACCACACCCCTCAGGTCGGATCGTGGCAGGTCGGCCGGCCAGAATATGCGCATCAAGCCATCATTCTCTGGCATGACAGACAACAAGGCGCGAGGTCACCTAGAAAGATCCCCGTCTTCTCAACTGCTCTCTGGCCGATACGCCGGATCCGGGTGCTCGCGGGTGCTGGACAGTGTTGATCAGCAAAGTCTTTTCCAGTGTTGAGGAGGGGCAGGCGTCGTACGAGAGTCGACTCCCGGGCTGCGAGACGTTCCACGGGTATAAAGATGAGCAGGAACACAAGTGAAAGCGCGGCAAAGCCTTTGGCGGCTCGAGACTGTGCAGACGTGCGCAGGTTAGACAACGAGGCGGGGGGGCTTAAGCGGAGACGAGGGGGGAAGAGGGGGTGGGCGAGCATTACAACCACTCCGTAATCCCAAGCAAAGATGGCAAGCTCATAGAGGCGAGTGACCAGGTCCCATCGGGCGGTGATGTAGCCAGCTACGAAGATGCCGAGTGTCAAGACGGAAAAGGGGTGCATAGAATCGCGTGGGGGTGGTGGTGTGCTACCGGCGGAGCATGCCTTGGGGAGTTTGTCGTGGGCTGTGCGTGTGCAGTGTTGTTTGTTGATCTACGGATAGACTTGTCGCGCTGCTGCTGCCAGGATACTGTGTATGTATGTGCCGGACGTCTTGTCTGTCGTCAGTTGACGGGACCAAATGCTGTGGCTGGGGGTACCGGTATCTGGGGAAAACGAGGGCTCGGCGGGCGGGCGTGTGAAGCTTAAAGAGGCAAGCAAGTGGAGCTGGCAAGGTCGGATGAAGGCCGCCAAATTGCTTGGGGCTTGCGACGAAGCTTGTTCCAGACTCTCTGCGTCTCTTCGATCGATGGTGCATCTGATCATTTCAACAAAAAACCCCATCACCGTGTCTCCAATCGCCAATCAGAGCCCGCACATTCCCATGAACCGTGCCCCACTTATCTCCCTTTCCTGGCAGCGCGGGACAGACAGCCATCTGGTTTGAATCCGAGCCTCCGGTGTGGTGGTCAACGACGGTGACACAGTTTTCTATGAAGATGTAGACTTCCGTGTATACGATATGGACACCGGGCACTGTATTTACATCTGACACCAAACAGGTGTGTGGCAGATCACTGAGTGGGTGGGTAACATCAATAGACTCCAGGTGGAGGACCTATATGGCACAGTATACATTTTATTCTACGCATGTACGAGTGATTAAGATCAGGGTCATATGGTTTGAACCACTCTCTCTAAAAAAGCCTGTGTCAGAAAAGTCAGGAGTGATACAGAGGTGAAGGCACTTACACTTCTTCTTCCCCAGCAGCGCTGCATCATTCTCTTTAAAGTCTTCGCGGGCCTCGTCCAGCAACTTGTCTATCCCCCGTTCCTTGAGTGCGCGCTGTGTAATGTTAGCCCGTCATAAATCCACCAAAGTTTTCAGACGGTCCATCTTACCTTTAAGCATACGTTGTACTCCTTAAACATGGTGGCGCATTCGTTATTGTCCGAGGTACTGATCCCCCTCAGGTACTCTAAATATTCATCAGTCGTTCGTCTTTACATGGTTGGGCAGGGCGTGCCTACTTTCGCTGTACCATTTCAAGAAGCAGGTGTCGTAGCGTCTGAGCAAATCAACCGTTAGCGGTGACCATGAATGACACACACGGCCCTATGAGACGGACTTACTCTTTCAGCTCGTTGCATTCTGGGGCAAGTGATTGAGACATTTTGAATAGGCCCCAGACCTCGGTAGCAAGAACAATGAAGCAATGCTAAGGGATTTTTGAAATGACAGAGCCGTGTTGCGCCTGGATGTATTGCACTGCGATGGCAAATCCGGGAAACGATGCCGCGTGTTTCGGCGGCCAGCCAGCAGTCTCGATATAGGCGAACTCGTGACTCCAGAAGAACTCCCAACAGAGGAAAAGCTTGGGCCAAGTTGCTATCGAATGGAAGGAAGCTTAGGTAGCGACTCTGATTTTCTCCCAAATAAAACTTTAGCTTTGCAAGTTGGAACTTCAAGTCTTCCTTGACATCTCATCACTCTTAAACGCCACCAAACTCCAACACATGTGAGGTGACCTCCAATTGCCAAGCGAGAGAGGAGAGCCAGGATCTTATCTTATCGGCAACACACCTCTTTCGAGTGTACTTTCCCACACAGCAATAAATCCCAGCAATTACAAGTACCACGCTACTCTCAAAGCCGCTTAGCGTCGCATCCACCCTGCCAAAGCGGATCCACCGAAAAGTTCAGGAACTGCCCGTTTTGAAAACAACCAGAAAGCTACCACCTGCTGCGCAAGACAACCACCCCATCACTGGCAAAAGGCAGGACTGTTTGCGACATCGACAGCAGGATGGAGTCATCACAAGATTACAACTCTCTCCGAGAGGCCATCCAACCCGCCCTCATCACCGTCACTCGATCAGCCGGTGTCGTCGCAAACGAGGATCTCCAATTCCAGCGCACCGTCCGCCCATCCGTCGGCGACAAGCTCGACAAGACCGCCGATCGCATGCTGGGCTTGGTCAACGGGTTGCTCAAGTCTTCCTCCAAGGTGACGGGACAGTCGACGACCAAGCTGGAGGATATCGACGATATCGAGATCAAGTGGAGAGGCATCGTCGACGTGATCGATTCGTTCCTTGAGAAGGCCGACACCTGCCTTGACGAGTATACCGGTTTGATCAAGAGAAAGAATGCGCCCACTGTCGAAGAAGTATGTTTTTTTTTTGGTTCTATACATGTTTTACCGTGTCACTCTAACCTCCTTCACAGGGCCGCGACCCCAAGCGATCGAAATCGACGGCGCCGCTCGACTGGTCACTCAAGCGCGCCAACATTGTCAAGCCCCAGAATGGGTTCGAGAAGAAGCCCAATAACTTTGACAAGGGGCCGTGGAAGCCCATCTTGACGAAGAAGCCACATGCGATTGTTCCGTTGGAGCAGTCTTTCAACACCATTCTTAATGAAGAGCACACTACCCAGTATGAACCCCCGTCCCTTTTCAAGAATTCCCTAGTTTCTCCAGTACCCCCAGTGGATAGTTCTGTCCAAGAAAAGGAAGCCGACCAAGAAGAACCGCGTCTGGCCATCCAACCCAGAAGCCGAAAGGCTGTGGGAAACTGGCGCTGGAGACAGAAGATGCGGGACAAAACATATCAGCAAGCTGTGACGGCGTCTGTGGAGGTTTCCAGAGAAAACTCCCGAAGGGGTTCCTGAGGACCCTTCGGAGGAGATTTTGAAGGATTCCCTAATGTGGATTCCCATGGG